>NW_016908372.1:402264-442104 GCF_001483705.2 Eufriesea mexicana
ACACGACATTTAACACAATTCTTAACGTAATACGTGTTACGTTGCACGAATCACGTGACACATGATGGATCACGTATTTCACTTCTACGAATCGTTAATTGGTTAAAAAGGACCGTACATATGGGCTTTCCTGTCGTAAGACGTCTGACGAAACTCGACTCCGCTAATTATGTCATTGATACCAACATTAAGCTTTAACGCTAATCGTGGAATTGGAACACATTGCATAACTATATTTGCCCAGTTCGGGAAACTCGTCGCTAAACTCTGCGTAAATAAATTAGAAATTTGCCAAAAAATTATTTATGGTAAACAAATCGGACACAAATACCACGGGAGAACGGTGGTACCCAATCTTACCCCCCTGTCTCTCGCGCGAGAAATTATTTTCACGGAGCAACGCGTTCAAATTAAAAAACAAAATACACTGGAGCCACGAAATAGCAAAAAAAATCAAAGAGCTAACCCTTACACGTGTTCGGGCTGTTTCGTCATTCCGATATATTAAATTAACACCAAATTAGAACACCCTATAATTTCCTTAATACCCAACACGACAATAACCCAAGACGGCCGAAGACGCGAGCCGAGGATATATAAACCATAATAGAAAGCGGGGTCCAGCTCGTACCCCTAATAACGACACACCTAAAGGATACTTTCGAAGCGAGAATTTACCCCTACTTACATATATCTACGAGCCGAGACACACTTACAGTTTAAGGCATCAAATTATAGCCCTCCCTAGTTAGATCGATTCCGTAGCCAAAGAAGCCTATAAATCGTGATTATCCCAGGCAGAGGATACTTGAATCGCTCAATTAAGGTGAAATCAAGCAGGGCCGCGACACGAGGTTACCGAGCCAGTGTCTTTGGAGGATTAAACAATCCCAACAGTTATAAATTCTGCCGCTGATGATCGCGAGCGCGGTGCCTGCTGCCGCCTGGGGGAGAGCCGGGCCCCAAAGGAGGAGAGAGCAAGAGTCGGAGAGGGCCGAGCGTGAAATTCGGGCGTAATTACCGGCACCTCTCTCACGGAAAACACATAATTATACTTTCGGTAGAGATGAAACGGTGCTGGGAGGAGGGTAGCCCGCCTCCTAGAGCTATCGTGCAGGCTGCTAACACAGTCTCACGGACCCAGAGATCCGGTGAGACCCGGCGAGACCTGGTCCACGCGGCTGTTGATCCGTGGCTCCATGGGTTGGTCTTATTAGCGTAGAAATCGATGTTTGCACTGGCCCGATCGATAACGTGATATTAGGATTTTTAGGCCGGCTGATTGGCTGTGCTGGCTGACGTAAGGTGGCCTACCTGATCCGGGAGTAGGCTGTGTTCCACGGCGAACATCGGAATAATGAGATCGAACTTGCGTCTCTTGGAACATGTGCTCGAAGAGGTGAAAGCGGCTATCCGATGTTTATTTTATGGTGTCAACTTTCCGGTCTGTCACTATTTATTAATGCAAAGTTTCACCGTTAAAAGCAACGGTGAATGGGATCGATAGAGCAGCATTTAGCGCGATTGTTATCGTTCGGATTGATTTATCGAAGCCTGTGCAGGATTTTTGCGTGAGAATGCTAGTTAGGTAACCGGGCACTAGACACTGCTTGATGTTTCCCATATTTTCAATGGGGCTCGCCTTTTTTTTCAACGGCTCCATGCCGAGTTTTATAATGGGTTTTTTATGTAATCCGGGTAAGGCTTCGTTTTTGCCGGGTTACTGTCAGAATTGGAATTCCACGGGAATATTTATAGCGATTGACTGACTGCGAGTTTCCTGCGTTAGAGACATTCGAAAGGATCGATTATAGAGTTGGGATCAGATTTTTAGATATGGGTGTTCGATCAAACGTTTTCTCGGAATTTTTGCCTACTTTGTCAGGATCGTACGAGAGATTACGAAACGCGGGAAGAAGAAATGTATATTAGGAACTGTGAATTAGGAAAATATTATACCTCGATTCCTACCTCAAGAAATCGGTAAATTTCTTCGTATTACAGTTAGTAGCCTCAGAAACTTATAAAGTAGAATAAATTTTGCAAGTATGAAATAAAATTGAGTTTTTATAAAGTAACCCTATAAAACTTTCAGTTAGAATGAAATTCCATACAAGCTCTAGTCCTTTGCTTTCTTTGGGTCTCCTGAAAATTTGAATTTATAGAAAATAGCCATAAATCGCGTTGCACTTTTGTTTATTTACCCAAATTAATTTATAAATACTTTGTACCAATATTTTTGTCTAACCCCAAAAAATTCAGCGTTTGGTTTCCACTGAGAAACCCTAACTTAAAGTAGTATAATAGATGTTGACTGAAACTTGGTGTTGCTAGTTGCAGGTTAACTTGAGTATTGAATTGACAGTTTTAGTTATATCTTATCGAAATAAGAAATTAAGTAGCATTATAGCGAACCATGTTTTCGCGTGTATCTTCTCAGCCTGTCATTCTTATTCCCTCATGGTGCTTCTCTTATTATTACAACCTCAAAGCAGATCAAATCGGTCACATTAGTTAACGCGTAATTGACACTGATCGGATAATCGAACATTCGGTTAAACGTTGATCTGACAATTGAATATCCACAGCAACACCGTATCCGAATAATATTGATGTTTCCTGTCAGTCATTCCGTCGATCATCTTCGAAAATGATCAGTTTGAAGTTCAATCAATTTACATTTTATTCTCTGCTATTCACCACGCGCGCATTAGGTGTATCCAATTTGTCTCAACAATTTCGATTAATAATAATTCAAATAATAAAATCCGCCTGTCAATTACCTATTTATCCGGAACAATTTGAAGAGCATAATAGCATTAAATTCAGGCAGTGAAGTCGAAGGTAAATCAAAATAAATTAAAATTGCACTTTGGTGAAGTGCAACGATCAACCTAATCACGACATCCATTATCAGTACTTAGCTAAACGATTTATCAGTGACATTTATCCTTGCCAATTGCTCCTTGCGAAAAACGTGATCATACTCTTTCTATTCAGCTATAGCGTAGCTTCATACGTCCTTCTCGATTGCCCTGAACAACTATGAATTTTCTGACGAAATATATCGTATCACGCGATGTTTCAATATTTATTCCTGATAAACAGATCTATTGGACTCTAACTCGTAATATTCTTAATTTGCAATAACCCCTGATTCGCGAAATAGAAATTATAATAAAATTCTATACTATATTGGAAACAATCGCAATTACGTACACTCGACCTTCCTCCAAAGGATCACCTAATTCACACCACTCGCAATAAAAAAGAAAAAATTAAAATTAAAAAAGGGTCAGACTTTCGTAATTTTTCGCACAATTTTTCACTAAGCACCAAGACCTGAACACCTGCACATCATTTAGGTTACATCGTAAATCAATGGTTCGCGTTCAAACTTTGTCACATTTCTATTACGGATTCGCATTCGGAGAGTTACTAATGCCCGATAAATGAGGATCGATGAGAGATTTTTGCGCATAACCATGGCGCCTAGTAGAGGGAACTGTGGACATCGACACGCGTTAACCTGTTCCTATGAGCTATTACTGCCTTGTAATTAAAACAGCTATATCTGTCGCTGCACCCCGCCAGCTGGCCGGTAATTAAAGCGTGCTAAAAAATGCAGCCACGTTCGCCGCCGGTCATACAGATTTTGTAATTATTACTTTGCACCTATCTCCTAATTCATACGTATCCCTGACACGGGCGGCGTCCATTTATCAATGGCAGATAGGTAGTCCAGCCACGCGTAAAAGTCCGTCACGCGACCTGCCCGCGAAGCATCCGAGCGCTTTCTCCTCGGCGTGCCACTGCGAGATGAAATTGAATTTCCCCTAGACGCTTAATCGGGAATAATCGATTTATTACCAGTGCAGGCATGAGAATTACGGACGTCGACTGTCTGTCGACGAGTTTCGAAGGTCTGCATATTTCCGCTGGGTGCAGGCTGCGAGTGTTTATTAGCGTCGCGTGGATATCTGAATTTTATCACGGTGGCAGCAGTTGTGTCTCGCGATTGCTTTCTTGCTGCGGGATTTTGATAAACGAGATTAGAGCATTTCGATCTAAAGGTTAAATGGCCAACGCTGCCAAAGGGACACGGCTGTAGACCGGCTAACAATGTTCGGACGTAGGATAATTAATACGTTCGCTGCTAAGTGTATTTTGATAGGATTTTTGTTTGCAATGATAGATCAGGTTGTTCTCAAATGAGCAATGATATATGGAATTGCGCGACGCGGAGAATGCGACGCGTTAAGTATTCGTTTGACTATCGGCCATTGACAAGGTGTTGATTATTAGCAGCCGAGAAAACTAGTCACCGGTGACAGGCGTACCGGCCAGCGTGGACAGGATAGAATGGAAATCGGTATGGTCGAAGTCGAAAGACACGAGAGCGAAAATTCAGTTGATTGACGCGTGTACTTACTTGCAATTAGCCACGTTTGTCTCGTGCTATTTAGACCCCGATGGGCGTTATTGGAAATGTCAACTATGCTTGGCATTAAATAGCGTTCTACCAATTATAATTATCCTCCCACTCGACTATTTTACTGTTTCGTATGCAAATACTCGTCTATGGACTCGATGGCTGAGTTAATATTTTGCCAAATATCCTGCCAAATTAGACGTATCAGTAATGACATCTTTAGTTAGACCTCTGCAATAACCCGTTACAGTAAGTCATTAATACCATTGACGCGTGTACTTACTTGCAAGTTTGTCTCGTGCTATTTAGACTCCGATTGACATTATTAGAAATGTCAACTATGCTTGGCATTAAATAGCATTCTGTCAATTATAATTATCTTCCCACTCGACTGTTTTATTACGATTTAGATTTACTTAAATACTCGTCTATGGACTTTATAGCTGAGTTATTATTTTACCAAATATCCTGCCAAATTAGACGCATGAGTAATGACATCTTTAGTTAGACCTCTGCAATAACCCGTTACAGTAAGCCATTAATACCATTGACGCGTGTACTTACTTGCAATTAGTCACGTTTGTCTCGTGCTATTTAGACTCCGATTGACGTTATTAGAAATGTCAACTATGCTTGGCATTAAATAGCATTCTGTCAATTATAATTATCCTCCCACTCGACTGTTTTACTATTTCGTGTATGTAAATACTCGTCTATGGACTCGATAGCTGATTATTTGCCAAATATCCTGCCAAATTAGACGTATAAATAATTACATCTTTAGACACACCTCTGCAATAATCCGTTACAGTAAGCCATTAATGCCATTGACGCGTGTACTTACTTGCAATTAGCCACGTTTGTCTCGTGCTATTTAGACCCCGTCAATTATGCTTGGCATTTACCAATTATAATTATCCTCCCACTCGACTGTTTTACTATTTCGTATGCAAATACTCGTTTATGGACTCGATGGCTGAGTTATTATTTTGCCAAATATCCTGCGAAATTAGTCGCATGAGTAATGACATCTTTAGTTAGACCTCTAGAATAACCCGTTGCATTAAGCCATTAGTACCCTGAAAAAGCGTTCGATCCTAGAGCTTTCTCCGGTTGAGAAGCCATTCGGGGCTGAAAGGTTTAATGATTATTCCTCGGATCTGGTCGAGGAATCGCGATACCAGACGCACCTTTCAGCGCCATAAAATTTCCCGTTGAACGGCGAGTCCCGGTGAAGACGTGATACCGAAACGATATCTGGAAACGTTATACCTCCTGAGGACGCCTTTCCTTTTGACCGCGAACAGCTTCCAATAAATCTAGCGCCCGCCGCGTTCCTTCTGTCACTTTATTTGCAGCCGAGAAGCGAACGATCTCGCGTACGTCGTATAATTTCAACTATCGTGGCAAAGGCGTATTATTAAGAAGAGCAACAGCTAGAGAAAGAGGAGCGCGCAGCTGATATACGGTAGCCTGATGCCGGTGTAGAATATCCGACTGCGACTTTTCTTTCGCTTTTAGAGCCGAGATTTAAGAGAGACGTAGCCGGCTGAACAGGTGGATCGGTTGCATAAAGTAACGGTCTTTTTCTAATAAACGTTGACACCGGTAAAAAGAAAAGACCCAGGGTCTCTTCCTTGATACATGACCTCCTGCGCCTCTCCATCTTAAATGGTCATCATGGTATTTATACCAGTTGCTACGGCTCCCTGGCTGTTCCTCTTCGTTTCCCAATCACCTGACACGGCTCGTCCTTTTGTGCGCGTGTTCAATATATTATTCGGTGTTCAATAAACTCGATATATTAAGTGATAGCTACTCGTATATCCTCGGACATGCAAGCACGCGCGCTGGAATGCGATCTGTTTACGATTTCTCGGATTCTTTAGTACCTCCAGGATGTCGTATCTTTAGGACAGAGTTAAACTTAATCGTCGATGGAATTGATATATGGATTGGATTCCTTATTACCATATTCTATAACGGTGACAGGTTTAAAGGTTAAAGATTGCTTGCCCATAATCGGACACGAAGCATGGCAGACTTTAGCGATTCGGTGTCACGCGATTACCGAACTTGAACGAATCTCGAAGCCATGCCAGCCAATTGCGCAAAGAATCTGTTGAGGTGTTATAATGCGAAGAAATCAGTAGCCAGTGGAAACGATGGAAAAACTGTATAGATATTTATTAAACGAACGAACGGTTAGAACTGATCTGTCTGTTTAGGGCCACGCAGGTCATAGACGTCTCGAAAGACAAAACGCAAAGGAAGGAATCACCCCCACATCGCTAGGATGTAGAGTCTATTTCAGTATTTAGTTCTTACTGCAACATAATCGAATCACTCGTCCATTTTACGAGTCGGAAGTAAAATGAAAAATTGGGATATCGTGATGGTCGTATTATCCGCGGACACGCCTCAGACCCTCAAAACTGATTGCAGCTAACCGTTATCCTCGCCGTGCTCTCATTAGAAGACACCTCGGACGGTCTACGAGGTTGAACCACAGTGTTCGAGCGAAACACGGATTCGCAGAATGATTCAAGGCTGAAAATGAAATATTACGTCGGAGATTGAAACTAACTACACGCGTGCATTCCCCGCGGAGATAAAATCAATGGAGAAGAAAATGCAGGCTGCTACGGACAGCTGCTTTCCTCGGGTGCTGGGGCATTTATCGACGGCCTATGGAGGAAAATACCACGGAATGCGAAAGCCAGGATCCGAGGAACGGAGTCGTCCGTGAGTTAGCGTACGAGCCCACCGTTTGATTATCAGTCTGTCCGGTTCATGCAAATGAAACACTCGCGAGGCCCAAGAGGAAGTCTCCTGGCGTTAGATCCAGATCACAGGCGGGGGCTGCGAATGCCATTTGGAATCTAGAATTTGCCTTTGTTGCCTGCTCGCGGTCCCTCGTATCGACGCGCGGATTTCCTCTCTGATAAGGTTTTAGGTTTCGGTGGAACCTAAATTTTATTTAGTAAAACCTGCTTCACTTCTTTATGTACTATAACACGATGGTTCACGCTTCAGCTCACGCACCTATTATCCATACTCGCATACACTCGCACCTGTATAGAGAATATTTGGTTAGAAGGGGGACATTACCGACTTACGGTTGCTACCTTTTACGCTCTCGATTCTTTTGTACTCGTGGTCTAGGAAAATTACACGCTTCCTGCGCGGAGCTGGGTAGTTCCAATTACCGATGACGACGGGAACATTCCGTTAACGCTTAATTCTACCTTGGATGCCTTCGAAATTCGCACTCGCGATGCAGCCGTGGAATAACCTTCGTCGACATCGTTTATTTTATGCTAAACCGTTAACACTGATCCTATGTCTACATCGTGGTATTATACCTCTGCCTCCGTTCACATGGTTTTACATCTGTCTCCATATCCGCCGGCCTGATCTGCCGTACGGCGCAATGAAATTCTCTTCGCAGATATGACACTATCAGCAGCCGGTAGCGAAATTTCGCCTGACCTGTCCATCAATTACGTTATTTTCTCCGGATTCGTATTCCCTCCGTACGCGAACTCCCGAGTTCCGCATAGTAACGATAGGATAAGCTACTTGGACGCTCTTTTTAGTTCGCGTTAAGTGGTTAACGCTGATCCTATTTTATTTGGACCAGATGTATCCTGTTTGCTCTCTTCGATACGCCGTGCGATATAATTCTATTCGTAGATGTGACACTTTCAGCCAATAACGAAAATTCGTGTGACCTACCTCCGCGATTGTGTTGGAGAAGCTGGACCTATTACGGTATGGCCAATGAGACCCGCATTCCTTCCGCGTAGAAACTCCCGGGCTCTGTGCAGCAGACTCCTACGGAGTCTTTCGAACCGCGTAGTACGAGAAAGTTGGAGTATGTAACATTCCGCAATTTGCATAGTTCGAACGTTAATGGATTTAAGGAATTGGTTCGCTAATAAAACGGTTGCGATTCCGCAAATACTCTGGATGTATCGCGAGCTCTCTCGGCGCGTGTTCGCGCGGCGGTATTCGGGGTAAGAAGGAAACGCCTGGCGAGCTAATTTTAGCTAATATTAGACGTCTCTGTTTGGCTCTGGGTAATTCACTGGCAAGTGTCACGATCGGTATTTTTCTCTATCGAGACCTACCACAGTCTGAACGACCGTTTGCGAACAGTCGATTAACTCCTTAACCCGGTATAACGAGTCATCTCGTTACGGGAAGATGCTCCTCCAGACTCGCTAACTCGTCACAGAAATTTGAATACTACCCGCGTAAACTCGTTGAACCTTTCTTTTTTTTTTTTCCATTAATTACCTCTATGATTACACGATATCTCCTGATGGCGTTTCACTTACGTTTGCTCGTTGCCGAAGAAAGCTAACGCTATAATTACTGTTTATCCCGTCTGTATCGTCTGAAACGTCGATATAGTCCGAGTTTAATAGGAGCTAATTCGCCGTTACAAGTTTCCCGTATCACGTGCAGAATATGCCTTTGGTAAACGAACTGGCCGGTTAATGGGTTAAAAATTCCTCGTTCAACTTCGTCGTTATCGCCTTCTTCACTTGACTTCAACCGCTGACCGACTCACTTCTGATATTCATATGTAACCCGAATCATCTACCATGACCGATCGTTTGACCGGTCAAATGGCCAATCGTGGCAAGTTCAGCGTCAATGTTTCCACTTTCCATGTTTTCAGTTTACGTTGATTCGCGGTGAAATATGGGCCACCGCGGGTGTACCGAATTGGCTGCACGCGATGCTGGAATAGGGTTGTAAGTCATCAGTTCTGACGCTCGCTACGCGATAAGATTGAGCGTACAGTGTTCGATTATGGAACGTAATCGAGATTAGAAAGTACCCCACTGTTCGGGTGTCAAGTAGTCGAATGCTGCTAATAAATTACCGCGCCGAATGTAAAGGGAGCCAAAGGCAAGGGAATCGGGTGAAAACCGAAAATGTACCGTAACGCGTCGGGTATGCGTTAACCTGGATAGAGGGATAAAAATGGCAGTTAGTTGCTCGCGAAATGGGTGTCTAATTATAAAGAATGTTTATGCAGTTACGGTGTATTACGTACAACTTTTATTACGCGTACACCGGTACGCGTTTTAACTGCCAATTAACCGTACCAGAGCTATTGCCAGCGAGATTAGAGGTAAATATCGAGACTCATTTATAGCAAACCGCTGTCCCATTCGTTACCATTCGTTTTTCGCTTTATCCATCCTTCTCTTTCCCACGCGTGTCTCCGTTTCGGAATATTTCACTGGCAGTTTAACTCGTGCGTTTTCGTTGTACCCGAGGGTACGAGGATCGCTTTGGACGGTGATACTTTGCGGCTAGGCGACCGCATGCTTCGGCACTTCCTCTACTTACCGATCTCACGGAACGCTCGGAAGATGCAATCTCCGAACAGGTGGATCATTTTTAACCCCCTCATTAAGCACCGGGAATTCGCAGGGAAACCAGATGTTATCTGGCATTTTTTCTCCCCGAGCGAACTTTCCTCGGTTCGCCACAAATCAACATCCCTCGAAGGAAGAGTCGGCATGCCGGGCGTATCAATGCTCGGCTCATCCTTCAATATGTAATTGATAATACAGAGGGGCGAGTAATAGAAAAATGCTTTTAATTGACAGCGCGGAAAGGCTGGCGAGCGGACGTGTAACCATTACCCTTATCGTGGATTTAAATGAAGCCGAAGATTTTACTCGCTCTAATCAGCCTTGTATGTAACAAACCGTCGTAGCAGGTCTCTCCCCGGCATAAATAAACAAATCGCCGGCTAGATCTGGAGCGCGCTGAATAAATCGGCGGAGTATGGTCGCATGTCTCGTGTGCAGGACTTGCTCCCGTCGCGTGTTCGCCAGCCAGCTTTTTAGAATAAATTCGCGTGCATTTATCAGCAATTGCCCACTCAATTAACCTACGTCGGCTATTTAATCGTGGTTTAGAAACATCAGCGTCGACCGTGCAGCATTTCACCAGGTGGTCCACGATTTCTTTTCTTCCTCTTCTTTTTTACCTTTCCCTCTTCCGAGCTGGCATTTCTCATTAGCTACAGGTGGATGATCATTTAGGATTTGCTTTTTTTCCCAGCTATTTCTCTTTTTTCTCCCCCCTCCCCCTCCCTCCCTCCGCCTTCCGCTTCTTTCCCCTTGGTGTTGTCGTTTTTGGAGACGTAATATCGATGGCCATAGTTGTCACGATATATAAAACACGAGGACTTTGTGTACACGCGTGGAATTTGTCTCGAATACTAGGTGTCCGTTTATATTTGTAACGCTGGACTTTGTATAGATCCTGCTTCATCGATCATTCGACCAATCACTTTCGAATCGTTGAAACACTTTAGAAACTGTACCTTAACGTTAGAACCGAAGGAGTCAAAGTCACTTGCTTCGGATTATTTATTTTCGCGATATGAAATATGCGCGTATAAAATATGTCGTTGACGATTATTTATATCCCTTCATTTTCATCGTGCATCTTCGATTAATATCGTCGAGGAAAAATTGTGCAAGTCAAACTTGCTCGTCCTCTTGTTCCATCTCGCGAACATCGCAACATCCTCTCTCTCTCTCTCTCTGTCGACGCACGAAACACCTAGCTACTCTCACGCGTAACGATGCTCACCTGGTCCACCCACTAACCCACTCTCTGGACCATCGCATGTACACCCCGTGAGCGCCTTTACTGTCGACGCACGAAACACCTAGCTACTCTCACGCGTAACGATACTCACCTGGTCCACCCACTAACCCACTCTCTGGACCATCGCATGTACACCCCGTGAGCGCCTTTAAGTATCCATTAAGTACGTTCATCCGAGCGTGCAAGTCTCACATTAATTAAGTAGACATTCCAATACGATATCGCCAGGCCTGCTAAGGATACCTGGCCAAGTTCGCGAGCAGTGTTAGCACTGGCCTACATCTTCATAACCGCGGAGCCTCTGGGGACTGGGCTCCGGGTCCCGTGCAGGTCTTACAAGGGCTCGTAAAACAGAAACGAGATTCGAGCGGGTTTCGCGTGGCGTTATCGCTCGCGCGCCTGCATTATCTGGTAATTGAACGGGGGAGGCCGACAGGGGGCACACGAACAGGGCAACGATGACCCTGCACGTGCAAAGTGCGACTCGCAAACCTGCTTCTAACGCGAGAAAAAGTCGGCCGACCGCTCGTGGACACGAGCAGCAGGAAAAAAGGGAAAGTAAGATCGCGACGAGGGCTGAGCAACGGAACCAGAGCAGAATGGGAGATTAGGAGACCGACTGTGGGAGCTAGGCTCGATGCAGGGTGAGGCACAGAAGCTTGGTAATTTCTAGGATGGATATCTCGTAGGTACTGGATACTTTCGATTCAGCAGCTTGTCGAAAAAGGGAAAGCAAGATCGCGACCAGGGCTAAGCAACGGGACCAGAGCAGAATGAGAGATTAGGCGACAGACTGGGAAAACTAGATTTGATGGAGGATGAGACACAGAGGCTTGGTGATTTCTAGGATGCATTATCTCGTGGGTCTTGGACACTTTCGGTTCAGTAGCTTGTCATTTCTTCCTTTTCTGGCTAGGAAATCTTCTCGGCGTGTTATGGTGTACGTACAGAGTGGAATGGCAAGTAACCCATTATTTTCACGCGATAACATTTCAGATGTACAGGGTGTCCCATTTGAAATTGCCCGCTGAACTATTTCCTGAGCTATAAATCGTTTCAAAAAATGTTTCGATGCACTGATTAATCAGGAGGTTGTTTTTAAACGTCGAGAACTCAAAATGGGACTTTTAAATGGATTTGACTGTGTACAAGAAGTAGTCAGCTCTCGAGTGTTAGGAATATAACAAAAATGGAATCAGTCCGAGTGATCGTCCTTAGAATAGTGGCTGATGCACTCTGGTACGCCAGGACTGACGATATTCGCGAAGATTTAGAAATCCCGACAGCGAACGGAGAAATTCGCAACTTCTAAAAGTACTGCAAATTATCCTAACAAATTAGTTGTAAAGATTTAGCTGCAAACAGCAGCACTAGAAGATTGAAAGGAAAACATCCATTAGACTTGCTTCCATTTAACACCTCGTATCCATAGTTTTAAACCACGCGTAATGGTATCCTGATAGATGTTGCCATTAACGTGCTAATGTAATTAACCGACGTTAAAATTCGTCAAATGTCACTAAAAACAAATTGCAAAGAATA
This sequence comes from Eufriesea mexicana, assembly GCF_001483705.2. Lineage (NCBI taxonomy): Eukaryota > Metazoa > Arthropoda > Insecta > Hymenoptera > Apidae > Eufriesea > Eufriesea mexicana. Next base: position 414,887 of record NW_016908372.1, read on the forward strand.
AATATCGAAAAAGGGGAGAAAAATGTTAAGAAACAAATGACCCGGTTCTTGACGCGTCACGTTGACCCATAGGCCCTGTCTGTATCGGACAGCTCGTACATCAGGATTAAAAATAGGGTGGAGAGATAGCATCTTACATATTTATAAATTAGGATTAAGGATTATCTCGGGAACAGACTGGTGAACTTAACCTACTCGCATTCACCCTCGTACCCCACGTTCCCCGTCACTTCACCCTAAACTTCCCTCGGCCCAATTCTTCTCCCAACCCTAACTAATCAGTCCGCGGTCTCATTAGCTATTCCCGCCACGATACCCACCAATCCTTGGTCGCATCTGTCTGCTTCCAAACGACCACCTATTAAGCGTTCTAACGCTTCGCCAGCCGTGGTTGTACAAAGTACATCTATCTTGCCTACCTCTGATAGAACATACGATTTCCCACTGCATCACTGCCAAGACGATACGTGTGTCCTGATTGCTGGCCCTAAAATTATCTTGTCTCCCAGGAAGAGATCCCAAGAACATGTCCTGCGAACTCCCCTAGATTCCCACTTTAACACATATTCGTCTATAAAAGGGCTTCCGTTTCGCAATAGACAGTAGTCTTCTACAGCCAACCAACCGTATGACACCGTAATTGTTATACACACTCGCCCCCCAATTTACAAGGTGTGTCCGTTCCGCGTGGATTCGTTTTACGCGAATAAAGATCGCGTAAATGAAGTCTGCTAGGGATACCTAGGTATGCTAGGGAATAGGGTGAAGCTAGCACGTCTCGACGCTTTGGCTTTTCTTTCATCCCCGCCATTGGTCCCAACCGATCTTTCATAAAACTCTTCTCGCAACAACGTGTTCTGGTCACCTGAATCGTGTTCTAATTTATCGCGCGAATCGAGGAACCGGTGCACCCTTCTCTAAACCGTGTCATCCGCGTTCGGTTGAAGTAGCAGCATCTTAACCATCGAGTTGACCATTGCGTCTATCAGGAACCCAATCGCGATTCCGATATTTCGCGTGTCCACGGTCATCGTCCCACTCGCATAGCTCGCACCCCTACCCCCAGGGGGAAGTATAGTCTTGCTCTTGGCGAACGCGACGCGGAGGAACGCGGAGGATGCCTGGTAACAGGCGAACATTCTCGCTCCACTACGGACCGGGGACGCGTCATCAAACGCACCGGTTCTAGCCCCTCTCTAAATCGGGATTTTCGGGATCAGCGACGCGCCGGAGTTCGTTTAACTTTCAAATTGACCCCGATTTAAACCAGAAAAAGAAGCAGACGGCGCGGCCGAGACAGCGGAAGACGGCCGCAGACGGCTCAGCTCGGGAGACTTCCTGGCTGCGATGGGAAAAAGGGTCTCGGTCGACGCTTCTGGCCTCGTCGCGAAAATAGTACGCGTTCAAAGCGTCCACGGCTGACCCCGGAAAATGACGGCAGGAAACTGGTAAATCCGGTGCTTCGGGTTTATCGAGCTGGATGGTTCGGAGGGTGATGAACTTTGGATTAGTTTCCCGCTGACGTAGTTACTGATAGACGACGCGCTGGTGCCCGGTATCGGCGCTGAATTAATTCTATTAGGGATTTTGATGGATCGCGGGAATTAGAATTCCGAACGGCTCGAGTATTATATCGGAGTTAGGTTAACAGGTTCAGACGTGGTAGAAATATCGTTACCAACGGCGTTCCGACCTGTGCTATTTATTATTTTTCAACTACCTTCGAGCGTATCGTTACTGGAAGGCAAAACGTGGATGGCGTATCCGTCTTGTGGAAGCGAAGTTTCGTTATGGATGAGAGAGCTTCTGGGATCTCGAATCCTTTTCTTGGTCGTGTCTTAATGCGTGTGAATAATTTGTAATTTTTCTTTTTCACATTAACATTTCTCTGTATCGCGATCTTGGCTTTCATTGGGAACATATTAACACCAGATTTACGAAACCCGTCAATTTGACGGATAGGTTGCTCCAATTATACGACGGTAACAGATTTAGTTAACTTATATTAAGACTGTAAATATTGTAATTGTTTTTAAATTAAACTGATCGTTAAAAAAAGAAAAGACACGTGGTTTCCTCTACCTGTAAATTTAACAGGTGACCGTAGAAATAGGTATACAGATAGCGTTCGTAAATCTAGTGTTAAAGAAGCTATAACTCGAGGCTACGGATGAAAAATCGTGGAGAACGTATAGTTCATTTTCTTAACTTCTAGAATCCTGAATCTTTACTTGTAAATGTTTAATTAATCGGATAATTTGAAGCTTTTGTTTTTAATACTAAAGGTGACGGGGCCAAATATCCCGGTGAATAAAAGCGAATAAAATTTTGAAAAAATAAAATAACTAGGAACATTGAAAAATTGATTGGGTATATATAAATACAAGGGGGGAAAATTACAAAAACGAGTGACAAGGAACGAGAGTTTTAAAAATGGGCAGGTAGACCATGATAGGGTTAGGTTTTTTTATCAAAGTTTTAGGTTAGGTTTATTTATGAAAGTTTTAGGTTAAGTTTATTTATCAAAGTTTCTAAGACTTATTGAAGTATGGATTAAGGGAAGCAAAGTTTTGAAAATTAACCTTGTTGTTCACGTGTTATATTGACGAGATCCTCTGTACTTTTCATTGATTACCTAATTGCCACTGACTATACCGAATCTACTGTTGCCTGTTTATACGAAAGCTCAGCAAATGGCATCGTCGCTTCTACTATCCAATAGATCGATATTGATCTATTTCACATATACCGACAAGAATATCTCAAGCTCATTTCAAAGAAATAAGGAATACTTTACGACTCTTAAAATTTATTCGAATATTTAATAATTCTTCCCTCATAAAAGGCAACGATACTTCTCAGAACTTGTACCAATGCCATAAAATCAATCATCATCGAGAACCTTTAAAAACAGGTAAATTACCAGCTGACAAGATCAGCTAAGAGAAAACAGTTGCTCTTCTTCTGAATTTTCCGAAACTCGAGTCCTCGTTTATTTATCTAGAAATTTATTCGCGTAATTGGACGATAGTATTTCCCTCAACTCGGCTAGTACCACCTGTTCAATTCCTACCTAGAATACTTGAAAAACACGCGAACTTGCAGCGGCCTTCTTCGAGGAATTGTACTCGCAAGTATCCATCATTTATCCTCGATTTTTCGCGTTGGCCAGCGTTTACAACGACGTAACAACTTGTTCCAACATCGGCCGAAAAACGACCAGGCGTTTAATCAAAATGTACATTCCATCGATCTTGCTGTCGTCGATCAAAACGACTTGGCATCGTCACTTACGTGTCGAGCATTTCACCTCGCGCGGGCTGATGTTCGAGAAGCATTGCTCGAAAGAAATCGGTCCCACCTTGCCGCTTACGTGAAAATATTGTAATTGTTTTTAAATTAAACTGATCGTTAAAAAAAGAAAAGACACGTGGTTTCCTCTACCTGTAAATTTAACAGGTGACCGTAGAAATAGGTATACAGATAGCGTTCGTAAATCTAGTGTTAAAGAAGCTATAACTCGAGGCTACGGATGAAAAATCGTGGAGAACGTATAGTTCATTTTCTTAACTTCTAGAATCCTGAATCTTTACTTGTAAATGTTTAATTAATCGGATAATTTGAAGCTTTTGTTTTTAATACTAAAGGTGACGGGGCCAAATATCCCGGTGAATAAAAGCGAATAAAATTTTGAAAAAATAAAATAACTAGGAACATTGAAAAATTGATTGGGTATATATAAATACAAGGGGGGAAAATTACAAAAACGAGTGACAAGGAACGAGAGTTTTAAAAATGGGCAGGTAGACCATGATAGGGTTAGGTTTTTTTATCAAAGTTTTAGGTTAGGTTTATTTATGAAAGTTTTAGGTTAAGTTTATTTATCAAAGTTTCTAAGACTTATTGAAGTATGGATTAAGGGAAGCAAAGTTTTGAAAATTAACCTTGTTGTTCACGTGTTATATTGACGAGATCCTCTGTACTTTTCATTGATTACCTAATTGCCACTGACTATACCGAATCTACTGTTGCCTGTTTATACGAAAGCTCAGCAAATGGCATCGTCGCTTCTACTATCCAATAGATCGATATTGATCTATTTCACATATACCGACAAGAATATCTCAAGCTCATTTCAAAGAAATAAGGAATACTTTACGACTCTTAAAATTTATTCGAATATTTAATAATTCTTCCCTCATAAAAGGCAACGATACTTCTCAGAACTTGTACCAATGCCATAAAATCAATCATCATCGAGAACCTTTAAAAACAGGTAAATTACCAGCTGACAAGATCAGCTAAGAGAAAACAGTTGCTCTTCTTCTGAATTTTCCGAAACTCGAGTCCTCGTTTATTTATCTAGAAATTTATTCGCGTAATTGGACGATAGTATTTCCCTCAACTCGGCTAGTACCACCTGTTCAATTCCTACCTAGAATACTTGAAAAACACGCGAACTTGCAGCGGCCTTCTTCGAGGAATTGTACTCGCAAGTATCCATCATTTATCCTCGATTTTTCGCGTTGGCCAGCGTTTACAACGACGTAACAACTTGTTCCAACATCGGCCGAAAAACGACCAGGCGTTTAATCAAAATGTACATTCCATCGATCTTGCTGTCGTCGATCAAAACGACTTGGCATCGTCACTTACGTGTCGAGCATTTCACCTCGCGCGGGCTGATGTTCGAGAAGCATTGCTCGAAAGAAATCGGTCCCACCTTGCCGCTTACGTGTCATGCATGTCACATGCAGCCTCGACTTGCGATTATTTTTCACACTCGATCGTGCTTTCTTTATTTTCGCAAGGTTCCTACTGACGTGTCTGTAATGAGATCTCGCAGCTTCTCGCCCGTCAGCTGTTCGATTTCTTATCGGTGGTGAATGCTGGAGAGGACACAACAATGTCATCTTTCGTGCGTAATTAGCACGCGTATATACGCGTACACGGATGGAGCCGTGATCAGTTCTCAAAAACGGAAACACGTTATAACAGTTAGTTCCCATTAAACCTCTGTAAAGGGGATAAATAGAGAGCAGTACTGCACTGTATTTAACCTCGTCTCTCTTATTAACACTGGATCTACCGATGTTTAACCCTTTGCTCTCGACGATTTTTGGGTGAAAATGAAAAATCCTTTTCCATGCTATTACACGGAGCATTCTTTATGTGCGTGCCTCTGTAAAATTTGCATCGAATTGATTTTAAAAAGAGGAAGATCATTGATCGTTATTATCTTGTCTTATACTGCGAGAAGTGCAATTGCAAATAATTAATTTAATTTATTTAAACTGCGGGTCGAAGTAAGAGTATTAACCCTTAGCACTCGACGACTTTTTGGCTAGAGAAGAGTAGAAATTCAAAGATTCTCTACTGAAAAACTGACGATACTTTTTTGAGCAGGAAATAAAGAATTGTATAATAATAGAATTGTTGAATTATTTGATTTCGATACCTCGCACACTGTTACATTAAATTCGATATATTAATTAATATCGATCTTTCAAATTTTATGAAATGGTGACTGAAGATCACTTCTCGAGTGCAAAGGGTTAATCCACGTTTCAGTTGAACGTTTATATAGCGTATCAAAAGAAGAAGAATTCAGATTTAAATAGCGTTCATCGAAAAATCCTTTTCCATGCTATTACACGGTGGATTCTTTATGTGCGTGCCTCTGTAAAATTTGCATCGAATTGATTTTAAAAAGAGGAAGATCATTGATCGTTATTATCTTGTCTTATACTGCGAGAAGTGCAATTGCAAATAATTAATTTAATTTATTTAAACTGCGGGTCGAAGTAAGAGTATTAACCCTTATCACTCGACGACTTTTTGGCTTGAGAAGAGTATAAAATCAAAGATTCTGTATTAAAAAACTGACGATAGTTTTTCGAGCAGTAAATAAAGAATTGTATAATAATGGAATTGTAGAATTATTTAATTTCGATATTTTGTACACTGTTACATTGCATTAAATTTGATATATTAATTAATATCGATCTTCCAAATTTTACGAAATGGTGACTGAGAGTCACCTCTCGAGTGCAAAGGGTTAACAGGTACGCGAACATGGCGAGGTATAGGTAATAGTAATTTAAATGGAAGATGAGTAAATACATTAATTACAATTGTATCTTAACCCTTTGCACTCGGCGATTTTTTCGTTACAGGAAAATAGTGATTCGAAGACTTTCTGCCATAAAGTCGACGATATTTTTAAAACGGTGAATAAGAAACCGTATGCAAATTAAGACGTAGAATTATCGATATTTCACGCATCGTTGGGTAATTGTAAGTTAGATATATTAATTAACATCCATCTTTAGAATCTGGTTAAATGGCGACTGAGGGTCACCTCTCGAGTGCAAAGGGTTAACAGGTACGCGAACATGGCGAGGTATAGGTAATAGTAATTTAAATGGAAGATGAGTAAATACATTAATTACAATTGTATCTTAACCCTTTGCACTCGGCGATTTTTTCGTTACAGGAAAATAGTGATTCGAAGACTTTCTGCCATAAAGTCGACGATATTTTTAAAACGGTGAATAAGAAACCGTATGCAAATTAAGACGTAGAATTATTTTACTTCGATATTCCACGCATCGTTGGGTAATTGTAAGTTAGATATATTAATTAACATCCATCTTTAGAATCTGGTTAAATGGCGACTGAGGGTCACCTCTCGAGTGCAAAGGGTTAATATGAGTCAGGGTTAATTTTTTGGAAAGCAGGTTTTTGTTTTCAGTAATTGAAAACAGGAAAATTCCGAGACCAGTCATTTTAATTGGATCGGTGGTTTTAGTAAATTTTTCATTAGGGCCACATACCGTGTATACAAACTACGCACACAGACCGTGTGATTCGTGTGTGAGAAAATGTTAGACTGGATTCATTTAGGGAGGAATGTTTAAGCGAGTGTGATTAGACGTGGATCGAAGTGAAAAATGAAATAAACAGTAGAGGCGCGTTATAGTTTATTATAGCGATATATTATAATGAACTAGATGTATGTGTTATGTATAGTGATAAAATATAGGTCGTTATATTTATTATAATACCGTAATGTTATACTGTAATATATATAATATTACACGAATACCATATAATACTAATACTATAACTCAGTAACGCTATAGTATTATATAAAATATAGCTTATTATATTAATATATAATATTAATATATTATTCTTTGCTATTTCATACTAGCATAATATTTTTATTATCGGTGTACCAATATTCTGAAAATATATAACTACATAGCGCACGTACACTGTTCCACTCTATACTCGGATCGTCTTTCAAAAAGTTGTCCTTCGCATAAATAAATTGAAACGCGAATGAAAAATATGAAAGGATCGAATCCATGAAATATTCCATCAACCCCGCCACTCAGTTCCCCCGGACACGTTTCAGCCCCATCCCTCTGAACGCTCGGTGAAATTCTCTTCTACCCTACGAGGATAATAATTCAATGGAAAGAAGCTGAAAAATCGGTTGGGAGCATAGCAACGCGTTCCGTAATCAATTAAGTCGCACGTTTGCCAAAAAGAAGGCGGGAAAAAGGAGGAAAGAGGAAAAAAGGGCGAGCGTAAGTATCGCGGCGCGTTAAAAAGATGCGCACGAAGCGCAGGAAAACCGGAGTCGCCTCGCTTCGCGCGCTCGATCCAGGCGGAATTAACGCGCGAGAAAACCCTCGGGACGTTTGCCGCGGATGAACCGGTGCGTGGACGTTTTTCATCCTCGGGGCTACGCGCCTCGTCGAGCTTCTTTCCGCCGGGGCCACTCGCGTGTCTCGGCCATTCCGAGTCCGGAATCATGCAGGAATTCGTATCAGCTCCGGCCACGATTTCGCGAGGATGCATCGGCTGCCTTCTTCTATCCGCTCGAAGTGTGAGCAGAGCTGAAGAGATTGCGTTTGGGATGACGCTGGGACACGCAGGATATTTTCTTATATATGTATCTATCAGCTGAACCTTTGACGTTCTGGAGATTTCAGGTCCTGGGAGTCTATGTTCCGATGTAGAACTTGTTGGAGGGCAAGGTATAGGAAGATAGCTGGAATTGCTATGAATTCATTATTCTTGTTGTAATTAGAACAAAATTAAATAGTAAAATAAACTCTACATCCTAGCGATGTGGAGGCAATCCCTCCCCCTGCGTTTTGTCTTTTGTCTCCTGTTTTCTGGGAGACGTTCTGTAGCCTTCTTTTTTTTCTATTTTACGTGGGGAAAATCTTCGAGAAGATACCCGGCCCCCCTAAGGGAGGGGGCGGAGTTAGGTGGGATGTGTACCCACTAAATCCCCCACGATGGCCATCCTCGCGCGATATCGGAGCGCCCTGAGTCTACGTTCTTTAGCCTGCGTGACCCTAAACAGGCTAGTTCTAACCGTTCACCCGTTCGATAAAGATCCATACAGTTTTTCCACCGTTTCCACTGACTACTGTTCCTTTGCGTTATAACCCCTTCGTCAATTTTCTTCCGTATACGCGAGCTTTCCCTCCTGCGTGTGAACTGGATGCCGATTGACTGTTTATGGTGACTGGCTGACGATGACGTTATCTCTTCTCTACGGTACTGTGTATGTAGGATAAGAAGGTGGTTAACGAGATAGTAATATGGTAAAGAGATCAGTGAAGTAATCCATTTGCTTCGCGTGACTGTGTCTAAGATAATAATAGGATACGTTTAATAGCAGAGATAAGATTCTAGATCTGCGGCAGTCTAGTTGGGATGTCACCTGTGGTGCCTTCGTCACGCGATGCAATATCATTTCATTATGTTTTATTTCAAATAATCAACTCGAGATCCAGCTCGACGTTTCGTATTCGCTCTCTTCGTGTAATGGGATGCAATGTTACTCTGTGTTACATGTTGCGTTAAATAAAGGACGTAAGATCCTGTGTCTATGTCAGTTCGGGCTCTGTGTGACCTATTCAGTGTCTGCATCACGCTATGCGTATGATTCTCAAATCCTGGACGAGGTTAGGAAGGCACGAATGTTGTCTCTGATTGGTAAATAGTAATATAATTGAAGCGAAAGCAGGCTACTTCTCAACTGAACTCCTGCACTCGTTGTTTGACACTGTCTTCGAACTGACTATTCCAAACTGACTTCGCATCCCTACGCACTTATTTTTACCTAGTATATTCTCTCCTACGACTATGTCCCTTAACTTTTTGGGGCACTGGGGCTGGGATTAACCCTTTGCACTCGAGGGACGCCTTTCAGTCGCCATTTGATCAAATTTCGAAGCTCGATATTAATTAATATATCAAATTTCAAGTAATGTGACAGTGTGCGAGCTACCGAAATCAAATAATTCTACGTGTTAATTATTATACGATTTCTTATTTACTGCTGAAAAATATCATCAGCTTTATAGCTGAGAATTCTTCAACTCGTACCTTTCTCTAGCTAAAATATCGTCGAGCGCAAAGGGTTAAAAGTGTCCCACCTTTTCGAGGCACCGTAATGCATGGTGGGACATTTTTAGCGGAAGGTTTATCGCGACTCTTGCGAATTTTTATTGCGAATTTTGTTTCATTTGAAACGCGATCAAATTTCTATGCAACATGGGTCTATTTTATTATTCGAAATCCTGTGTCGCAAAGAGTTAATAGCTAAAATGTCCCATGGTTATATTTCGTGCGATATAATTAACGAAGATTCCTTATCTAGATTCTTGGTCCCCGAGTCTTTGTTAGGCCTGACAGTTTCAGCGAATAACGAAAATTCGTATGTTCCATCTGCGCGATTATGTTCAGGTAAACCTATTACACTGTGGCCCATCAGGCCAGCATTCCTTTCAGGAAACTTGTACCAGCATTACATAGTTTATACGAGTTTGAGAAGTTGTCAGTCAGGATAGCGTACAACAGAAGCAAGAGGAATACTCTGCGTCGTCTGGCACTTGAAATTCATACTTTGGCGGGACGACTTGAATCAGTGCTCTTTGGATTTTATGTTAAATCGTTAAAACATTAATTCCAACTTACTAATTCGATCTTAATGTGCCTTTAATCCTTATTTGGTCACTAATAGGATCAGTATTCTATATGTGGATATATTTCCGGTCGGAAACGAAGCTTCGTATAACCTATCTCCACGATTATGGCAGGGAAGGTGAACTTATTGCACCATGACCAATCAGACCCGCATTCCTCCTCTCTGCAGATAGATGTTATCTATCTCGTTTGCTGCCTGCAATTCAATTGGTTCTTGTCCCGATAAGTGGATCTCAAAGTCGAGTACCTATAAAGATGAATCGCGACTCGGTCAGTGATTTTCGATTCACTCCTAATGGCATGTGATAACTGTCATTGGCAGATGAAGGCAAGAGAGTTGACAGGAAGTGAGAGTAGCCGAGAAAGTGACAAGATTGGAGTGGCTCGAGTGATGATCGCTTGATTGCAGCTTGATCATTATAAGGTAATATCAGTCCATCGAATAATGCTGAACTGTCCATTGTTTCGGCTCTGTCGCTTCTTTTATGGCTTCTAGTTACTATCGCTGGAAGAAATTGAAGCCTCAAGTCAGTCACTATCGCTGTATCAATCAACGACGTATAATTAGAGGAAAAATGGCAGCTACTGATCCCTTTCATCTGCTCGAATAACATAAATATATCGCAGTTACCAAAAATAATATTTTATATCATAATCGTGGTACGTATTATCTAAAAAAAAAATGTAAACTACGTTATATAAATATTTTATAATTCCGTAACTGGTATTTATAGCTTCGTGGAATAAGGCTGTCTCTGTTACGTGTACACTTTCATTCTTCTGAGAGGCCGCTGCTCGAGGGAGGCTAAAAGTGTGAAATACTACTGTGAAACGATGGTCCTTGTTCATTGTGCAGGGTGTTAGGCTGTTTGCTCTGGGTAATTGTGTTAGGAGTCTGGTTTGACTGGAGGAGAGATGGAGTGATTCAGGATTCGCGGAGAAAGTCGAGAGTGTTTACCTGGTTTGGAGGAAATGTTCCAGTGGAGGGCAGGGGTGAGTCTACCTGCTGCTAGGTGCTAATTCGCCTTTGACATAGTTTGGGCAGTTAAGAATGAGGTATTCGAGGCACGCCGTTTCGTTGAAGTCCACAGATGCGTGAGATAACGCTACTATCTTCAATAAATTTCCTTCTCGCAAATTATGTAATTTATTGAGTAATTTCAAAATAGGTTGCAGGAGAATCCGTGAATTTTCTTTATCTCGAAGTACCTAGTTTATAAACAATTTTTTCTCGCATTATTTTCAATTTTACAAATTTGCGTCGTACGTTATAGACATCCGTTCGAATTAAATCGAATCGATTTTATTTCCATCTCTTACCTTTCCTCGTATTTATCATCGAAAATTTTCAATTGAAAAATTTGTCCCATTTCCACTCGTTTCGATTTGACCCCAGGTTCGACTTTCTCCCTGTCGAGCAAGAAAAACGAGAATTTATTCGGTATTTACGATTTAAACACAGCTCAGCTTGTTAATTTTACAATCTAAATACATCCTTTGAGCCTTCCGCCGTTAAAAAGCAATTCCTTTTAATCCTTCGGCGAAGGAGATGCATTTGCCGTAGGTTTCCATTAAATTCCCTGTTGATACAGAAAAATAGTTGCTCGGAGTCGTAATTTTGTGCAACTATGATTTTTTTTCCAACAAACAGGAGCCTCCCTTTTGTCTCCTCCCATTAACATTTCCCTGGGATAAAGTGAAATTTCAAAGGTAATGAAATGGAAAAAAAGAAGAGGAGAAAACAGAGAGAAATAATCCAGGCTAACGCTTCCGAACCCGTAATTTCGCCAAGTTTATCGGTTTCGTAAGACATCTCACTTTCAAATCGGCATGCTTGTTTTTCACTGTTAGATACGTGAAAGCCTTTAACGCGTTATCAGCCGTTCTAACACCATCGTCTGTAATTTTCTTTAAACGCTGCAAAATCCGGGATAGCCGTTTTACAGCGTCGTGATTGTAGGCAATTTCATTTTTAGGGAATCGAATGCTGCCTTTTGCCAGTCGAGCTTGATTTAAATATTTAATGAAACTGTTCAGCAATGATCGATGAAAACAGGAAAAACGTAATGGTCATGGTTATGTTGGACACCTGTCGTAACTCTGCTATTTTTTCACCTCCCTTTGCCATACTTTTCTTAATTCGCTCTGCGAAACTTCGCTATTTATATATTCGTTATAATAAACTTATCATTACAGTAACGTATTGGACGTTATAACGAACAATTTATTATTATGCAAGTTGCTCAGTGTAGCGAACAGCTGCGAGGTTATCGTAGAAAAGCGTTCTATCGATATGGAAACTGTATGTTTGCTTTAAATATTAAATAAATTTTACCTTTGCAGTGATACGTGTATAAATTTCCAGCGAAATGTACGGTTTAATTTGACGTAATTGCAGAATGTATTGGTCATTATAATATAAGGTAATTTTATGATAGGGAACATTATGTCTCATTACTGGTCATTTCTTAGACGTTCTCGTCTAAATTATTCGAGAAATTTTTCAACCACTCTGTAATGAATAACCAAGACAAAGCTGTATCAAGCGCAGCTTGAAATTTAGCACGGATTATTGCAATAACTATATCGCAATTTCCATATTACATAAATATCGAGCCTGTTCCGCTGGATGAATGACATTAGCTCGAGGGGGCAAGAAATAGCCCAGGAGCAAAATTCCTCGCGGCAAGGGGACATAAAATTGTATCTTTCGTAATATCTCAGTCGGAATGAAACCTCGGTACATTTCATTTGAAACCGCGATAAAAAATAACGAGTCTATTAGAGTAATTTATATCGAGATGGAATAAATGATCCTCGTCGGATAATTTTTTTATTATATGCAACTTCGTGCCTTCGGATAAAACGACAAACGAGTCAAATTGTACATTCCGTGTTTTATATTATTTATTTCGCGAACAAACTGTATCAACTGTTAAGCTTACAGGAAAAATATTCGCGAAATAAAAAACATAGGAATAAAAGAATATCGGCGAAAATACTTGCTTCTCTGTTATTTCGCGAAATACGCGGAAAAGGGAAGAAATGAAAATGAAATGTAAAATAATATAATATAACGTAGAAAATATAATAGGAAGCAAGTAAACACGACTCTCGTTAGTTAGTCCAGTTAGTCGCACGGTGTGAACGCGTTCCTGTCTCGTATTAAATATAATTTATATAAAATGGTTGGAAATTTTATACCTCGCGTTAGCCTGCCGCTTGCTTGCTGCACGTTTTGCAGTAAATAATTCAACAATTTCGGTTATTTTATTTAAATAAAACTCAACCGATAGTTGAACGAACTAAGCAAACAGCGACAGTGCAATTCATCCAACTCGTCACCCTCCATTAATTCCAAGCTAGACGGAGGATGGTGTCCAGTTTACGAGCCAGCATCCAAAGGTCCAGATCCTCGGGAGGACTTCCGCTCGGCGCGATCACCCCTTCTCGCATAAATATTATCATCCGCTGACAATTGATATTATTAGGCCCGTCGTTTACAGGAGAATATCGATATGCAAATGATGGATATTTCGAGAAAAATATTGATATGCAAATTATCGATGTTTCGAGCCCGCATATCGTCCCATCTGCGAGACACGAACGCGACGCAGTCCATTTCCAGCGATCTATCTCTCGGCCGAGCAGATTAAAAGTGCAGAGCGGAACAGAGAACTTAGAAGGATCATTGATAACCAGACAACATTATGGCCGCGTTATGGCTGCTAACTACAGCGGCATAAATATTAATTTGTACCGTAATTTATAGCTCCTAAATATCGCCTATGGGCATACCGCGGTTACATTATGCCTACAATGTGTCGGTTAATGGTACGTCCGAACCATTGCATCGGAAATTCAACCGACTCGGTTTGCTCGCTTTTCGCCGTGCTTCTTCAGCAAATTAAGTCAAGGATACCCGATGCGTTATTTTACGATCTGTGTCTTCAACGTTTGCGTGCTCCGAGGAGAAATTCAGGGAGAGTGTAATGCCTGCAGGCTAGCGCGGAATTAGAATGATTGTACTCGTAACGATGATGGCGCGATATCATGGCGTATTAATATTATATTTTCTAGCCCATCTGTACCCCGGGACCTGTCTTATTTCGTCCATTAGGTAGCTCTGGATTAATGGGCAAAGATACTCGATCCTCTGCGAATTTAGGCTCGTTCGAGACAGATTTCCGATGAAATTATACACGGTAGCTACAAATAAATCGAGTAAATCCTGTCTCATAAATCAACCCTGGATCGAGGATGCCCCAGCACTTGCCACTTTGCCAATCCGATAGCTTTCCTTGCCGATTGCCCTTCGACAAAATCCGAATCCCATTAGTGGTCGATGACCCATGTATCGAGCAGCTATCGGGTCTAATTCGAGATAGGTCTCATAGGGGTAGCATGATTGGACGGTTAACGTGTTCTCGGCTTAATCGCGCTCTTACTAGACGAGTTTCACGGGTGACGTTTAATTGTCATTAAATCGATGATCCTCGGCTGGAGATCTTATTGCATGCCGATTTTTAATACCCGATAGCTGATAAATTTAATTTCATTCCACGTTAATCCACGAGTTTATTATACCTAACGGCCTACTACCTCTGCGAGTTTAATGGTAATTAAAATCACCTGCAGGTGATAAACAACTTTACACTTCTCGCTCGTTCGAGTTCAACTGCGCGCATAAATCTAAACGCCCATTGACTTGGAAAGATTCCAATTCACGAACTCGCAACAGAATCTTTCATTTCACCTGTGCAAAAGCGTTCCACGACGATCCGATGAATAAAAAGAAGGGCGACGTGCTGCGCGAATTACTTCACAGCCACAATGTATGAAACCATTACACCTGGCAAATCAACGTGTTTATTCGATTATCAGATTAAGACCAAGGAAGGCAACCGGTAAGGCTACGAAAAGCACGCTTGTAATCGCGTCTGATTACAGGGTATCAAACTACCCGCAGACCAATTACCTTATCGCGTTTACTCTGATATTTAATGCAAACAAACGGACATTTTGTAAATCGAAGTCTACGAATTGAATTCCTCGGATACGTGGAAGGTATTTCGTGAAATAAGCCTGATCTCCCGAGAGAAACAATCATCCTGATCAAATCTCCGATATTTTCTAGATCAAAGTCCGCGAATTACTTGACCCAAGTACAGCAGAAAGCCTGGAAGGTGTCAATGAGCTCTGGGTTGACAGTCCATCGGTAGCTTGATCTGATAACGCGCACGCGTGACAGGTACACATGACCAATTTCCTCGACTGATCAGGCACTCGTTCACGCCATCTTGAAACTCGTGAGCAACGTATGACAAAGAGAAGGAACTTGCCTATGAGTCGCCTCAATAGACCTCGTCTAGGTTCCCTGTAGTACATAAAGCAGCATACTAATGAACGAAACAATTACCCTCGATAAGTCTGGACCCTAGAGACTCTAGACATCGACTTCTGAAATCTCTCAATTTCTCAGCTGCATCGAGAAATCCTCTGTTGCCTGAGTGACAAACACAGTGATTGAAAAAACACACACGCGTTTCACAGACCACGACTGCAAGGGTTCCCTAGTCACGCGTTTTACCAGCCCCGTTGCAAGCAATCGTAACGTAAGCAGCTCCTCCGCTCGCCTAATTGCACATTACCACCTCGACCGTTTCACCAGGCCGCGAACAACTTAGGCTCACCCTTTAACACGTTCCAGCTGGCGTCGAGGCGTTACACGCCAGGGTTGCGCGTAACGACGCGTAAAAGCGGATGCTCCTGCTCTCATCGTGGCTCGTGCTAACTAAGAGCGAAGACGGCCCAACCTCTTGACAGCCATAAGCGCCGCGGTAGTGGCTCTCCAAAAGTGGCCACGGTTGCCGTGAGCGTGCTGACAGACCGCGTAAATTACACGCGAGTCTATTCGCTGGAAGGAGTCTAGTCTGCTCGTAAAATTGATAGGAAGTCATGGTAAACGCGCGCTAAGTGGCTGGCCAATTGGATTGACAGAAATTTGGAAGCCCTAGGAGCCAGAGGTCTCTGGCCAGGATACTAAATCCTCGGGCTATACGAAGTTAGGCTTCCTCTCGAAACAGCCTCGATGCCACGCGCAACCTGAGTGTCGCTGCATCAATCGGAGCCGCCACTTGAGGGTCTAACTTATGACGCTGTTATATTTGGATCCTTGACTGCGAAAAGGATTTGTTCACGCCCACTAGATTACGATGGGTGTAACGTGGCGTTCTGGAGAAGCGACGCGATCTTGGATAGAGGGTTGTTCATTGTCCCTGTGTCATCGAGTTGTCATCGGTCACTATACAGTCAACTCTCCGTGTAGATTCACTGCTGAATCTCCTCAGCTCGCAGTTCTCGGCTTAAAAAAGGAATACAGTCTTTGTTTCGAGTGGGAAGGTATACGCTCTAATCTTCTGGTTCGCAGAAGGTATTTGAAAGCGGGTTGGTTGAACCCCCCGGTAAACGGTGAGTTGCGAGGCGTCGTGGAACTCGCCGCAAACGTGTTGCGTTCGGTTGGTCAGGTGGCGAATGGAACCGTGGGCCTGGCAATTGTTTAGTCACGGCCGAAGATAAAAATAATGACGGGGCGGTCCGTGTTTCGTCGCGCGTCCACGTAAATCAGGCGGCCAGAAGCTCCCCTGGAGAAGAGTGGGCCGGTACACGATAAGATCTCTCGGGCTCCTTCGCTACGGACGAAACGAGGCACGGCCGGCTAATTATCTTAAATACTTAATTTGTACCCGAGGAATCCGAGACTTTTCCGAGGGTCGACTGTTCTCCTTTTGTTTCGCTCCTCTCTCTGACGTTCCATTGCTTCCTTGGCCCGTCGCTTTAATCGCAGCCCGAAGAGACGGTGGGGCCGCGAATGGCGCGTCGAAATTGCGGTCATCCGCGAACAGATAAAGAGGAAGATCGGACGTATCCCCAATTATTTTGAGTACTCGGTGTCACTGATTCCCCATCGGGGTTTCGCCGGGTTGTTAGGCCGTTTTCGACCGACTTTCCTCGTTCCGGCTGGTTCCGTTTCTTTCGGGTTAATTTCACTCCTTTGGAATGCCGTTCGTAAGGCACGCTTTTGGTGCAACAACCTCTGAATAACGTGTGATCGTTGGGTGTTACGCTCGTGTTGCGGAGTCGGTTTCCTTCGGTGCGATCCTGTTTTGTTGCTTCTGCTAATGGCGTTGGCGAGAGACGCTTTGTTGCGTGTGTGCGTTCGTGGAATTTTTTAATGGACGCCGCGGATTCCTTGTGATCTGCATCTAAATTAGGGAGGAACTAGGGATACGGATAGCAAGGAAATCATAACTTAAACACTCATGTACCAATTACCGTGGATACTTGCAATAAATTCCGTGACTTACTAATGGTGCAAGTACTCAGAATTCGATTCTACTTCTTCGTATTAGTTCAACTGGATTTATTATATACGAAGCCGTTTATATCGGTGGATAAATATCGGTGGCATTACCGCCATTTTTGATTTATTCCTCGCTTCTAATCCCTTGTCGCGTCAGATACGCTAATTCCATGTAATCCCGATACTTTTTCTCCAATTTCGTCATTCGCGCTTGACTCTTGGATGACACTTTATTTATACCTAGCGAATATTTTTATCGTTATACTCCGAATAGCGAATGCTAGATTACGGTGGATATTTTAACGCTAAAATATCCCGACTGGACGCGTTAAATTGAAAATATTTTTAAAACGACTCTTTGCGGTAATCGATACCAGTAGTTTCGTAGAAACATCTGGCGCGAGTCAATGGAAACGATCTTAATTAAGGCTAAGCAACATCATTCAGAGACACAGTGGGCACCTATCCCAAGTGAAAGTATCCAAAATAACTGAACATCTCGCTCATTTCGTATTACATATACTTGCGATGATTTTCACAAACGTCCAAAGTCTACCTTCGATAATTGCATCCTTAAATCATATTTCACTCCCCATCGCGTCAGTCGATCCAACGCGTCCGCAGGGTCTCGCATAAACCTTGGCTGCCATCGGGCCAACAAAGTCTCTCATCCCTGCGACCGGAATCGCCACTTTCTCCGATCCATCGAAAGTGCCGCAAAGAAAAGACGAGGACCTGAAGTCTGACGATCGGAAGGAGCCAGGGTGGAGCATTGACGGAACGACTGGGCCCACGCGATCGACGCGGCGTCTGAATACAGGGTTCCTCCGACGTGACGGGTGGAGAAGAGAGCAAGAGAGTGGCTTATCGCGGCAGGAAGTAGACGCGTATAAATTAACGCGCGAAGGGGCGAGCAAAGAGCGAGATAGGGAGGACCGTGTGGTTATGGCGCTCGTGAACACCGAGAAGAACTTAAGGCGCGAGTCTCGCGGCCCGAGGATCCTCCCTGCGTGGCTCAATAAAACGGAATGCGTGGAATAAATATCGGCCAAGGCGATAAACCTATCCTGCTCTTTTCCACGGGCCGGGTCTCCTCGCATGCCGCGTTTCCGTCGCCCATTGTGGAAACCTCTTCATCGCGACGCGTCGGACGCTAACAAAGAGAAGCCTGGCTGGAGCTAGAGGAGAGAGGCCGGTGATAAAAACGCTGTAATAGGTGTAACGCACCGGCAGGATCCTCCTGGTCGGACGTCCTCGCGAAGATAACGAGCCGGTGCCGCGAGAATGGCCGTTAATGCCACTGACGCGATGTTCCCGGATGAAAATCGCCGAATAACCGGATTACGTTATCGTGTTTCAGCAGCAGGATCGGTGCTCGGCTGAACGAGCCGGCCGATTCCCGCGAATCGCAGGCGTGGGCGGTTTTTAGCGCTTCCTTTTCTTCCAGGCTGCTCGTCCTCGAGGTCGTTCCGTTCGCGCTCTAAGCGCGGATTTCGGCTGTCTGCCAGCTTTCGCCGAGGGTTAATGCGATTCCCCTTACGCGATCTTTCCATCCTCGATCTTTCGCTTTCGTTTCGATCCTCCGCGTCGCTGTCGTTTTGCCTTCCTTTTCCGAGTTCCCTGGGATAATAACGCGTAGGGTCTGCAAATTGCCTCTATACCGAGATACGGGACAGTTAGTCTTATTTAGGTTTTCTTTATTTCTATCGTTAGATCGCCACGTTCCCAGGTATTTGCGTTTCTTCGCATGCTACCTCTTCGGATCTTTTAATACGCCAAGACTCGTCCAACAACCGTGATATTCTTGCGATTTTATCTCGCGATCGTTTCGTAAATCATTTTTGAAGGATACTTTTTACGATTACCGTGCGAGGGACGTGGATGCCAAGTACGTACGAAATACCTGATAACCGTTTACGAAAATACGAGTATGCACGGGCGTGCGCGCGTGTAATTCCGTTAGTTGATTTATAGAGTATTGGTATACTTCTTAATAGTTGCCTTCAGCAGCTACGCTATGCGATAGTAGGTGTAAATATGTCTCTTTTATAGACACTGCTAGTCGTCGAATTTCCTTCTTACGAGAATTCCGATATACTTTGCCAAAATAAATAATAAGAGAAAATCCGCGCAAAATCCAGGCTGGTTTCGAATCGACTGGCAAAGGTATTTCGCGAGAAAATTACTCATCAACGTAGAGACCAGAGATCCGAGCAGCGACAGACACGTTGCACGCAGAAGAACGGGGCCCGGTGCCCGAACTTCGGCCCCGGCGAAACATCAAGGCACCTCGTTGGAGAAGTCGTGTTCGTAAGAAGAGTCGGAAGGGTCCCGTGGGATCATCTCGTGACGGGAACATCGCAGGGGCGTGGTGAAAGGGAAACAAAAGGCCCGCGAGTGAAAAGCTGATCGGGTGATTGAAGCCAACGTCAAACGGCAGCGGGGGGTTGTTTCTCGAGGTTCGGCCGGCTTTCAAGTTTAATTGGCTGTTGGCCTTATCGTCCATGGTGTCACATAAATATATCTGCCGGTGTTTAACTCGCGCGCCTTGCCAACGGCCATCCAGCCCGGGTCTCGGTCCTGTCCGTCCAGCCTCGTATTCTCCATCGACACACGGTCGCATATGGATTTCCCGAGGGACGCTCTATGGGAAATCGGCGTCCAATGGACCTTTTCCTCCTTCTTCTTCTCGTGCATCGACCTCGTTGGTGTTCCTCCGTGCAAGACCTACCGCGAGTAACGCCGCGCTCGTTTGGTCGGTGAACCGATTATTTTTTGTCGTCAACCATGCTTTTTATGAATCACGAAGCACGAGAACATGGAAAAGGAGGATGCACCTTTATGACGGTTATCGACTCTGCTCTCGAGGGTCATCTCGAGTTAGAGGAACGTTAATGTCGCCGGTGAAGATTAATATTAACACGCAGGCGATATACGCTCGTTGAGTCGGCCAATTCGGATGAAGTTGTTTCACGAGGTCGAATAGCACGGCGAGAGGGAATGACAGAGGTCGAGGGTGTTTGACACGGGTTTCATCGGAAATCGCACCCTTATCGGGCTCGTTGCCACGAGAATGGATGGTACTGGTAGTATTTTAGACTCTTTATGCGCAATGTTTAATAAGCAGACGTTCATTTAGCCCCCGCGGCCGTGGTGCGTTATAAATCAGACTCTTTTTCGTCGGTTTTAGCCGCGCGTTTCCTAATTTCTCCATGAAATTGAACCGGGTAGTCGTCGAGGGAAATATTGCCAACAGGTGGGCGGGATATGGCCGAGTTCGCTGAAGTAAACGTTAAGTTATGTTAATTGAAAATTTTTGGGAGACACTATAAAGCTGTTTCTAAATCATGCTCGGTTTAAGTCGTGGTTGTGTTAAGTAATTTGCACCTAGATTTAGTATGCGTTCGAATTTACAGTATGGAGAGTATATATTCGGTGTCTTAGCGTTGGCGTGACGGAGAGGTCGGGGTAGCTTTGAAAAAGATTTGTTTGGCTTGTATTAGGAAATTTGGGGAAATTTAGTAGATGCTCCGTCCGACGAAATAGTTCTCTAAGAATATTTTCTCAAATTTAGTTTGCTCGTTAAGCTTGGATTCTAGTCTGTGCTTCTAATAAGCTGGTTCAAAATTGTCTCTCCAGTCTGGTTTCCTACCCGGAACATGCACGATTACCGCAAAAATTGATTATCGTTGCAATTTCCAAAATGGCGATTAAACAAATCTTTTCGTACCGCGTTTCTTCCTTCGATAGGTCATCTTCTAGGGAAATTGGATTTTCTAGGAGGATTTGACTGTTTTGCACTCGAGACAAATAAGTGTTCATCGCGATTATTAAAATGGCGATTTAAAAAAATAATTTATTCGCGAATCTTCGAATCTTCGATAGATCACGTTCCAAAATGGATCTCGGACTTTCTTTTCCCTCGTAATTAAGAAAATAATCGTCTCTGTGTTCCCACGACAGATATACAATCGATTATCGCTGTAATTATCACGATAGTGACAAAAAGAAATCACCCTACACTGCCGCGTATCTTATATTCCTTTCTTTCTTGCATTCTCCTAGCGAATAAATATTTGATCAATTGCTATCTTGATTACAAAAATGGCGATTGAAAAACTCCATCTTCTCTCGTCGCCTTCCACCCTTCGATGCCATTAAGCAATCAGTGGAAATCGTATACCTGGTAGTAAATCATCTACACGTTTGTACAGTGCATGCATGCATTCTTAGTACTCTCAGATGCATGCAATCTTTCGCACGTTTTCAAGCTGATTAACTCGTTATATCCAATGCCGTGATGGTCTTCGTTCTCCCCACCACCTAATTAGTCCTGATTACTGTTTATCTAAGTAGACGACGACGTCGCCATAAATCGCGGATTCTCGTCAGACACATCGAGTACCAAGGATGCCGGGTGACATCCATCGGGCCCGGTATCCGTCTTAATTACGAATATGAATGAAATATCATGGAGAAACACGAATTCCCGCCCGGCGAACGATGAACCTCGGATTAACCTCGGCGATAGTTTATCAGACACTAATCTGGCTGGTTTCTCGTTAAAATCGGACACACTGCTCGCTCGTTTGGCCCGTCGTACATCAGGCCAGTACTTGCCTCGGTTCCTCCGATGCCTCCTCCCTTCTCGTCACATGCACGATCGCGTCTTCCTCTTTCCACCATCTCTTCATCGTTCGTGACCACTCGTTGCAACATAATTCAACCAGCCGACAACGGGCACAAATATTATGATAGACGACCTTCCTCGCGCTCCCTCGAACCGCGATTGCGCCCCCAGAATCGAAACTCGGGGCCCGGGCATTTGGTCTCCCCTCGAGTCTGGCCTGCCTTATTTTCTCCGCGTTTATTCCCTTTTTTCCCGTTTTATTTTTACTTACCTTCCCTTTTTTCCTTCGTTATTTCAATATTTTTAAGCGGCACGAGGCGTCAGACGGGTTATTAGCGAGTCAGGAGAAACGTTTATGGTTTGTCGTGCAGCTTGACGTGTTTGGACGGTGTAGAGACAATTGATCATGCGTCACACGGTCTCTCGAGTTTTATATGGGTTTATACTGTTTTGTTGTACGTATGTAATGTCTCTCCTTGCCTTTTTACAGTTTTAATACACTCGTTTGGATCGTTTCGGCGATATTTATGGAGAAGCCATTGGGGTTGTTGTAATAGCACCACGATGCGACTCGGATGATTAGGATTCTCTGAAACGTGGTCACAAAAATTTCTTAGAACCTCGAGCCAAAGGGTTAATCCCTTTGCGCGCGCATAGATTGTTTCAATTAAGAATCCCTCTAACTAATGAAACAGCGACACGAAACGTGTCGTAATTACAGAAACGTGTTAAATCTAATCTCGTCGTAGATCGAACGTAGATTTCTCTAATTATAATACCATATCAGTGTGATTTCTGCGAAAGAAATAATCTTAGAAATGCATACCATGATGCGAATAATTCGAGAGATTCAGTAACGAACCGCGAAAGTCTGTCGCAGACACGAGTTCCACGGTGTATCTTTCAGCAGCTCCTAAGAGGACCCTAAGTACACCGTAAGTAGACTCTTAAGTCCGTTGGCACGCGGAACGCGTGACGTGTCCTGGATGGAGGAACGTGACTGGGTGCAAAGGGGTTAATATCAAGCGAAGCGATCAATCAGCGAAGAGCAAAAGCCGTCGTAATACACCCTTAATCCACAGAAAGCTACCAAGGCTGACATAAATCAGGGCCGGGTAGCAAAAACAAAAGGCAGCTCGAACATCTCCAAATTGACCAAACAAGAATCCTCGGATTAAACGCGCCACGAGCGTCGGGGCCAATAAGAATTCGACGAGGCGACCAGGCGAATTGCATGCGCACGCCGAGCACGAGTAATCTGTCTTGCGAGTCGAAAATCGAGAGTCGAGAGCCAGACAGAGGAGTCGCGTTCGTCCCATTTCGTCTTGTTTAGCGGTGTCTCGAAAGGACCAACTTTTAGGGGTCTCTGTGATCTCGTGGTGGCGGTTCGTGGCTCGTGGGTGACCAGTGGGCGTTCGTGGAATGCTCCTAAATAATCCTGAAGTAGGATCCTCCTCCCTGAGCGGCGCTCAGGCCTGCCAGCGTTTACCCTTTTTGGGGTTCTCAAATTTTCCTCCGGCTTCCCCATGGGAAAACGATAGGGAAACGCGCGGTTGGACAGTAACGTCTCATTTTAAGGATCCTTCTGTCAGAGATTTATAAGGACCAGCTTGTTCGAAATTTTCCCTTTCTCTGCCTTTTTCCGTGGGACCAGGCGTTCAGCTAACGGTAACCTTCAGGGCTAACGCCTCTCCGCCTCTTTCTGATATTTCCGATCTTTTTCTTTTCGCGGTTTCAAAGTTATGTAATGATGGTTTCGATATGCGAGAATTCGATGACTCTTTGGTCATTCTAGTTTGGCTTTCTTTTTCAATGCCGTCGGTGTGCTGCCAGGTTTATTGGGACACGCGAGTACTCGAAGATCGTGGACCAAGGAGTAATTAAGAATTATGATAATTTTGGTACACCTGAACATAAACGCCTTCTTCGTTTCCCTGATCTAATCTACGAATCCATAGATAAACGGGAACTATTCATTTTCGAATTAAATTCTTAAATGCGTATTAATTATCGTGGAAAATTTCCTGCTTTGATTCCTCCAATTTCGCCATTGATTGTTAAAAACGTCTTTTCCATTTCCTTCTTAACGCAACAACTATTGGTATAATCAAAGTATTAAAATGTACTACCAATATAATCGAAATGAAATGTATATCTAATTTTCGCTAATTTCTGAAATCGTTTAATTACAGCGAGATCGGTGAGCATCATAGAAGCTCGATTATGTATACCTTCGTGTATACTTATTTCCATTACATCGTTTTAATCAATTACACATTCCAGGTTAATAAGGTTGAAATTTACTTGAACTTACTCCGGTAATCCAGAAGATATCAGTAGCTTGGGTCTAGCCTAATCTAAATTCCGATATTGCTTATCATCCTACGCGGCAAAGACGTAACAAATTACCGATAAACCGTAATCGATCGACGAGAAAAGTATCGTTGGAATTTAAATGTCTGCCATCATCCAACGTAACCTTGAAACGATGACAAAGTAGCTGTAGAACTACCTAAGAAAATACCACCAAAGCCACAACCGATTTACAACGAGGCGAAAAATGAGAGAAAAGAAAATACAAGGGGCACGAGAAGTGGAGAACAGAAGGCGTGAAAGAAGTAGCAAGAACGAACCACGTGTTAATCGTAGGCCAGTGGAACCGCAAGTGTGAGAGGCGGACCAAAGCTAAGAACCACTGAAAATCGCGGAGCAATGAATCTTCTCGCGTGGAAGACACTGACATCGTATTTCGTTTGGTTTACGAGCGCGGTTTCTTTTGACATGGACAACACGAAAATACACACGGGGCGCCCGGCCCGTGGCTAGTTTAACCTTAGACTCGCTTAAGAGCGTAATTCTCCGTGCAACGCGTGCGCCGCGGTGTACTTACCCTGGGCAATCTCGTAATTTACACGAACATGCCTCGGCCGCGAGGTAACGGCGGGCCGAAACATTCCCCTGAGGAATTAGCGATCTTGTCGCGGCAAGCTGGAAGCTGCTTCCGAAAAAGATTTACGCGCGCGAGTTCATTTACGGCGGGATCTCTTATTTTTAAGCCCACGGGGTGAAGGTTGAAGTTTCCTGGTGAATTCTGCGCCGTGACCTTGCACTCGCTTCGATCCGACATTTCGGGGCGTTTCGCGAAATTCGCCAGAGTTTGCTCTTTTCCTCGTGCAGATGATGTATGGGAATGTTCGATGCCGTTGGCATTTCTTCCTTCTCTTCTTCTTTCCTTCTCTCCCCCTTTTCACGGGGATGCGCGCAACTTTGACAGGTTATCATTTTTCGCCTACTTTCAAATTTCGATTCGCCAATCGGCACTGGTTTCTCTCGCTTTTGCATCCTCTTTTGCAAAGATTTAAACTTTATTGCTTCGAGTATGGTGAAATTGTTTTTTAATTATTATTATTTGATTATTAATTATAATTGAATAAATTAATAATTTATTTTTATATTATGAAGTAATTAATAATTGTTTAATTTTTTTTTTTAATTATCACCTGTTTCGTATCAACCCTGTTGATGAGGGTTTTCACGCTTTTAGTATTCGGTGCTTGTTATTTCTTTTTTAAATTATCCGTGCTTGTTATTACGTAAAGGTTTCTCGTTTTACATGTTTCTCACCAGTGTTCGAGACTGCGAAACGGAGCTTTATTATTAAATTTATACGTACCGAGGCGAATTAAGACGTACATTTAGGTAAATGCGAATTAGATTAGAACGATTAGATAGATCCAAGAAATCTTTCTGGCAATGCATTAAGCGATTGAGCAATTAAATAAATGAATTCGCAACGAATCGACAGAATTGCCACTTGCCACCAGAACGACATAAACTATCAGGTCTCGACTGAAACGCTCAGTTCTGTGTTAACCACTCACCAGTCGCGCTAACCTCCCCCATTTATTCCGACCTTTACAGAACATTTTCTCTCGCAAACGAGAAACCGAATACTCCAAGAACCTTTGCAAAATCATTTCCCAAAGAAATCTTATCCGTTCTACCAACAGCTTTATTAAGAGCGACTGAGACTCGTTTGATTCGCGAAGGAAAAGTAACTAAACGTTATTTACGCGATGAAGAATAAGTATAATTATTTGTGGCAATTTAAACCCCGTTAAAAGAATCTTAAAGAACCCAATGGCGTTCGAATTTTCACAGTTTCCCAAGTGAAAAAAAGTCCCTGTTTTCTACCACAAAAATATCTAAATGGAAATTGAATCTTAGGATACGAAAGTACAAGCTTCACCCTTTACATTGACCCCATAAACGTGACAGTGTGATTTTTCCTCGCAAAATCATAGCGATTCAAATATTGACGGAGCATAGATTCAGTTTTGCTTTTCGCTGTGCGTGTCTTTTCGAAAAAATTCTCAAAGTTGAACAAACACCGAAGTCGAAATCCAAATCCTCGACTAATCCACTTGACCACTACGCATCCAACGCGTCGTGGCAAACGAAAATCGTCAGGTCCTGTTCCAACCGCGACCCTATCCGCTGTCATCAATTATCACTTGCCCTAACTCATCCACCCGATTGCTCGATGACTCCGTTGCGACCAACTCGTTGCCATGAACGGGTCTATTTCCACTCCCGTCCTTCTCTGTTCGATTCCATCTTTTTACACGAAAGCAACGAAGCAAGCAGCACAAAGAGATGCCAAACACCGAGGCGTTGGGCTTAAAATCGCGCGGTCACATAGCTCACCGAATTAGAAGGCAAGAGGACCCCAAAGGAGAGTCCAGGGAATCCGTGCCATCAATCCACGTCCCCTAAAATACACGGGCAACGATGGCTCGCCTATTAAACGATTAACACCTCGGAATTAGCGGGCAGTGATATAAAGCTGGCAAGCTCTGAAAAAGAGGAACGAAGTCTGCCCGGCGCGTGGATGGCTCGGACTGGGCCCGTGAGGCAGAGAATCGGCATTCAAAATTCAATCCGGTGATTTACGATTATTGGCATCCGTGGCCAGCACGGCCTGGCCCCCGTCGCGTCTAATAACGCAATTAATCCGCTAATTCGATTAGCTGTTCGCGGCCGCCTCCTCGAGTTCTACAAATTACCGTGGCGCGATTAAGGCCCCGTAAATCTTCGCGTTTCGTCCATCGGCCACACGCCTGGGCCCTGTGCGCGGTCAACCGATCGCTACGGGATTCACCCGTTGCGCTCGTTCGATTTTTTAACCGGCTAACTCGCAGAGAGGGA
>NW_016908372.1:442547-459664 GCF_001483705.2 Eufriesea mexicana
AGAGTGAGAAGATGAGGGAGAGAAGGGTGTTCGTTGCAGCTTGTTTTAATGGGAAGGAAGGACTGATTGATTTCGTTGGCCGGATCGATGAGAGGCCAAGCTGCCGATGGGGTTGGGTAATCGCGAATTTCAACGGAGTTTGTTTGCCATCGACGATCTCGGTTCGGTTAACGAACACGAAGTGAGATTTTGTTGGAGATTGCCAATGGAGTGTAATTGCGGTAAAAGGGAAAGCGACTGTGTCGGAGTTAGAAGTTAATTGATGGTAATGGGACTTGGTGCATTTAAGTGACTGAAATGAATTTTTAATAAGACCAATTTTCACATAATTATTAGCTTGCTCGTTTTTCTGATATATGTTAGATATCGTGGAAATGGCTGAGGTATTATAAGACATCGTAAAACGAATTTGTTCATCTGTCGTCGCTCTTCGGACTCCCCGATCACTCTATTTTCCTTTTTCAATTTGCATCGTATACATTTTACTCGTTACAGCAAAATGTGTCTGTTCTAATAAGGGTGTTTCTAAATAATTTTAATTCGAATTATTATTAAGGAAAAGTAAATGTATTTAGGGTGAAAACTATTGGATTACAGTGCATGCGTTCCTTCGAATAGGTTGGGATAACGAAGTAAATAAATTCTTACGAAAATAGTGGGAATCCGGGAGAATTCGTTCGTGTACACTCCGCTTATCTATGTAGCGAAAGTACGAGAATACTTCCGCGTGTAACCATTGCCAATTACGTTTGTTCGATAAACGTTTCACTCTGAACAAATGGCACCAATGCGATCGCTGTGTTGAGATTTCGCGTCGAAAAGTGCCATCGAGACGCGATGTGCAATTGATGGTGTGTCCAGATTCTGCCACGGCTCACACGTTGTATGTTATTAACACCTGCTTCTCGAATCGTCGCCCTTTTTTTTCGTGTCACGTAAACCGTGCAAATAATCGATTAAAACGAGCATATTTGCATGAAATAAGTGGTTGCTTGGCATTTTTTGACACGAAACGAAGAAAACAAAATCGTGTCACCTGACACCTGTTGGTTGTCGATATTTAAATTGATAATTCGTAGTTTTACCCAGTAATCCAATAATCCCGATAATTCGCAAACCTATTCGTCGTGAAAAGCTCGCACCCAACCACAACAATTCGTAATCTTAATCGCTACGATCTAGAAAAAGGTTTCAAGAAACTCGCTATATACTCAACAAGACCAAGGCAATAGGTTTCCCTACCATAAGAAAATAAATTATTCTGCCAAACGACTGACTCGTCGCGATCCAAAGTAACTAGTAATCCTGTCAAATTCGTCATACAATAATTCTAATAATTCGCGAAAGTATTCGACGTAAGAAGTTCACACCTGACCCTAACTATTCCTGGTCTTAATCACAGTGATCTAGAGAAGGTTGCATGAAAGGGAGTAGCTTTCGTACTATAATAAAATAAATTATTCTGCCAAACGACTGACTCGTGGCGATCCAAAACAACTTGTAATTCTGTCAAATTCGAAATCCAATAATCCCAATAATTCGCAAAAGTATTCATCGTCAGAAAGTCGCACGTGATCCTAACTACACCTAGCCTTTAATCGCAAAAATCTAACGAAAAGTTTCAGAAATCGTGCAATCTATCGAGAAATGAAGGTAGTAGCTTTCGTACCATAATAAAATAAATTATTCTGCCAAACGACTGACTCGTGGCGATCCAAAACAACTTGTAATTCTGTCAAATTCGACATCCAATAATCCCAATAATTCGCAAAAGTATTCATCGTCAGAAACTCGCACGTGATCCTAACTACACCTAGCCTTTAATCGCAAAAATCTAACGAAAAGTTTCAGAAAACGTGCAATCTATCGAGAGAATGAAGGTAGTAGCTTTCGTACCATAATAAAATAAATTATTCTGCCAAACGACTGACTCGTGGCGATCCAAAACAACTTGTAATTCTGTCAAATTCGACATCCAATAATCCCAATAATTCGCAAAAGTATTCATCGTCAGAAAGTCGCACGTGATCCTAACTACACCTAGCCTTTAATCGCAAAAATCTAACGAAAAGTTTCAGAAAACGTGCAATCTATCGAGAGAATGAAGGTAGTAGCTTTCGTACCATAATAAAATAAATTATTCTGTCAAACGACTGACTCGTGGCGATCCAAAACAACTTGTAATTCTGTCAAATTCGTCATTCAATAACCCCAATAATTTGCAAATTTATTCAGAAACTCGCACCTGACCTTAACAACTCGTAGTCTTAATCGCAACGATCTGGAGGAAGGCTTCATAAACCTCGCAATCTACCCAACAGAGCCTAAAGAGTAGCTTTCGCACGATAATAAGATAAATCGTTGTAGCGACCAAGTGGCCGCGGTTCAATTAGCCGGTGCAAATCAAAGCCGCCTAGGTAAATCTTGGTTCAGTGGCCAGTAATAAGAAACAATTAACCCGGCGGCTGAAACGATTTTTAATTACTCATTCAGAATGCAGATGCGTGTCGAATAACGCGTTAGCCTGGCTAGAACTGACCCCCAGTTTCGCGTACGAGCATGAGAAGCGAATTGTGCAACATATGTTACTGCCACACGTTTCTAATCGCGATCATCAAGTGAATCGCGCTTCGTTAATTGCACAAGGGGAACCGTGGCCGTGGCCGCTGATAATAGGAGCAGCTGGAGAAGTAACCAATTCCACGAGATATCACCTGTTACTGCCGCGTCAATTATTCCCTGCCAGTGATTAATGACCTCGACGGGATTACTTCGGTAATTAACACGTACACATTTCACTGCCTGGGCATTAACGACGATACTTACCGATTCTACGACCATTTAGTTCCTCTCTAGCTGAGAAGCAGCGAGTACACGCGAAGCAGGCTGCGCGAGGTATCCGTTTGCGCGGGCTAGCATTAACGCTAGAACTACCACGGCTGTCAAAACCACTTGTTCGGGATTTTTTATTTTTCAAATCATTGCAAATACGCAGCTACTTTTCGCAAAATTAATATCGAATCTTTTTCAGGTAGGAGCATTATTATTTATGATAGAATTTGGTATGGCAATGGGGTTAAAAAAGAAAGAACACAGATTATACAATATTATGTGTCTCGTTCGGTGTGCGCTGTACAACGATAGCTTAGAGACTAGAGACTAGATCGTAATAACAATAGAATTTAGCTAGCGACCGACACGTATACAATCTTACATGTGTGTGTAATAAGCACAAAAACAGTTTAGTATCGACATATATATGTGAGATATCTCGATTAATAACATTATCATTCCAACAATTTATACTTATTTATTTCCGTTATATTATTGTAATTACTTTCAGAGATTGTAATCCTTGATGATCTTCGATGTTTCTCACTTCGTTTGACCACAGGAATGGAAGTTAAGGTACATATCATTCGGCGATATCAAATGTCGTATCAGAAATGAAGGAATTTGTTGTTTCATGACACTGTTCTGAAGTATTAACACTTGACACTTGATTGCAGCATTTGCAGTATGATTTAATTCTGAAATACGAATGACTGGGAAAATGTTTAATTTTAATTTCAGTAAAATTTTAGTTAGCGTACCTCTGTTCCATTCGCGAGATTATGGAAAAATTGTAGAATTTCTTCAGATTTCGTGAACGTCGAGACACGTTGAATATAATTCTAATCGTATGGCAAGTATGGCATAGGATTCTGACATTCGATAGGAAGGCACGACGAGTTAGACTCGTTATCGTAGTGCAAAGGGTTAATGAGATGAATTAGCCTGTTGCTAACTTGGAACTAGACTCGACGTTCTATTTCCATTGATCTATTTTAGTTTTAACGCACATTTTAATGCACGTGCAGGTACTTCTTCGCGATAGTTTAACTTCACGGATG
Organism: Eufriesea mexicana; assembly: GCF_001483705.2. NCBI lineage: Eukaryota > Metazoa > Arthropoda > Insecta > Hymenoptera > Apidae > Eufriesea > Eufriesea mexicana. The sequence continues at coordinate 446,441 of NW_016908372.1, forward strand.
TGTGTCAACGCAGATCTACGATCTCGAGGAGACTTTATGACCGAGACTGGCATGTCTGAAGATTCACGAGGAATGTCCTGTTTGTATGTCTGTTATTCTCTAAATTGTTATGAACGAAGTCGGTATTTCTATCGTTCTTTGACAGAATTGCATCCACGATCTCGATGCCGGGTTCACTGTTCTCACACTTGTTAAATCTAACTCGTGATCTAACACTTCGCCTAACATTCCTCGGTTTTAGAAGCTTTCAAACCGATTTGTCATTCGATGAGCCTATCACTGAAGCACGTAGCTTTATACACGGGCGTAGAATATAACGCGATGTAACATGACCTGAACGTATATTTCTCTGTAACTTTATGCGACGTATAACGCGTTCTAAACATTGTCAATCTCCAATGTCTCGCGCTATCTCCACTACTCTCGTATAATTTACGCCACTGCAACGATACCGTCGTATCTCCAGATTCGTGTTTCTAAAAATTCTCATTCTAATTCTAATGCAATTTGGAGACACGAGATAGCAGTGGTAATTAACCCTTTGCACTCGAGAGGTGAGCTTCAGTCACCATTTCGTAAAATTTGGAGGATCGATATTAATTAATATATCAAATTTAGCGTAATGTCACAGTGTGCGAGATATCGAAATTAAATAATTCTACGATTCTATTATTATACAATTCTTTATTTACTGCTGAAAAAGGTATCGTCAGTATTCTAGTAGAGAATATTTGAATTTCTACTCTTCTCTAGCCAAAAAATCGTCGAGTGCAAAGGGTTAATTTTAATTACGAAGTTGCAGCAGAAGCGATGAATCGTTTTAATCGACGAGGATTGTAATACTGCCGAGAGTGTGTAGTATATTGGAAAAAGATGGTGGAAAAAGAGGAAATTTTCAAGGGACCACCGTCTTCTATTTCAAACGATGACAGCCTACATTCCGCTCTATCTTAAGCTCTCGCGTCTCTTGTCCTCGTTGCCCTAGGTGGTCTTTCAAATTTCTTATCTCCGCTTAAACATGTCACTGATACATCCGGAGAATAATTACCCCGCTCTAAAGCTTGTAATATCTAAGCCCCTAAGGACAGGATTCGTTGAGTAAACTTAGGGGAATCTGTCATACCTTCTAAATTCCGCTGAAAATAATTTCATGAAAATACTGAATTTTATAGTAGATATATTATGCAAATATTGCCAGGGCAAATAAGCTGATCGTTATCGAGAATAAAACTACAGGAGGAAACTACGAAGAGGATATGCATTGCGTAACATAAAGCTCGATGCAAGATTTCTTGCTTCGTGAGAAGTAAGGAAATTACTAATCACGAGGTAAATTCAACGATATCTACAATTTACGTTCCTCGCAAAACGATACCGATAGAATTCTGCATATTTTATAATTTCATATTGACTTTTAAAATATTAATTTTACGAATGCATCTTTCCACCGTTAACAATCTGCGTTGAATTGTTTTATAAGGATTCTTCTATTATTATAGTATTTTATACAGGAAGCAGAATATTCCGCCATATTTTTCCAAATTTTTTAAATCCATTTTTCACGCGAGACTTTATAAAATAAAGAATCAATAATTTAAATCGCCAATAATTTCCCTTAACATTTTCCCTATTTTTGCCTCGCATTTTGCATAATAATTTTTACATGGTGAAAAGGTGAAAAGATTATTTACACACACAACACTACTCCCATAATAAACGTAATATTAAATTATATTATTTTCTTCTACCTTTACGTCGCACTTTTGCGTAATAATTTTTGCATAGTCGTACCAGAGGAGAAAGATCGATAATTGAAATCACCTAGCACAGAGAAATCGAAGAAGAAATACAGAATAGGCAATTTTGTAAATACACTACACTGTGCGACGAAAATATTTGCCACGAATTGTCAATACACGAGGAAGCCGATTTTCGCGTGAACTGACGGATCGAGCAATCGCGAGAATGCTCGAAAACTCGCTGGACAGAACTCGTGGTTGATGATTCGATGGACGAGTGGCGAATTACTTCTCATTACACGGTTAATTGCGAAAGGGGAACAATAACCTCGAACGTCGCCTCGTCCCAGTTAAACACCGAATTACCTTTGAAAAGGAACGGGAAACTCCGGCGACTGCAGAGGGAAAACCGCGATGAAAGACGGAGACACAGCGACTGTCTATTCAATTATTAGAGTCGCAGACGCGTGCAGAAATGGCCGGTGGAAGTAACTAGAATAGAAGCAGGGAATAGTGCGACGGACTTTACGAAACTCTGTCACGTGGCGCGTGTGCAACTTTGCTTAACGTATGCCCACAGTCGGGATCCACTGAACCAAGACGCGTTTAGGTGATTAATTCGAAACAAAGAAGACAGTGTCTGCGAGGCTTCACCGTGTCACGGAGAGAATGCTGTTTTGCTCGTCAACTGGGAGACGAAGTTTGCTCTTTGGAACTGGGAACATGAACGTGGAATGAGAAAAATGCTTAGGCACTTTTGATTATCTTCGTATTCCGCGCTAACCTTGTTGGTTTATTAAATATTAATTAATATTGCAAGTAATATCGCAAACGCTGCTAATAATATTGTAATATAATTGATCAAATTGATATATTTAGTATTTTTAGTATAAATCGGCAGCCATTATGTTTCGCAAAAATCGCCGGTACTTGGTGAAATTAATAGGTTAATAATCGAAGGTACTAATAGATCTCTTATTTTTCGAAAGTTCATCTTGACCTCCGGAAATTCCTATATTCAGGTATTACGTAATTGCATCAGAGGAATATTCGAAGAAGTGAAAGCTGATGTAACCTGATCGTATCATTACCTTTGTATAAGCTACCACTTAACATTTCTAAAACCTTTTGTGAGACTTATTATTCCACCGTGGAATTAGTCGCTTCTCCAAAACGTGACTAATTTCTCAGAATTTTCTATAACCTGTCACTGCAACGCTGTCTGAGGTGAAATGAAAAAATTTCTCCTCAGTTTTCTTCAGTCTTCGCTTACCTTAATTTCATCTCCGATTCTCCCTACACAAACTTCGCACCATTCGCGTTCTTCGGAATCGAATCACTCCGTTATTTGCCATAATCGGGAATAGCCAAATGGTAAATAATAGAGTAATAAATAAGCAGATAAAAAGAAGAAATTCGTTAGCCAGGAATCAGTTCTGTCAGACAACGAACGTTGATCTTCGGCCTATGCTAAATACAGAAGTTCTCTAAATCCCACGATAAGTATAGTACACGACAATTCGCACAGAGTATCCACGAACAACGTATGCAAACTTGACACGCACATGCCGTGTATCCGCGTCTCGATGACCACCATCCTTCGTGGACCAACCATGCGCAGGCCTCTGGAAGGTCTACAGACCCTGTGCGTGCACACAAGTTCGCAGACAATGTCCATAATCCCGTACACGCCTTAACCGTGTAATCCGTAACACCGGATTGGGTGGCCAATGGTGTTCTCGTAGTAGAAGCACGAAAGCACGGATTTAAACACGGCTCTGTAACTCGGCGTGACATAGAGCGATCCTTTTCGGTATATAAATTAAGTTCGACACGTAAGTGGCATGAATTTGCCAGCGATTACACTGGGAATAGAATTACAGTGCACCGGAACTGGAAACGCAACAAAATAGCCTAACAAAACGATAGACATTTCGTAGACACACACATTGCTCGTATATATTTAGCATACGTTTAGCATATTTTCACGTACCGTGCCCGTACACACAGCCGAGTAATAAGTCATTAAACGGGGCCATGGTTGTTTTTCGAGACAAGCCCGAGCACACGGGGTGGAAATTGTAGCGAGGAAATGAACGCTGTACCGAAATGAGGGTCCTTCGTGCATTCTCTGAGTGGATAGAACGATACGCGAAAGAGAAAATTGATAGAATATTAATGAGACGGATGGAAATGCCGTATAAAACTATGCAGACCGTGAAACGGGTATAATTTTACACGGAAAGTTAGAATCACGGTGGCCAGACGGAGGATTCCATGTCTGGTGGAATAATTGAAATTTCCTTGTTCTTTCTTAATTAAACGAGGCCTGCCGGGAAGAAAAACGGTGATTTGCGTAATTGCCGAGAATTAAATTAATATTATACGTCAAGCTCGCAGTTGGCAGGAAATCCTCAATGGCTCGTAAATTAACTTCCATTTTTATTATCGCGGTCAACGTTGGAAGCTAATCGACAGCGATACGATGAAGATCCAGGTCGCAGAATGTATCTCACCGGTATACCGGTTTCGCTCTGTTCCCATGTGTATCGCGAGGAAATTAGAAGAGATGGGATTAGAGGTTCGATTAGGTTATAAATAGACGCATGAGGGATGAGAAAAGAGAGAACCAGTCGAAAAAGATAGAGGACAGGCTTCTTAAATTGTACACGCGTGGACGGGAGCGGTGAGACACTAATTTCGGGTAGCCACTTGTGCATCCATCGCGAGAGCTCGATCTAAAACGAAAGAGAGGAGAACAAAGGGGGAGAGGAACAAGAGCAAATGATCCAGTTCGCGTTTCTTTGTATAGTCTGCCACCGGGCGCATTTTTCGCAAAACGCGGACGTCTACCGCGAAAACAAGCACAATAAAACGCGGGCAGACACAACAAGTTTAACCCGTAGCGTTCACGAATAACAGAGGGAACGTTCGCGTGGCGGAATTTTCTCTAGACTCTTTAACGCTTGCTTCTTTGGCCGTTTAAGCGTGCACACCGCGTGATCCAGATTTTGGGTCCAAAGGTGCCACGCAGGCTCGCGATCTGCAATTGACAGCGCTTTGGATTCTACCGCCGCGAGTCTTTAGCCTGGTTGACAGCTCGGACGAACAAAGAGCGATCGGGCCGCTCGGCAGGGACAAGCCGAAGCGAGCGTATTAGCGTTACTTGCCATTCGTCGATAAGATTTTTCCAGCGATCTCTGTTGCTCGAATGGCTAACAGAGGTCTCGATGCTCGGGGTGTCCAACGGTAATCCAGATGCCTAAGGCAAGACGGACGCCCTGTTTTCTTTGCCTGATTCCACCTTCGGTGCTCTTGGAATGTATAATTTTAGGCTGTTAACGGTATATTCCGATGTAGTGGTGTTCGTTGATAAAGACATAGCGAGACAGAGCAGGAACGGGGTAATCCATTCGCTGTATCTGGCTCTATCTGCAGTGACATGTGCTAACAGAATAGTAAGATAGGTTATGTTGTCACTCTGTTTGTCTTATGTCGAATGATTAACGGAAGATCCTTTGTCCACGCGTATGTTTTATCAGATTACTCTGTTTGGTCTCGATGTGCGTTATTCGATTTGTATTTGTAGACGTGACAATAATAAGCGTTCGTGTGCACTGTCTTTAAGTTCGTGCTAGGTAGACCCATTTGATTATCACCAATCAGACCTGCATTCCTTCCGAGGAATTTTTTCTGCAGCTCTGCAGAGAACTAACTAGTACGAGTCTGGTATAATGACAGCGAGAACTGCATAGGAATAAAGAGGAATATTCTGTTCCTTCTAGATTCGTCCTGATCACTCTTAGATGTGACACTTGGAATCAATGAGAAAAGTTCATGGGATCTATCTCTACGGCTGTGCTACGATAGGTGGACCCATTACAGTATGATTTATCAGTTCCACGTACTCTCCAGCTGTCAACTTACCAAACGACTGCGTATCTCGTTCGATTTCTTTATTATTCGATGCAGCGCGATCTCGTTCGTACGTGTCAGATTTCTGAGCAGTAACGAAAAGTTCTTTACGGTGGTCTTAGAAAAGGCAGACCTATTACACTACGGAAAATCAGACCTACATTCCTTGTGACTACCAACTTGCCGACCAAGCACAGTGTACCATCGCGCTTTTTCCTTCTATGGAGAAGGTGCAACGTCGAATTTCACTTCGAGCAAAGCTATGCAACTGCGTGGTCACTATCAGCCCGCCGGGGACTTCTGGCCTAGCTGGACTACAGCTGCCGCGAGGGCAAATAGAAGAGAACGCCCTGGAACTATTAAGATATCACCGTTCGGATATCGAGAATTGAATGCACTGTAAAATTCGACCGGCCAGAAATCACGGTAATCGTAAACGTCTAGACACCGTTAACGGCGACGTAACAGCTCTTGCACGGTGTCTGGAAAAATGGCCGCGTACCGGCATACCGCATTAACTTGCCTGTTCACTGGCGCATATGCGCGTGAAACGTCGTTTCCGAGTTCCTTGATATACTCTATAAAACAGCGCTGATAGCGCGAACGAGCCAGCGATGAGTTTCCTTGCCCATTCAGACCGCCCCTGTTTTCTCATAGTTGCTCGCCAGACACGTCACGACGCATCGTTTGGACTCCTTAATTTTATTCCACTTGGACGATACGCGTCACGATTACGCCAATTAAAACGTACGAACGTGGACGTGGGAATTTCAGAAGCGTTTAAGATAAGACACCGTTGAAAGAACCCTCCGCGTGACGAGGTCTTTGGGGTCTATGAGGTCTTCGGAGTTCAAGACTTTGCGAGGTGGCGTCTCGTAATCTGCGGAGAGCCATTGTTCGATCTGAATTGCAAATGAGATTTATGCACATGGTTGTTGCTCCTAAAAATATTTCGCGATTGAGAATGGGAGGGATAAAAAGATGGCAGACGAAAGAGGGTCTCTGAGCTATCGCTGTTTTGCTCGTAAAGCATAGTGTTTGGTTGTTTATTACGTAGAAATAACTTTGTGGATCTTGTATAGTGTCAGTTAAACAGGAGAATAACCGGACAGTTGAAATGGTTGATGATGTAAGTGCCGGAAATGAGGATCCTCGGGTTTGTTAGTTTTGGCACTTAGGTCGTCCATCACTTGGACGTATGGACTTTCAGCGGTCGTCATGTTTAGGGTTCAGAGGGAGAGTTAGTCGTCGGAAATTAATCGAATTTCTTATACTTGTACATTTGCGAACTGTTCGCGATTTAAACTTTAAATGGCGGTGATAGAATATTCGTATCTGAAAGTGTATACTCTGGAAGAATGCTGAGCAAAGAATTTCCAAAGTCGCTGCTTTCTTCCGTTGCAACTGTACATGCATTTCCCGTTAAACGAATTGACAAAATAAATTGGAAATAAAACGTAAAATAAGGCGTTACGTAAACAGTAGGTTAAGAATCATTCATTAGGAAGTTATTGCACGAAGCAATCAATAAAGTATTTACTATTGGAATGGATCGATGAATAAATTGATGTTTATCTAATCTATTTATTTGAGCTGTTTACCATTTGAAATCGTTGAATCAATACTCAATCAGGACTAATGGAAAGAATAATGTCGTGTTCATTGGAAGTACGATGAGCGCGAAATTTATGAAGCACTAACTCTATTCCTGCCAGTGCCGAGTGCGGGAAATTAATTACCATTATTCCCTAGGCCTCGCCATAACTTTCCAATGAAACGTCGCTGAGAAAATACGAAAAATGACAAAATCGCGAGAAAAGATAAATGATCCATATTTATCTCGAGTTATAAAACCCTGAAAAATGACTAATGAATTACCAATAGGCAGCTTATTTAATTTTACTCGATATGGTACCTGGGAAATGACACGGTAGTTGAGAAATCCCAAATCTGGGAAATTAATTTTTGCCAGCTAATATTACCCCGCAACGACTCGTCGATAATCGTTGCAAGTGACCCAGAAAACCCGATTCCGTCGTCAATTTCACCAGACACCATCTGCGTCCAATTACACGAAACAAAAACGTGCAGCAAAGCAACCCTAATACACCAATTGCAACACAGTATGCACACTGGACTGCAGCCACTCGACGCCATACTGCGAATAAATCTCCGACTCGTAAACAGCAGCGTTGCGAACTCGTAAAGTGCCCTCTCCTCTAGGTGTAAAGCAGCAGGTCGCCACTGTTGGTACCGCGGAATTATGCCTCCCATTAACCCCTCGAGTGTTACGGTTCATTACTACAAGTCTATTCCACAGTGGCAATCTTGCGAGCCACTGCAAACATGTAGCCACTAAAATACTATATTGAAGACTGAATTTATTATGAAACAGAGCGAGGTATATACTGTATGCGGCTCAGATGGAGTCACTCGACTGTAATTGACAGCCGATCAGTGAGTTAGCCCAATCGCGTGTACACACCGAGATACGCGCGCGCGAATTTTTCTAATCGATCAGGTTCTCGCTACCACTAACTCGAACCGTATAAACAACGTGTAATAAATAAAACAAGCGATACACATCGAAAAGATACACCTACATTCTCGTTTATAAGCAGTACAAACTGCTTCCGTCTCCTTCCGAGATAGCTACAGTACGTAAACTGAGAGTCGATTGATACGATGGATCAGCGCAAGGTTGACACGCGATGTAAATATTGAAATGTGCAGGAAATTTATTAATTCGTTTAATTTTGGCCATGGCATATACGCGTGCAGCGACATGAACGTTTAAGAGATTAAGCGATTACTTTCGAAGGAAATGTTCGCTGTAGGTGCCTTGTGCACCTTGACACGCACCTGCACGTGCACGTAGAACGACCTGCATGCATGCAACACCGGCTCGCGGAAACGAGCACGCTGGTGATGGAAATAACGAGATTGATCGCGCACTCGTGGCGCCGTGGCTCGCGTTACGTAACGTGACAGAGCACAATGAGACTAGATGGCGCGCGAGTGCGCCTGTGGGAACCGCGATGGCGCTGAAGCGCGCCAATGTGTAACAGCCCTAATGCGACGAGGATCCCCATCGTTGGAACGTTTCTCACGTGTACGGCCGGCTGTATGGCCGACTTTATGGCGCGTTCGTGATTTCTTGATAGGTTCGAGAGTTAAGGATCTGTTTGTTCTTTTGCTTCCATGGCTCTCGGATGGATTGTTCGAGGACAAACGAATTAGGTGTCTCGACGGAGATTTAAAAGGCTGATGGGTCGTTTTCTGATTCTTTGATGGCGGATGATGGTTTCGCGGTGGGAATAGAAATTAGGGGAGTCATTGGAGCCAGGTTGTTGTATCAATCTCGTGGATCGTAACGACGAGTAATGTTTAGGTGTAGCATATAGTGGTATAAACTTAACAATCGAGAATGAGCTACATTTGCGGAGAAGATTCGTTTTAATGCTGCTGATTAGGGAAATGGAGAGTTAATGAAAAAATCGTGCAACAATTTTCCTCTTATTTTTATATTACCTTTCATTAGTTGTATAAAATTTTCATCAACATTTTAACCGAAACCAGCGATCCACAGCAATAATTGTCGTATTCTTTCAACATCGGTGAGGTATGAACTGAAATAATTAAAATTTGAACAACTCGCATACTTTTTCGATTTTAAATTTACTCCTTGCTTCTAATCAGTAGCAACCGACTAGCCTTACCACCGCGTTTGACACTGCCAATTTTTATATTGCACGTTACATGCTAAAAATACTAAATCCAGAAGATTCGCAATGTTTAACAGATCGTGTACACTGTGCAGGGACGATATCTCGTATTTTGCACGTATCGATCAAGAATAATCGTAAACTAGCTTCAGGGGGCAATTAACATAAAATTTTCTCAGGAATGCGTTAACCAAAACTGTCACGACGAGCGGCTCCAGCCCCGAGGATCTCCAGACCCATTCCGCGACAAAAGAATACGCAAGCCGCACAAAAGGAGAATTTCGCGCGTCGAATTTCGTCTGGGGAAAATGAGGGAGCCTCGGTTGAAGGCGGGAACCGACGAAACGATTCGAGCAATTTGTCCGCGCGGAACGTGGCGGCGAAACTCGAGGAGAAAGAATAAGACGTAACGAGGTGAAACGTCGTTCCGCGAGAAGGCGGCGCGCAAAAATGATAATCCGGCCCCGTGAGACAGGCACGTCTCGCGCTCGTGGTCGGTTCGTGGTGCACGGTTGGCCGCGTGCTGAACGAGACGACGGATAATTTATGGTGCTCGAGGGGGATCACGCGAATGGAACGGTGACGCAATTGCACTCCGGTATTCGTTGCACGCTGAATATGGGCTAGGAACCAGTTGACTTTGACCCCGCGTGAACCGTCAAACGCGGTGCATGCTTCGCGCGCACGCTCACCGCTCGCCGAGCGGACATGCAAGCGTGCGTGCAACTGATGGGAGGACAGGTAACCGCCTCGTGGACGATTAAGTCGCGTCTCGTTTGGGATTCTGTCGCGTTCGTTCGACCACGTTTAGCGTTTCGCGTGGACGTTGATTCATGGCCTCTTTGGGGTGGAGTTGGGCTGGGACCAAAACGTTTCAGAGACCATTGGGCGGTGATAATTTGAAGAATGGGTTTGATCAAACAGGATCACGTCGAAGAGAATGAAACGGAAGGAGGAAATTTAGATGTACGGTTACTATGACGCGAAAGTAATCAATTCGTAGACGTATAACCCTTCGAGGATGACATTCAGGCGGAGATAGTTTGAAGAATGGGTTTGATCAAACAGAGTCACATCGAAGAAAATGGATCACGAGAAGAAAATTCAGTTGAATAGTTACTGTGACGCGAAAGTGGTCAATTCGCGGACATTTGATCCTTTGAGGATGACGTATGTTCGTTGTATCGACTCTTGTGACGTTTGTCTTTGTTTGGGAAGACGCTTTAACATCTATCACACTGTAGTAGACAAGCATTTTGCAAATTAAATTGATATAGAAAATATAGAAAGAAATTGGTCTAATCTTGGTCCATCTTAGAGATCTCTATCGAGCAAAGTATCATGGATCACGTGGAAAGAAGTCAGGAATTATACGTCGTTCTTGGAAAGCCAAGTTGCGTCTGGTTTGCAGCTCTGTCGCGTTCAGTCGAAGACGTTTCACATTGCGCATAGACATTGATTCATTGGGTCGTTGGAGAAGGTTTAAGTTCGGATCAAAGCGTTTGAGTAATCTTTAGACACTGTTAGTTTGACGAATGGGTTTGATCAAACAAGTTCACACCGAAGAAAATGGAACACTAGAAGAAAATTTAGTTGCGCGGTTACTGTGATGCTACAGTGATCACTTCACAGGCATTTGATCCTTTGAGGATGACGTATGTTTGTTATACTGACTCTCGTGACGTTTGTCTTAGTTTGGGAAGCTTCAACATCTATCACGCTATAGTCGACAAGGATTTCGGAAATTATATAGATGTGGAAAATATGGAAAAAATTTGTTTGATCTTGATTCATCCTGGAGACCTACATAGAGCAAGGTATCATAAATCACGTGAAAGGAAGTCAGGGATCATACGTCGTTCTTGAAGAGCTGAGTTGCGTCTGGTTTGCAACTCTGTCGCGTTCACTTGAAGACGTTTCACGTTGTACATAGACGTTGATTCATTGCTTCTTTGGAGGGAGTTAGGTTGAGACCAAAGCGTTTGAGCAATCTTTAGATGGTAGTTTGAGGAATAGACTTGATCAAATAGGCTCACCGCAACGAAGGAAATGGAAGAAAAGGAATATATTTTGACACGAAAGTAACCAAGTCACTGGCATTTACTTTTGATTTTGTCACATTGGTTCGATGACGTTTAGCATCGCGCATAGACGTTGATTCATAGTTTCTTTCAGCTGGATTTACGTTAGGATGAAAGTGCTCGAGTGAGCTCTGAGCAGTTAATGTTTGCGGAACGGATTTGATCAAATGGGATCACAGGAAACAAAATGGAAGAAAGAGAGAGGATTTGGTGCGAAAACAAACAACTCAAGGACATTTAAGTCGCGTCTGGTTTTGGATCCTGCCGTGTTTCACGTGGACGTAGATTTATAACTTCTATGGGGTGGGGTTGGGTTGGGATCAAAGTGTTTGAGTAATCTTTGGGCGGCGGCAGATTGGAGAATGGAAGTGACCAATCGGATCATAGAGAAAAGGACGAAAGGGACTAAGAAAATTTAGTTTGATAGTTACCATAGTGCAATAATAAAATAACCGCTTCACGGGCGATTAAGTCGGGACTGGTTTTGGATTCTGTCGCGTTCATTCGGCGACGTTCAGCGTTTTGCGTGGACATTGATTCATGGCCTCTTTGGGAAGGGGTTGGGTTAGGACCAAAACACTCGAATAAACTCTCACTGGTAATAATTTGCCAAACAGAACGGCTGAAATAGGATTTCGATAGAAGGAACAATTGAAAACAGAGAAAGAAATCTAATTTTAATATTACTACTTATAGCATCTAAAATAATGACAGAAGATTCTCGATAGAAAAGAGTGACAATATGGTAGTCACAAAATAAAATCGAGAAGATGAGAGAGTTCGCGTGAAGGTATAATATCTAGAAATTAGACTATCTAGAAATTAGAATTTCGAAATTCGAAAAGTAAAATGAAGTTCTTCGAAACTCAGGATCGACAAGGCTCTGATCGAACGCGCTGCAGAGAACGAGAGTGTACTGGTGAGGGAATCACGCAGACACCTGTCTACCCAGAAGGAAAACTGTTCCTCGAGCAATGCCAAGGTCTGTGCGTCTGGTAAACGCCGTCGGATAATTAGTATTTCATTGAAAAATAACGGGAGGAAGAGGAAATGAAGTTCCACGCTGAACAAAAGGAGAAAAACGTAATTTCTTCTCTGTAATGCCACCCGGGGAGGATGGTTTCCCATGCTGACGCATACCCTGAAGTAACGACCGTATCGATAACAGTAATTACCGTTGCCTTAAAATCTTACGACTTGGTTGATACTGATAAATACACGCAAACGTGCGATTTGACTTCTGTAGTTACCATTACTTAGAACCGCGAAGTCAGCTCGTGTGCCGGAGGAAAAGGCTCGTTACGAAGTTACGTGATCTGCGCTTCAAACTTCACAGCAACATGCGTATGTACTCAACGGGAATTGCATATCCTTCTCTCGGCTTAAGTCACTGGTATTACTTGTAAAAGATCGGTTATCAGCTGGCAGTTTTTGCGTTTGCAGAAGAGTTCGCCTCTGCGCAAGGCAAGGATTGAGCGTTTACGTCGCGGACCTACCTGCGATGTGTGATTCGTATGCTTCGTGCTGAGCTAAACTATACGTAATTGATTCACTGACAAACGATACGGCAGTTCCATGGGAAGATACAATTTTTTCGTTCCGTATCTCCTTTAGCGATCACTTAGCGGGAATAGCTACGGTTTTTTGGAAATTCGTCACGGTTTTTGCGACGCCGGTAATGCGTATTTGAAATAATCAGTGGAAGACTCCGAGGCTCGTACGTCTTTGCTTCTCACCTTGATACCTGTTTTCGAACGCTTCGTT
>NW_016908372.1:459675-470692 GCF_001483705.2 Eufriesea mexicana
CGATAAATCTTCCGTTCGATTCAATCCGGTTATTATCGATAGGATTTACGTGTTAATGTGTACTGATATGTTAGTTTTTTATTGCTTATTTTATAATGTCGTCCAATTACACTGTTCAGCGTGAATTTTCATTTATGTTGCCCATCCGGTAATTCTCGTGGAATCCTGAACTAGAATCCGTATTTGAAATTACTCCATCGCCATCAGTTTGCGAAAATTGCGAGATTTTCCAAAAGCACGCGATTTGTTGCCAAAATGAAGTATTACACTATAAATTAAGAATATTAGGAGTTATTCTTGTCTTGAAACTTAAGTGAGAATATCTCGAGTTTATCAAGTTCTATAATTATAATTATCATCGAAATTTAAGAATAAACCTTCGAACGTACTTTGCACGCATTATTCTCGCGGTTTTACAAAAAGTTCTTTATCTTACACGAATTTTCTACACGTTATCGTATTCCGTAGGGTTGTTCGAAGAGAAAACCGTGGAAAAAATTGTCGAAACAGTTTTCAATTCGATTAAGTCGGGAAAATATTGATCGGTAAACAGGATTTTATCACCACGCAGCCATTGCTCGCTTCTCCGGCCTCGTCAGTGCCGTAACTACGCGAAATCCCAGTACCAAGTGCAATGGAGCAAATATATAACAGTCTACGAGAAAAGAAAAAAATGCAAACAATAATACAAATAATAATCGAAGTAAGATCAGGGGGAATTTTGAAAATTTAAAATAAATGGGAAATATCTTAAAATTATTATTGGCTTATATCTAACCTATGATAACTAATATTTCAACTTTAGCGTAGCACTTAGCTTGGTTTCGTTTCCCAAAAACAATTTTTGGGAAACGATACCAATTACCAGGTCTCACCACGTGGAGATGGCTACGCATCGAGACCCGGACATGCGCCCTAGTGGCGCATCCTGCTGGCGCTATCCGTATCAAAAGGCACCCTAACCTAAGTTGGAGCGAAGAAAGTTAAAGCGAATCTACTGACACTTTATTATATTTCGTGTCTCACAAAGGGAATTTCGATTCGGTATACTAAAACTCTATTGTCGCGACACTAAGATATTTTATTTCTCATAAAAATGGGAATAAAATATAAAACACGCGAACAAGTTAGAAATCGCGATCGCGCCCGAACGAATTCGCGATTATTCGAAAGACCGACTAGCTTACGAGACGTACTCTCGCGTACAAGACAACTTCGTGCCTCGGCACCCTCCCGATCGAACCTAGCCCATCCAGCCACCACAGACCCTGCCATGACTTACTCGCGAACGAGAGCGATCGACGAACCAGCGAAACACCCAAAATCAAGCCGAGGGTCCCTAGCGAGGCCCTGTAGCCGGTCACGCAGGCCCCTGCCACATGGGGGAGAAATTAATCATCCCATGGGGTCTGACCGTAGGCCCATATGCAATGTCACGGCTACAGGGCCCATACCCCGGTCGTGCACGCGCTGGTGCCCAGGACGACTAGGGCCGACAGACCCTCGGATTGATCCCAGATGAGTGCCAGCCCGCCGACCACCCTAGAACCGATGCGTGACAAGGGTGGCAGTGGCGAGGATGGGTGTCGGAACGATTCGTTTGGATGACTTAAGAAACATGGAGGTATCGAGTACGCGAGAGTACGTCGCGCAGGCTAGTCGATACTTAAGAACAATCGCGATTATCGCGAGAACATTTGTGTTCTGTTTGGTAAACGAGAGGGACATGAGGAAAAAGATAGAAAATTTCGCTCCAAGTTAGGTTGCTTACCTTTGTACAGATGGCGCGCACATAAGACTTAGTCTAGGCATCTACCTTATGGCTACTTAAGTCTAAACACACGCATCTTGTGTCGTCCATTGATGTGTCCCAAATGAAGTCTTGAAGAAACTTGAGAATCTAGAGAAACCTAAAAGCTGAAACAGAATATATTATTGTTAATATAAACCTGAAAGGAAAAGGATTAGTACGAGGAAAGAAAGCGAACGAGAGGAAACCATGAAGGTTAACCATATGGAAGGAGCAACCCATCGATGAGACAGAAACAAACCAACGAAACATTCGAATGTTCGAATGAATATGAATAGAAACGAGAAAATCAAATGTGGAAAAAGAAGAATAATTAAAACGTGAAAAGGAAAGAAATAATTAAAAGCTGAAAGAAAAATGAATTGGATCTAAAAAAGAAAATTATTAATAACCCAAAGACGAGAGATGAACAACCCGAAGATGGAATACAGACAACCCAACGATAAGACATAAAGAAACCAACGACGAAACATTCGAATATTATACGAAATATTCGAATGAAAATAAATAGAAACAGAAAATCAAAACTGGAAAGTGAAAAAATTATTAAAACCTGGAAAAAGAAAAAATAATTAAAAGCTGAAAAAAAAAAATAATTAATATCTGAAAATAAAATGAAAATTATTTAATGGGGTGGGGTGAGGGTGGGGTGGCTAGCCCCAACCTCACTTCGATCCCCACCCCTCGCGCACAACGAAAATTTACATGTTACACTTCCGAAGTCGAACCGACAAATGAGTTTTGCTACGTCGCGTCGCCCTTTATATAGCCTCCGATCGGCCGAATCCCCCACCCCAATCGAAAATTTCCGAACTTTACCGATTCCATTATTTATTATTTTTCCGCTTTAATAACCAATAATTTATTAATTTTTTTACTTTTATTATAAATATGCCTTGCGAGCAATTTGTTAATAACAATATTAATTTGTTATAAACAATCAGTGTAATAATTTGCGAATTTTTTGCAAATTTCAGATACTTTCTAACATAAGTACGTGGTAAATTCAGGTTATAGCCAATAATTTATTAATTTTGACACTTTTATTAGAAATTTACGTCGTTGACAATTTCCTATCAATAATAAATTTGATAATTTATTCACATTTTCCAAATTAAGACTGCATTCGCCGAATGATATTACATCGCCAATTGAGGGTTAAACCGCGTTCAAAATCGGTCTAAGAGAAGCTGTAAAATCCCACAGATTTCTCATTACGACCAACCGGGCGTATATTAATTCCAGCCCGCAAAATCATTGCTCCTTCGTTGGTTTACCATAGCATTGCATAAACACGCAGCAACTCAATCCCCGAGGGAAAATCGAGTCACACGGTGCTCCTTTTTCCAACTTATAAGCACGTATATTAAACATCGATCTCGCTGGGAGTGGACCAGCACCGTGTGCATATTCAATGAATCACCCGAAGTGAAAAAAGAATATAATCATAGATCACGGGAAATTATTATAAATCAATCGATCTCGATCTTCGTATTTTCCTAACTCCAAACCTGATTCTGGGTATTAGACGCGTTTAAATGCGTCAGACGATATAACCGTAATGAAAGATACAGAAAAAGACAAGAAAATGGAGAAAGGAAAATGGAGGAAGAAGGATAGAAAGATACCATAGAGCATTTTCTCGCCTCGCAATCACGGATAATTTCTAATCGTCGAATCTGGCGAGGATGTGAACGGTTACTCGAGGATTCCCGCGAGATTGCAACCCGTTTGAACGCCATTTGCACAATTACATTGATCATTTACGCGGGAAACTTGGTTCGGATCGAAAAGAGCGTGGTGCTGTCCGAAACTCGGCTCTGAAGCGAAGCGGTGCCCTGCACGCGTTTACGTTTACGCGGGCTGCGTTATGTTATATGAAATATAATATCACGTTATAGTTCTGTAAAAATGTAATGTCTGTCTGGGGCAGGAAAGGGAAATTGTATGAAATTACATCATCCACCGTAATTTACGCGGTAAGCGGCATTCTCCCCCAGAGGGATCGAACTTATCGACCCTGAGGCGTGTCATTACGTTTAAGTGTATCGAAAAGATTTTCGCGATGCCGGGACTTGAAAGGCGTTGTTCGATGGCGTTTACGAAATGGTAACGAATGGCCCCGGCATGATGAGAGTTAGTAGGGAACCAGTCATAGCGATCGCGTACAATGTCATAGCGATCATAGTAATTTCTTACTCCTCGCTCGATACCACTGGATACTTTGTAAACGCTTTTCTCTCTTTCTTTTCGCCGTGATTAAGGCTTAAACAAGTGTATCGTAGATCGTACGAGGGCCCGATGCTTTTCATTGAAATTATTTTTAGGCAGTCCCGTCGAGCCTGTGGGATAATTATTCGTCAAGTATGTAGCGTACTTACGATCATAGTCATCTTTTATCTCTCTCTGGATACAGCTCGATACGAGGCGATGTGTGCTCTTTATTGAAATTACTTTTATAATATTCCATACACTATAGAGTATACGAGGTCATGGTGACGTTAACAATCTTTTTTCCTTTTTCGCGAAGAAATTTTCCAGTTTCTTTCTTTCGAGAAGAAATTTCAAATGAGAAAAAGAAATGGCGATTCGAAAATTTCCTGGTATAAAGTAAATACTTTTGTAAATGGCAAATAGGAAATCGTATGCAAATTAACGCGTGCTATTATTTTGTTCCAATGATTTACGCAGTGTTGCATTTTTTTACTCGCTCTTTACTCGAGATTTTATAAAATGGCGACCGAAAGGCGCCTCTCCAAAGGGTTAAAACGCTACGTATCTCATGGAAATGTATGAACTACTTGCGATAATTATACAGCGACCATGTCACGTATAGTGTCACAGTAATTTTTTGCTCGGTATAATAATTCCTTATTCAGCGTTGCATTTCTTATAAGCGAGTGCAATTTCTTACCTTTACCGGATCAGCGAATTTCTTTTTTTTCCCCTCGTTTATTTTTTCCAAGGTGAAGTTTTTCGAAGGGACGTAGTTTGTTTAAAACGCTGTATATTTCGTCGAGGTAATTTCCAGGCGATTTCGTACACTGTATGCGACAATTATCCAGTGAGTAATTCGCATATGATGTCACAGGGATGATAGTAATTTCTTGCTCGATGTAGCAATTTCTTATTTCACGAAGGTTTATCCTCTTTCTTCTTTCCAAGGTGAAACTTTAAACATTGTGGATCGTTTCAGACACTGTACATCTCAATTTTCTTCGCAAGAATTATCCAGCGATTAAGTCGCATATTAGGTATAATTTTTTACCCCTTGCTCGATACAGTTTAATATAATACTTCACGAAGGGATACTTTTGTTTCTCTTGTGAAACTTTGAAAAGATGGAGATCGTTTAAAACGCTATTCCATAGCTCGTAAATAATTTCCCCTTATGTTTCCTTTTCCTGTTTCTCTCTATAAAAGTTGAAACAGACATAAATCGTTCGAAACGTTGTATATTTCATTGAAATAATTTTTACGAGATTCTGTTAACCCTTTGCAACAATTACTCGACGAATAAGTCTCGTACAGTGTCATAGCAATTTCTTGCTCGGTGTAGCGATTCCTTATTCGGTATAGCATTCCTTACCCAGCATAGCAATTTCTTGCACTCGCTCGATACAGCTTGATGCTTCGCGAAGGAATTTTTCTGCTCCTTTTTCCCAGCCTGAAGTCTCGCATAGACACTGATCGTTTAGAACGCTATATATTTTATTGAAATAATTTTCACGCTATTCTATGCACCACCTCTGAAACAATTTTCTAGGAAATAAGCCTCGTGCAATGTTACTGCGACCATAGTAATTTCTTATCCCTTGGTAAATGTAGTTTAATGCTTCACGTGGTGATTTTTCCCTTTCTTTTTTTCCCACAATGATGCTCCAAACAGATAAAGATCCTTTAAAACGCTATTTAATACTTCGTCGATGTTTAATATTCTTTTTCCTCTCTCTCTCTCTCTCTCTCTCTTATTGCAGAATGAAACTTTAAGTAGACGTAGATCATTTAAAACGCTATATATTTTATTGAAACGATTTTCACGCTATTCCGTGTACCCTTTATGGCGATTACGCGGCGAATAAGTCACGTACAATGTTACTCCGATCATAGTAATCTCCTATGCCTTGTATAATTTAGTTTGCAGCTTCACGTGATGATTTTTCCGTTTCTTTTTTCCCACAGTGATGTTCCAAACAGATAAAGATTCTTCAAAGCGCTATTTAATACTTCGTGCACGTTTAATTTTCTTTTTTCTCTCTTATTTCAGAACGAAACTATAAGTAGACGTAGATTATTTAAAACGCTATGTATTTTATTGAAAAAATTTTCTCGCTATTCCGTGTACCCTTTACGACAATTACTCAAGGAATAAGTTACTGCATAGCAATTTCCTATACCTAGTTTAATTTAGTTTGATACCTTGAAGAGACTTTTTTCTTTTCTTTCTTCCACAGTGAATCTTGAAAAAGATTGGGTTCGTTTACAACGTTATTTAATAGTTTATACATTCTTTTTATTTTTATTAAATTATCGATCGTATTTTCCACCGTCTTTCCTCGAATGAGATCAATTTTGGTAACGTGTAATCTTTTAAAGATCAGGAATAATTTCTTCTTTCTTTTAATGGTGCTTTAAATAAACATAGATCGTATAAAACGCTGTGAATTTAAGTTAAATCATTTCCACGTGATAATATGCACTCTTTGTAACAATTATTCGGTAAATAAGTCGCATGCAACGTCACAGCAGGCATAGTGAATTTTGCTTTCTTATTCGATGCAGCTTCATCCTTCGCGGAGAGATCGTTCCACTTCCTTCTTCTTGAAACACACGTAGATCGCTTAAAACACCGCATATTTCATCGAAATAATTTCCACGCGATCGTATGCAGCCTTGGGAACAATTACCCAGTGAATAAGTTACGTACAATATCACTATAATCATAGTAATTACCTAGTCTTAGGCTGATGCGCATGGAGTGCTATTTTTCTACGTGCTAGAGCTTTTAAACAGGTTTGGGCTATTTAAGACACCATATATTTCATTTAAATAATTTCTATTTCATTCCATACTCTATTCCTAATTATAATAATCAAGGCTGGAATAAAATTAGAAGACTTTTTAATTACGATCGCACTGTTTCTTGTTCGAAAATTTATTCACTGAAAAATCTATTTAATAAACAATTCGTTATGAATCGATAGTATGAGATTAAAGGATTAAAAATTCTATACTGTAATTTATTCTGCTTATTTTTCGAAAATAAGGAAACGTGTAACATTATTTTTATTGATTTTCACGTGTCGTTTAATTCGCTTAATTTCTCTCATTTTCATTGCGTTTGTTCTCTGTGACACGGGTGAATCTGTCACTAATCGTAGATCAGTTTGATTTCAATCTTGATCGCTATTTGCAATCGATTATCTTCAACAATATTTTTTGGAACGTTATGATCGATGGCATTTTCTCTTGCCTTTCTCTTGACTTATTCTTCAATGAAAAATCACCACTCTTGAACTCTGTGAATCAGCGTTCAACTATCGTAACATTTACATAAGCTTCTTTAAATGTTAATTTTACGCTTTTACGATTCATTTTCCAAGCTTAAACAGCCGGAATATCTTGACAATTGCCGATCCGTGACATCAGATAACGAAGTTCTGACATTTTGACTGCAACGCGCATGATATTATCGTACGTGTGTCATAGCAAATTTATTTTTCATATTAACGCCAATTGAATATCGGGAAAATTTTAAATATACTATACATAAATTTATTTATCAGGTTCCAATTTTAATAAAAAGATATACGAGACAAAATTGTAAATTGAAAAGAATGTTTAAGGAAAATTTATTTTTCATATTAACGACGAGCGAATATAGGCAAAATTTTCAATGTACCTATTACAAATTCAGTGACTGCAATTTTAATAGAAAGGTGTACAACGAACAATCGCAAATTAAAAAGAAAATTTATCGAAAATCTAGTTGTCCTAGGTAAACGAAATATCATTGAGAGCACATCGAAAGCACTGCAGTTCGATTAACACACGGACTCCTAATTATTTCCCCGATCATTAGTTACATAGAAAATAATTAACGCTTAGGATGTCTAATTATTTCGGACCACCGTATATCGACGATGTAAATTCGCTCGTAATTGTAGGTTCCTTGACTAATGACCACGATGATTGATGCTGGTCAATAGATAAAAGGAGGCGAAGGAAGGAAAAGGAGGCAACGAAGATCGATGGAAAATTAATGAAATGGAGGAGTAAAAATTTAGCTCGTTAAATAGGTAAAAATACCTATCGCGTTGTATCATCATCGAAACGACCAAGGGGTCATGTTATTCAACGGTGCATGAAAATGAACCACGTAGAAACCAAATATCACGTGCACCTGTCATAATCGTACTTTTTCTCGGCGTGCAATTACCGATGTTTTATTTTCGCGATAAGAGAAACAAGAAAAAGCTCGCTCGCCTAAGTGATTCTTTAATTCCTCTAAGCAGTATGTTGGCACGTTAAACGCATTAAAAATAGAAATACTTTGGGAATGGGATACAATATCGCCCGAGGGACATCTAATTAGACACTTAACCGACGTATCGTAATTGTGTCTCAACTGGCGGAATTATAATTCGATACGACGTCCACTGTAATTTATTTGACAAATTGCAGCTTTGCTCCTCATTAATTACAGGCCTACTATTAAGCCCGAAGTATTGAAAAGCAAGTGATTTCCGCGCTCAGGCTAATAGCATCTGTAAAATAGCTCGCGGTATGCCGATCGATATATTACGACTGGATCGTCAATCGAAAAATTACACACGAAGTCAATGCAACAACCATAATTTACTGGATAAACGGTATCGACGGCTGTAATTGATACCGTGAACAGGCATTAACTTAGATGCGTTGAAAGGCTTAATGACATCGGAGAAATTTTGCGCGAGCAGAGAATTTGCAATCGTGAAATACGTTGAAAAAAGTAGAAAAAATTAGCCAACGTGAGAACTTTCGTTTCGGTGAACGTGTAGAGATTATTGAGTGGAAGATTGAGAAATTATTGGAGACGTGCGATATTCGTTTGAATTTTTCTCAAATTTACAGAATTTATTTGTTCGTTCGATAGAATGATAAATTTGGAATCATCAAATTTGTCGAATTTAAAAAGAAAAAGAAATGGACAGGGAGGAAGCTTTTGTTTGAGATCATTGATAAGATCATTTGATCGAATTGAAATGTTGACACGAACGATCGTGGGATGAGATCGTTGGATCGTTAGATCCCTGGATTGCGCGTTTCATACCGAGAATAATAGGTAGTCGTGGTCAGTAATCGAGAGATTCAGTAATAGAAGTCAATAATAGACGCACATAAGCTACCTCCAGTTAAATGCTCATGAAATACATATATCATACCACAATATTATTTTGTACAATTGAATCGGTAATAAAAAGGAACACTTGTTGATATAAAGAGAAGCAAACTTTAGAAAGTAAACCTGGAAATCCGGAAACCCAAGAAAATTTGCATTTTCCTTGCAATTCGTGAATATTCCACGATCCTTTCATTTTCAAGAATACGTACAGATTAACGATCAATCGCTATACTGAAAGAAATGAAAATTTAGTTACTAAATCAAACAATTGTTTTCTCCAAACAAAACCAGCATTGCAAATTTGACATAAATTTTATGGTCCATTTAGAACCGCGCAAAATTTTGAACTCGAATTCCAAGCATTATCCAGCCTGCCAAGAAAATAATTCAAATATTCTCGTAATTAATTTGAAATTAATTCCCGCTTTATTTTATTCTCGAAATAGACGCAATCTTCTTATCCATGCATAATCACGAGTCCAGCGTCATACATACGATGAAAATGAAATACAGCGTCGAGTAGGATATCCAAACAAACTCGACTCGACCAGCTGAAGCCGAAATACTCGGCCAGGATTCACGGTCAAACATACCCCGATTCTAATTTTACGAGTAGTGCTTGCAAATAGACGAGGGTCAGACCGCAAGATCAAAGTTAATACCCTGGTGGTCAGTTAGCAAGCGAAGCCATCGATGGTCAGAGGCTTCACGGTCGCGGACAGGGCTAACAGAGGCCACATGTCGCGCGTTGGCCGGTTCCAGAAGGAGGAGAGTAGGATGGTCCCGATAATTTCGCTCGTGCATTCTTCATTCGAGCTGTCGACAGCGGAAGGAATCGGCTGTTCGGTCCCTCGTTTCGTCGTGCTCGTAAATCTTGCAGGGAAAACACAAAGGTTTGTTTAGGCGCCTCGTTTGATGCATGATCGCCTGCTCTCTCCCGCCTACCGGAATTCGTGGATGGTCGCGATCACTGAATAATCGCCACGCGGCCTGAGCCGGTCAATGAGATGCACTAGACATAGCAATCTAGATTTATATCGAAGCTATGAAGAGATAGAGGAACTTCCAATGAGGTAGTGTTTCATTGCGAGAGACAATTTCGGGTTATCGTTGACGTTTATTGCTGGTAGGTGGCAGTGTATTGTGAAATTAAGGAGCAGACTGGTTTTAGAGAATCGATGTTAAGGGTGACGAGTTGTAATGAGTAATTAAGCGTATTATACAGGGTGAATCATGCAATTCGAATATAATTTTTATTGTAAATATTGATACAGGAAGGTACGCATTCTATTGCGATAATTAAAGGGTAGTTTTAGAGAATCGATGTTAAAAGTGTCGAGTTGTAATGAGTAATTAAGCGTATTATACAGGATGAGTCATGTAACTCGAATATAATTATTGTCGTCAATTTTTACGTGGAAGGATATGCATTCGATTAAAAAATTGAAAATGGGTGGTTTTAGAGAAACATTATTAGAATTTCTGAATTGTAATGAGTAATTAAGTGATACAGAAATGTACCCATTCCATTTCAAAAATTCGAGATCAGGTTAATATCTCATAAATAAGGAAATTACGTAAAAGAATTATTTAGACGAAGACAAATCAGTATGTTTAATTACGTTTATAGCTAAATAATTTTGTAAACAGTATCTGCAACTTTTCAGTAGCTGCAGAGATTATTAATTGCCAGGAGAATTTATGTTCTACAGATATTAAGTAACTTTTCAGTACTTTCTTCTTTTTCTTATATATTTTAGAAAGTGTCTAGGTTATAAGTTCCTATTTATTGTAATTACTTCCAAACAAACTGTGGATCG
>NW_016908372.1:470826-506536 GCF_001483705.2 Eufriesea mexicana
GGAAGAGGTCATAAACGGATTATATCTAAAATTCGAAGGGCATATTTAAATATTTATTTCTATAATACGTAATAGTATACAAAAATATAATTAAAATTCATATTTATTTACAATCAAAACCATTACCATTTCATCACCACTCGAACTAAATAAAAATCACTCAAAGAAGTTTTTCAATAACCAAACATCTGACAGACCCCAGTTCCACGCGCATTCCCGCCGCGCAACGTCCTCAAAATTACGCTAAAAATACAGCATTCGTAAATAATCATTTCACACGGGGTGAAATATAATTACAACCTCGTAAACCTCGCGAAAACACACGCGAGTTTGAAAAAGAATGACGCGAAATTACACATAAGAAGCTTATAATTTCCCAACGCAGCAACACAACCGCGGGACAGTTTATACAAACGCATAAAATACGCGTATTAATAGCAGCCAACATCCTTGATAATCGTCGGTTTACGTTTCTTATTATCCTTCCCGCTACTACGTATAATCATAATGTTTACCGATAACGTTATCATTATCACACCCGGATCGCCGGGCTTGTTTCGGTGAAAATCCTGCAGAGCCGCGCAAAACTGGATTCCGCGTATTCGATACGTATTCGTGTAAAATTCCCGCCGACTTTTCGCCTAATCGTCGACGCAGGAGGTATGCTAATGAGTGGCCGGGGCCAATGGCGGGTGCATTCGCCACCGAAAAGCGAATAAATCGCGGGCCACAGCTATTTCTGGTTCGCACCCTCTCCGCGGATTCGCGGATATATCCGGCGGAATAAATTACATTACACGAGGGTCAATGCGATCGTTTCTGTAATCACGCGATCCAGACGCCGCTCAATGAAATTGCTGTTTCGCGGTATTCCACATTTATCGCCGCCATAAACGTGGATGCGCAACAGACATCGGGGTTTTCGCTTCCTTTTTCACTCGCGCCCCGCGCGCCAGGAT
This sequence comes from Eufriesea mexicana, assembly GCF_001483705.2. Classification (NCBI taxonomy): domain Eukaryota; kingdom Metazoa; phylum Arthropoda; class Insecta; order Hymenoptera; family Apidae; genus Eufriesea; species Eufriesea mexicana. Next base: position 471,786 of record NW_016908372.1, read on the forward strand.
TAACGAGGCGACGAATCGGTTGTAAATCACGCAGTTAGATCCGTTTAGCGAAATTCGTTGTCTCGTATTTTAATCGTTTATGAATTATCGCCACGCCGCTTTATGTGTTCTGCGCTTCGAGGAATCCGCCGCGTGACTTATGCCGGCTGAAAATTGGAACGTGGGCCGACGGTATTTAGGGCTATCGGGGATAAATCGTCTGGCGTTTGGCAGATGCTGATTTTGTTGCAGATCATTGCCGATTTGCCGGTGGAATTCGGGTTTGCTGGAACCGGGGATGTGATTAATCGAGACTGCAATTGACGGTGTAGTTGAAATTATTGGTTCTGCTTTCCAGCGGTTATTAATATCGCGATTTACTATGTGGTTATGTGGGTAGGTAATTGGGAAAGTGGATTGAGTAACAGCATTCGAGAGAAACGATTTTTGAGACAGTTTCGGCAAAATAGAGGCAGTCGAATGTTTGTAGATTTCATTCGATTGATTTTTTAATTTCCGATATATTTAAAGCTCGAGACTTTTCATATTTCTCAATTATTTTCATTTCAATACGGGAGCAATGAATTTTTACATAAAATTGCATTTTTTGGTTCGTCGAGTTTCTTATTTTATGTTTATTATAGCACTTTAATTAGCATTGCGTACGCGTATTGCATAATATTTAGATATGTATGCATCCTTTGTTTAGTATATTTGAATTAGGTATCCTGAATTTTTCACGCGCAATTTTATTTAGAAATAGAAATGTATTTTTGAAATTTTTGGAATTTTTGGAATATCAAAACATTAGAATGTGGCTAAGGTTAAAATAAAAAATTTGCGTTGAAAATTATTACATCTCCATATATATTACTTATTACGTTTTATTCGCAAGCAAGGGCTATCATTAAAGAAGAAGAAGATAAAGAATTATTAAAATACATTCGTTTTATCGAATTCTCTTGGAAAGTGGGGCGTGTTATCCAATTGCTCCCTATATAGCAAGTCGTGTATATCAATTCACTTGCATGAATTACCCTGTACAACGATCTCATCACATGTGCCGCTGCAGCCGATTCTAAACTCGGCGTTCTCAAGTTCGAAAATCGGTGTGTCGAACACATTATCACACCGTGGCATCGGTGTATAACCGTGAAATGGGACAAACGAAACGATTCTGATCGTTCAATGCACACTTGGCAAGTGCAGATAATTGAAGATTCTAGTCGCTTGTCAGTAAGCGAACCACAATATTTCTAAACTCACTGTAATTACATCTCGTCCCGAGAAATTACGTATCTCGCATATATCCTTTTTCCTAATTACACACCCTGTAAACCTGTTCCATACAAATTTGCATCGCCCAAGAACCGCAACGTTTCCACTCGTTTTTATAATGACGGAAATTTTGCTTTTTAACTTCGCGGAAGGCAGATACCGGTCAGGAGAAATAACCCCAGCTCTTGTTTCCTTGAAAAAGAAACTTTGAAAATCATATATTCGTTAAGAAATCAATAGGTGTCTCGGTTCCAAAAATTTTCTTTCACTTCGCGACGAAAGCGAAAGAAATATTGAATAGTATAGATGAACTTCGTCGATTCGGTTCGATGCTGTCTAATAATCTTGGATATTTCGCCAAAATTTGTTGCTTCGTTGTCGAGAATCTGACGTAATTTATTTTCTGATCTCAGCGGAAGTTCTCTGGCTCGGTATTCACTTCACAATCCTAAGCGTCATCTGCGTTCAGCAAGAAGTAATAAGTTGACTTTAATTCTTTAATGACAAAGTCTACGCGAATCTATTAATTAGTAAGCTTATTAATAAACTTGAAAATGTACTAGTAAATTTCTATTCAGATTTCTTCGTATCCCCAACATTGGATCGTAAGCCAAGTCTAGGACAGACAAAGGAAACCAAACGTGATTGCTATGACAAACGCAGTACGTAGGTTCCCGATGAAAAACGGTGTGCCACAGATACGTGACACCATTGGCGAACGTATAAAATATTCTTTAGTCCCCTAAACGGTATGATCAATACCAGAGACTCGCAAAGACCGCGACCCTTTCTTCTGCGACACCCGGTATAGTTGAATAAATTCAGTTCGCGATCGTTTGACGTGATTGCTCACTAGCAACCCGACGACAGTCAATTCCGAGATACACTGTTCCAGCGATTGTATTCTAATCTATACAGGGCCTCAGCGAGATCGCCCATCAAATATATCTTCAAGACATATGCATCTTACTTCGTGTACTCTGCGCATACTTCGCTTACACTCTCTGTCTCCCCATAAAGCGGCCACTTTGAAAAGTCCCCCTTTACGACGCTTCCATCTCCAAAGTTACAGTCGTAAACGTTGAACTTCACCCACGTTCGCCGACGTTACGACTCAATAACGTAAAACCACTAAAGCGCGGCTGGCGCAACCAATCTACGACAAAGTCTTCGCTTTCCATCGATCCGACGATTTCCCAGCGTCGCCGGCCTTCGCCGCGATAGCTGCAACAGAACCTGCAGAAAGCCACGCGAACGTATCACCTCGATTTCCGCCGCTAAACCCCATCGGGATCTCCGTTTCCTCCCGGTTACGCTCCCTCGAGTATAAACTACCGGCGGAACGTTTAAATATCCCGCGACGTTTCGCTATCTGTACCAGTGGCGAGTCACGGTCGAGCCACGCCCCCTAGGTGTACCGTGGCCCGCGCTCGCGAGGCCATCTGAACTGGGCGATCGATAAAACTCGGCGTACGCGATAATCGACACAAGTCATCGAGACGTTCCGCGAGCGTCGAAAAAGGAGAAGAGGAGATAAAGGAGATACAGAGAGAGAGAGAGAGAGAGAGAAAGAGAAAGAGAATTGGAAAAAGAAGGAGATCGCCACGAGGATGCGAGTGTCAGGGATGTCCCGTTGTCGGGTGGCGAACGCCGTAAATTAGAGCGGACACGCGAACGGTGGGCGGCGATTCGGCGCCGTAAAGTCGGTTTTTCGTTGCTGCGCGCGCATTCTTTCTAGCTCGGCCGCGCAGCCTGCCGGGATTTTTCCGCAAGTCCCTAGCGCTTAAACGCTGTAATTAGAGCCGATGAAGAGCGGCCGGCCGCTTCCGCTCGTCTGAAAACGAGTTACCATAAAGCGGACAGTGGAATCACAGCACGGCTTAACGCCGGCGAAAACATAATGCTCGGTATGCGGCCGTGGCTGGGCCGGTCGGGCTGGTTCCGCGTTATGCGTAATGCTCATTTACTTTCCATCGGGAAGCGTCGTTAATATTTCACCCCGCGTTAGCCCCGTTTCCAGCCCGACCGATTGGCCAATACGACGAAACGAAATTGCCTGTTAAACGGATGGGACAGCGAGGTTGGGCCCAGCCGCCGAGCCGCGCAATTACAATGTGATAATGACGAGTAATTGGCCTACGTCACTGATAACGATCGAGAAATCCTTGGCGGCATCGTGGAAACGGGCCGGACTCTCCAGACCGAGAGTGCGCATCTAATAATCATAGAAGGAATTGCACGAGTAACTCTCGAGAACGCGTGTTTCTGGGGTTATTTGTTACTCGCGGTTACCCGACGTTTGGTCTTTCCTTTGTGCGCCGTTAATTGGACGGGGTGATCGCTGACGTATAAATTGCTGGGTTACGTGGAAACTGAGAAACGAGCCGAGTATTCTTGTGAATCGTAATGAGCAAGGGAACCGCGAAGCGGAGCGAAGTGGAATTAAACGCGGAGATTATTCAAAGAGAGGGTTCCGATTAATTTCGTCGCTTTCGCGATCTCCTTCGATGCTGGTTCCAGTCTATTTCGTGTACTCACTCTGTTGGACACGGTAGTCAATTAATTTTAGCACGGAATTGCTCGTAACAGTGGTATCTCATCTGTGGCTGCAAATCTGTAGGGTGACAAAATAGGAAGGCAAATTTATCAGACCCTAAGCGATGTTAAGAATCCCGAATAGGTTCGATGGTGAAGGGAGCTCATACCGAAGTCGCGACTTTCGAAAAAGAGGGAAGCGAATCCTTTAAATCATCCGGATTGACCCTAACATCGTTTAGCTGTACCGATTCCTGCTTCGTAAATTCCTCACGACTGACAAATTCGAGGACTCTAACATCGCGGTACCACGGTATCGCCTCGTAAGAAGCTACGGGGATCTTTAAACAAGACCAAATACCTCTCTCTAAACCCCCGATGCCAGGTGTCCAAGCGATAACTAACCTCCTCTCGATACTCTGTTTCAGCGCGAGTACACAGACGACTGCGTGTTCAACGAGACCCTGGAGCAACACAACTACAACACCTACAGCTCGACGAAATGGTCGACGGCGAAGAAGACGCTTTACCTCGGACTGAACCGCCGTGGCCAGCCGAGGAGGGTACAGGCCAAGGGTCACAACCTGGGCAGACTGTCCGCCTACGCGCGGGTATTGACACAGGTCGCACCTCTGGAACGGGTGGAGGCGCTTCAAAGGCGGATGCTGGGCGCCCAACACAACGTTCGTCATCGACACAACAGCCACCGCGGCGACTTGATACAGCAGTCGCTCTGCCCCACTCTTCCGGTGCAGGAAAAGGACGGCAGGGACAAATTCAGGTGTCGCAAGCGAAAGAAGAGAAAGAAGAGGAAGCGGAGGTGCAGACCGGGCGAAAAGCCGGGTCCGCAGTGTCAAGCGGCGGAGGAGAGTGGCGCGATGGTCCCGGCTAGAAACGAGGGTGTAGCTCCGAACGGGACTTCCCCGGAGTCGAAGAGATCCTGCGAGGGCGCAGCGAGCGACGAAGCCTGTCGAAGAGAGGCCCTCTTGGTGCCGTCTAAGAAACGGAAGCTGCGGGTCGAGGTGGCGGCCGATGGTGGAGGATCATCGTCGGCTGGCGGCAGGAACATCACCGCGAGCAGCAACGGTAAGAGCAAAGCACCAGCGTCAAACGCAAAAAAAGTAAACGCCGCTGGCAGCATGAGTCAAAGTAAAAAGCCTAATTTGACGGACGGGAAGAAGAAAAAGAAGAAGGGGCCAGCAGCGAGGAGGAACTCAGCGGTACCTCTGGCCCGGAAGAGGTTCACGCCTGGCAGAGTGGACAACACGTCTGCGGTGCTCACGGCAACTTCCGCATCGACCTCCTTAACGTCCTCCTCCTCTTGGTGGTCTCCTGGTGCGTCAATCGCCCCTTCAGGGAGAGGAGTCTCGCCTAGGCGCAGGGCCAAGCCGTCTTCCTCGTCGAGGAACGCGCACGTTGGTTCGAACGCCGCCGGTACCGTGAGTCCTCGTAGAGTAGGAAAAGCGTTCGGGAAGAATCGTACGAAAACGATAGACCGAGTGACCGTCGCGAGCACGTTCGAGACGACCACCGCTACCACCGTCACCGTTATGCTCGATCGCAACGCCACCCGATCGGTCACCGTCAAAGTTCCTCAGACCGTTTCCGACCTGAGACCTGTCCGCGACCCGAGCCCGTCTTCCGTCGAAATGCCAGAGATCCCGGAGGAAGACACCTCGAGATCTTTGTCCGAATCCTTGTCCATCGACGAGGACCCGTCTTCGACCCTCTCGAGCGAGCACGCGACCACCACCATCGACTCGACCTTTGCCAGCTCGATCGAAATCGGCGGCGCGTCGACCACGCTCAGGCTGGTCGAGGAGGAGAACAACAAGTCGATCGAGGAGGTCGACGATGCAGACGGCAGCGAGAGGTTCGACACACCGGAATCCACGCTGTCGACCACCCCTGGGATCCCGGCAGACAGACTGGCCATGTGAGGCACACGCGATCTCCATCGGGGCCGGGCTCGTTCGCGACCCGCGGGTACCATTGTAAACTTACGTGTACATAGTAATCATACTACGTTACGATTAACCACATACTCCACATTCATGTATGACGATTGCGTGCGCATGAAACGTTCCGCGCAGAGGGCTCTCGGTGCTTCGACCCGCGAGCGGCATCGGATCGAAGGGAACCGAGATCGAGACGTTTCTTTTCAACGAGAGCGAGTAATCAGTGGTAGATGCTCCGAGTTTCGTGCCTCGAGGTGTCAGCCTCTCGCGGATAAATGGCCCCTCGCGTCATAAATTACCAGCCGTAGTCATCCTCAAACTTATCGATTCGAAACGATTACTCGCCATTATTATTCCTAGACAGCCACGGTCTAGGCGTCTATCCTGAAAACGTGACGAAAAATCGGAGAATCTAAATCGCTGGAACGAAGCTTCGTCGAGCTGTCGAGTCCATAGCCGAACCGGTATCGTTCCAACCTCCTCGATTCAAAATTATTAAACGTCATCGACGTTTCTAGCCAACGACGTTGGATTCTAACCTAGAAACACGAACCCCGGATAAACTCCAAAGCTCAACAAATTAAAATCATCGCTATGCAAGGCACAATGCCAGTGTTCGTTGAATCGCTAACAACCTGGCACTGTTTGCGACAAACTCCATTGTGGAGGAAGAGCAACTGACTTGGAAGAACCCCTAGACACCTGTCGAGGCGGCATCCGCTTGTCTCTCGAGACCCAATTCCCTTCTTTCCCGAGTCGCTTTCCCGACGCAGAAGAATGGCGCGTGGTTGACTCGGACGCGCGAGGACTGTGGAACATGGAGCGAGCCGTAGGGCCTGGTGGATGGTACGACACGAGGTAGCCGGTGAAGAGATTGGTCTGGCTGTTCTGGAAGATCGTAATTACGGAAAAGGGACGCACGAGGCGGCGGCAGCCTTGTAACGAGCACGAAACTCGAGTTTTAATCCTCCACCGACTCGCGAGTGAACGGAGACTACGAGCTCCCCGATCGCTCGCGAGTGTAGTCAGTGATCTAATTACGCGTACGACCAACCGTGTACGCGCGGTTCCGGGGCTATTTTCTCGGATGGCAGTCTCTCGAGGAACTCATTTCTATTCCCCGTAACTCGATGAAAACGTCCGATCGGATCGGTGGCGCGCAAACGAATGAATTTCTTGATCAGCCGCGACCGTTACTCGATCATACGACTTCCGTTCTCCCTAATGAGCGAACCACCGACGAGACACGCGAATATCCCGTGTCGTAATGCCCGCGGCCAAATATTAATTACGCTAATCGCTGAAACGCGCGCTCGTTACAGCGACACGCCTCGTCAACGTCGCGGCCATCCAGACCCGGTCTCTATCCCGAGCGTTTTCATCATCCTCGTCATCCCGGTGAGCGTATATCGGGCAGAGTATCATCCGTACGTAGAGCGTGTCCCTCTCGTCTCGACGCCACTCGTGGACAACGACTTCCGTCTCCGTCTCTCTGTCTCTCTGGCTCGACCCTAGGACTCGGCTATGAGATGACACCCTGTACGTTATCCACGATGCCCTAATTAGACACGGCGAGCAGATGGCTCGCGATTAGAGACGTAATGGCGGTGTATTAGACCTGGAACACGGGAAATGAGACAATACGAGGTGCCTGGCGAGAGGGATGGGGCCAGTCCGGTGGATGGTCGTGACACGGTTGGGAGAGAGAGACTGCTCGGAGATGCTGGGATCGCGGTGTAATCGTGGGAATTAAGGAGACGATTAGGTCAGGCCTGCATACGATCCTCGTGGCGGATGTTACTCGCGTTTCAAACGCGGCGACGAACGAAAGTCGCTTCCGATTTCGTGGCGCCTTCTCGCGGAAGATGAGGCCTCGTGCCGGCACGTTTTTCACCTTTCGCGTCGTTCGAAAGCGATTTCGCGTGTCACGTTCTCTTTCTTTCCGTTATTTTCTTCTTTTTTTTTTTCCCTTTTCTTTTTTTTTTCTTTTTTGTCACCTGTCGTTTCTCCATAGAAAATGTGTACGATAAAAAGCGTCCCGGCAAAATCGTCACTTTCTCGATGACGCGCGAAAGTGTGTTCGATCTTTGTCGGTTCGCCGCGATCGGTAAGAGAAATCGTAAAAGTTCCGAGTAAACGATTAGGCTGTTCCTCGCGGGAAGGCTGCCGAACGAAGACACGCTCTTTGCACGCGCGGACGACTAATTCCAGGTGGAAGAGAGATTTCGAACGAATTTTAGATTTTTTTTCCCTTTTTTTTTTTGTTTTCCCGTATGGTTTCGAACGAGTTTGTAAGGTTGCGAACGAGCTTCGAGGTTTCGAACGAGAGGACGAATATAAATTTTGTACGGTTCATATAAAGAGATTTAAAGTATTAAATTACTGAGAAAGAGAAAAGTATTAAGCCGTTATAGAGATATTTACCCGTAAAGTTAACGTTAAGGTGAAACGAGCGTTATTCTAACCGAAGGGCAATACCCGACTGCCAAAAAATTGTAACACTGCGATAAGATCGGTCGTGAAGGCCGGCCGAAAAATTCAAGACGATCGAACGTCGGCCATCGCGATCGAGACTCGTGCGTTTATCGTAGGTGTCGCGAGAGACGATCGACGACGAGAAAGTGTTTAATTTTGTATCGTTCCGACTACAAAGAGAATCCTGTTGATATAATCGATCGAAAATATATAGAATATGTATCGTATCTGAGGTACTAGAATCGATTGCAATTATTGTGTTCATCTCTTTCTTTTTTTTTTCGTCCCTGTAATTTAATTCTCGTAGATTGAGAGAGAGAGAGAGAGAGAGAGAGAGAGATATTAATAGAAACGAGGGATCGTTTGTAAATTATTTATTGTTCGTTCTAAGCAGAAGCGAGATCGCCGAGAAATTAGAGATATTCCTAATAATCCGTAGGTACGAACCTCGCAATCATAGATGAAGCTTCGTGCTGAATAAATGGCAATAATAGAAAGGTATTTTCGTGCTTTTTCATAGGGACACACGGTCCGAACTGCCTTTTCTCGTAAATATAAAATAGAAGTCTAAAGGTAAAAGTAGAATGAAAAAAGAAAAGTGAAAAGAGTAAAGTAAAAGGTATTTTGCGATTCTGAAGATATGTCCGTTTGCCTAGAGTCGAGCAGCTCTAGACGAGCACGCGCGTTATCTTGTAACCGTGACGAGAGATAGGAATTGCGTAAGAGTGGGATAGGATTAGACTAAGGAACAGTCGAATGTGAACCGGAAGAGATTCCATTGTCGTGCCCAACGTCTCCTTGAATCTCGATTAGAAACGAGTCTACGATACACGAAGAGAAGAGTTCGCCAGAAATGTCTTGACCTCGCTACGAATCTTTGTAGGATCACCTATTAATCTAGTAGTATATTTATTAAAAACTTATTTATTGTAAACAGTTGACTCCGTGTACATAGGTCTACGATCATTACTCATCAATCATGCGCATCGATCATGTGTTCTTCGTATGTTGTGTCTGTCCTTTGGGCATACGAATTCGTCAGAAATAATCGACGAACCTGCACCCTTACACCTCCAGCTCCCTCTGCTCCTGTTCGAAAGTAATTTTTTGCGTTTGTCACATAGAAAAATCGTGGACGATGATGTGGTGAAAAAAGAAATTGAACGTACAGTATGATAATGATGTATCCGTATAGATAAATAATGCATGGAAAAGGAAACTGTCTCCAATTATTTGATAATAAATTCGATGATGATCCTTGAATAATCGGAAATCGATACGAATCTGGAAAAAGTGAAACGAAATGCCTTGTTTTCTTTCGTTAACCGTTTAATCAGTGCGGCATAGCGTTTGTAACGTTTGACAATTGGGAAGAGATGCTCTGTAGCGACTACGATTAAAATAATAAATGGAATATACACGTCGTTTCGTGAGATATGCGAGTGTACTTACAACGATGCTACGTTAGTTTGTTATAAAACTGTAGAATAGAAAAATCAATGTAATACATTGTCAGGACGCAATAAATGCAATTTATGTTTCTAAGAAAAGAGGCCTTTTGCACTTCACTCGAGATCAAATGATAAAGACACTAACGAATCGTACGATCTTACTAAATTGATTAATTATCGACCACTAACCGCACGTTTCAAAAATCAAATTTCACAGCTCGAGAACTGCTCGAGAAATAATTTTAAAAAACAAAGAAAATTCGGATCTTTAAATTCGACAAGAAACTAAATTCTTTCTCGAACACCTTTTCGCGCGAAAGAAAAAATTAATATCCGATTTCTATAAAATTCAAATTTAAAATTTTCCGAGATCAAAATTTCTTTGAAAATGCGAGATTAAATTTCTTTTCAAAGTACCTTTTCACTTGCTTCCTTTTTTAATATCTAGAATAAGGTCATAGGGTGTTTCGTAATTTAAACGAAAGAAGGTTCATGGCCCCTGACCAAGTGCAATCTAGAAAATGAAATTTCCTTCTCGATCCAGGTACTCTCCACGCTTATCAGCCAGGAAGCATTTTTCCCAAGCGTAGTGCCACGGTTACGCAAGCTGTCTAATAATAGTCACTGGCAAAGTCCACCATTACTTCCGGCGGAACTGAAATTGGACCGCTTTGTTCGTTACGAGCAAAGCCACTTTAATTCCCGTATCCAGATGATAACCCGCGGTGCCCGTTTATATTTCGGCTTCTCTAAATTGCCGGAACGAAACCGGGAAAGATACTTCCGTGCTTGCTTCCATGAACATGTGAAAACTTATTTTTTCCTACTCTCGATTTCTCGCGTTTATTCTGTCCGGCTAATTTACTCTTGCGAGATCAATTTGGGTTACTTAATAGAACAATTTGCAATCTAGTACTCTTTTCGTTGAATTCTTCATTTCGTTTCTTCCCCTTCTCGGAACTCAAAACGAAATAAAACGAAGATACCTAAGAAGTCTTTTATGTTCTTTTTCCATTTAGTAAATGGAAAGGAAATTTCGTGTATGCGATGAATTTAAAATGCTACATATATTTTTTCTAGCTGCTTCTTTTTAGAATTTAAAGAAAATTTGGATATTCTACAGAGAGCTCGAAAATTATTTTGTTGATATACTTTCCTCGAAACTAATTCGAGATACTTAGTTCATGTAGGACTTCCTGCGTCCTACTTTTTGTTTTATCGTTTAATTTATTTCACTGAGCTTTCCTTTTGATTAAAATGGATTAGATGGAATAGAGGGAGCTTTATACTTCCCCTGAATTTGAACTGAACGAGAAGGTGGATCAGCAACAAGCCTTTTATCTGCTTCCTCCATTTGGCTAATGAAAAGGAAATTTCGTATGCAGAATTTAAAATGCTAGGTATGCTTCTAACCTTTTTCGGGAAAATTTAAAAGAGATCGGTATACTCTGTAGAAAGATGGAAAGTTATTAAAAATTCCTGATTATTAGCTTCGAGTCATGGATGACAGTAGTTTGAATTGAAATAAAGTATAACCTAATTTTATTTTGTACTCTTCATTGCGATATAAACTAAAATGCAGGGTCCCAGAATCGAATAATCGATGCAAATCGTCGCGTGGGACCATGGCAATTCGATAATGCCAGTGGAAGCTGAATCCATTTTCTTTATTTTCTCAGATCCAGGTCTCCAATCTCGCGTGAAAAAAATACAACGAAACCCAGTGTAATCCTTTTACTCAATCCCAATTTCACGGTGGAAGGATATCGAGACCGGAGAAATAAAACTCGATTGATTTTTCGCTGCATCACGCCACGCTATACCCTAACGCAAAAGCCCACCGAGCATCACGAACCGCGCGAAGAGCAGAAATAAATACGAAACAGGATATTTTCGCGAACTTCGATATTTTTGACGAGTTCCCACCCACTGCGATTGTAACGAAGTATGCGTGTCTTATTTTCTTCTTTTTTTTTTCTTTTTTTTCCACTTCTTTTAGCGAATGAGACAACGAGCGGGACTAGAGGCAAAAGACGATCGTTGCAACGAAACAGCGCCGTGCACGAGCTGTAACTAGAGACAATAAACGATAGCGACGTTTGTAAAAATGCGGCACGAGGATTCGACGATAGAACAAGCGAGCATCCCTGTGAGCGCTTCCGTTTCTCTGCCCGCCATTTTCAAAGACCCCGTCACGCGTCGTTGCGGTCGAGGCACCGCGAGATGTGCTGAGCGTTATACATTGTAATCGTATAAAATCGTAATAAAGAGAAGCAAAGGGAAACACAACGATATCTGCATCGACGTAACTGTACTCGCACGGTATAATAACGGCGATTGTTCGACGCGTTTACCACGCTCCTACCATTGGAAGGAGCGCTGAAGCGCGTTGTAACGCGAGGAGGATGAAGAAAATTCCTAGTAGGTACTCCCTAATTCTTATCTCGCGAGATGGTCCAATGTTTGCATCGACATCTGACTACTCCATATTCTAAATTTGAGACAGAAAGAAAAGGGAAGAAAAGCGGAGTAGATGTTCATGCGACCCGCAGTTCCATCGATCAATTGTACGAGAACTGTAAATTTATTCTTGCTCGCGTGGTGGAATTGAAATCGATAAAATTGTATTCAAGATGTCGCAATCGTTCGAAGAATCCTAGATTAAAAGTAAGAATTTAAGAGATGCTTTTCGAAACGGATATCCGTAACGGGACTGGTTTAGCACTGTCATTTTAAGCTTACCGAGCGAAAGAAGAGATCGCGGAGGACGAGTGGATTCGTTTGAGAACTCGTGAAGAATGCGTGGAGCCATGTTGAATGAGAAATAAAGAAGGAGAAAAGAAAAGAACGATGGACCCTTGCCTCCGGGGTCAAACTTTCACGTGCTTTCGTCCTGCTACTCGAACGGCGTCGTTATCGACGCTACCTTGTGATATCATCGACGCTCCCTCTCCTCTCTTGTCCCGTTTCTCCCTGTCCCCCTCTGTTCCCGTTATTTTCGATGGCAGACCAAGTCGAAAGAAAGAAGGAGAGACGGGAACAGGAGAATTATTTGGCGCTCGTGAGGAACAGCCTCGAGAAGGGTGAAGAGATGGCGCTCCCGTCGAGAGAGATATCGTGTCGCTCCCTTGTCTTCTCTCTCGTTCCTTCGATGCGGAACCCCAACATATCGTCGCCATATAATTTTTAGAAGTAATAAAGAAGATATTATTGAATACAACGCGGTCTCTGTCGTTTATTTCGAATTTTCCATATCCCTTATAGCCGAGTAATCTGTGCTGATCCTTGGGTCTGAGTTCTCGCGATGATTTTTCAGTTAACGATGTCATCGATTGGTCGGATAAAAAGCATTCCAGGATGATATTCCGCTTTACTCCAGCTGTATTCTTTGTAGAAAATTGGAGAAAATAAAGGAAAGCTAGCCGAGTGATCCCTTCCCATTTGACGAAGTTTTACCAGTTTATAAAACACGTCGAGTCAGGTATACCTATGCTCCTTTTTGGACGAAGCTGACTAGTAATTTAGAAAATATTATCGCTGAAATTTAAGGGCTACCTCTGTCAGGGTGTCGGTCGTGTTCCGACGCTTCGGTATTTTCTTTGTATATAGTTATAACAGTTATTTATTTTACACGCGCTAATTTACAGGCGTATTTTGTATTTCGTTTTACATTTCTCATTTTTCCCAAATAGCTGCGTGGAAGTGCAAATAGCGGAAGTAGGCAAATAGCGATGAAAAATTCCGATGCAATTGGTGCTGGTTCTGTAATATACATCGATATCCCGTGGCGTTTGTCGAACATGTATCGATCTTTATTTTTCGTCGCCATACAATCGTTATGGCACCGTGATGTAATCAAATTTGACAAGCTGATTATAGATTAAACTGAAGGTAAATTGCCGTGACTAATATCGATAAAACTGATATAAGAAATAAACGTAAGAGGTATATTAAAAGATAGGGTAACTGGATTAATTAAAACGAATAAGTGTACTCGATCAATGAACTTTATAGGTAAGAAAGGCACGTAGTGTTCCAAAAATTTGCATAAATTTCCAAAAGTGACTTATTAATTGTAACATAATTACCTAATTATAGTGACAAAAGGAATACTTCAACTATCGTAATTTCGATAGTAAAAGGGACCATTTTAACCAGACGACGATTTTGGGGTCACGCGGAACGCATAAAATAAATCGTTAAAGCACCCAAAGCCGAAACGTCTTTGGCCACGTTGTGCACTTGAGTGATGGCTAAAATTTCGCAAGCGCCTGATCCCACTTTTGATCAGGAGATACGATGCTAGTTCGACAGCAATTAGGAACCTATTAAACGGTTGATTTACGACGGTGGAATATTACAGCGCGAGTGCGTCTATCCGCGGCAACGCGAGAAGGAACTCATGAACATATCATTAAAGGGCAAAAAGCCTATGGCGGAATGAAGGAACGAAAAAGGGAGGTAACGAGAGGCATGACCACGTAGAAGCGACAAGCGATTCGATCGGAGTAAACTATAAACGAAAACGTGCAAGTAGACGGCGGTAATGGCCGAGCGGAACAAAAAGGGCGAGGCTACAATTTAGAGACTCGAAAAACTACGGGACAAGAAACTGAAATGGACGATCTTTCATCGATGCGTCCAGCTCGCGTATCTCTGTTGTTCCTTAACGGATCGAACATGAATCTCCCCACGGTCGTTCGCCGCGCTGTTATACGATGAAGATATAAAAGGTAATTGCGTTCGGCTTTAGCTATTCTTTAACGCTAATGCTAATTCCCTTACACCGTTACCACGTTCCCGTTAACGCCGCGAATTAGAAGCACAATGTAGCCATGAGCCGCGAACATCGTTGCAACTTAGCCGACCGATAAAACGGTACCGGTTGGAAAAACCGCCGCGATATCTCTGGCTACTGGCAATTAGTCGGCCGTATAAATTCCTCATCTCGGCCCATAATCTCAGGCGATTATTAAAAGTCGGTATCTCGAGCGATCTCTGGCCGAACACAAGGGAATCCTCATTCGAGCCTATAACGCATGCGCGCCGCGCAATTTGTAGTAATACCGGTAGTCGCGAGCAGCTGTGCGAGTTATCTAGCCGGCGATCCAAAGGAGAACCGAGCAGTTTAACAACGCGGTTGATCGACTTGGAAAAGCCAGGCGAGCCTGATAAATCCTGGTAAAACATGGCAGAGCTTAGCCAAGATCGGCGAAGGTCGGCAAAGATAAGAGGAGATTGGCAAAAAGATGGAGAGAACGGAAGTGGAATCGAAGCGTGCCAGCTACCGATCAGCGTCACAATCGAGCGAGCAGCGCGACCAGCGAATCGCCCAAGGATGATACTGTCTGATCTCCTTATTAACAAGCGCACTAAATGCCTGCACGGTGTCATTACTGTCAAAGTTATCGTATTTTCCGTAACGCAGCAAGACGGTATCCGGAGTGGCGCTACCAGGATTATTGGTGTCATCGTTGTAATTATCAAAGGAGTGTCACCCGGACAAATACATTCTTGGTTGCGAGACGAATCGAAAGAAAGTCAGTGGCTAGTAAGCTGGCTCGCTGGCTGGCTCGTTCGCTTCTTCTGTCGATCGTTCGCTAGGCAGATCGGCTTCAATTATTCAAATAAGCGTAGATGAGAGAGTCGATAGCCTTGGCGGATGCACGGCTGGGAGCTACTAGGCTCGAGGAAGCGTCATGCCGCGGGTGCAACCCATAATTCCTAGACGATCTTCCCTCGAGCCGACGCCTCAAAACACGCGCGTCCCTCTTTCTCCTTCTGCCTCCTTCCTTTTGGATAGTTGCGGATGGTTGGACTCTCGGTACAAGGTAACAACTGCTGCTGCCGTTGGTGCTTCTGCTGCCGCGGATACGGGAGTCAAATGTACTTTTCTCGAGTCAACGTGCGAGGAAAGCGAGGCGAACCTGACTGGCTGTCTTAACGACGCTAGCTTCCATGGAACAACAGGCCGAGTCGACCAAGTGTCGAGGGAATAATTATGTTCCCGCGTAAACGAGGATTAACGACACGATTGTTCTTTACTGTTGTAACCAGCTAGGCGTGTATCGGTAGGTAGCAAGCGCAATGGCGGGAACATCGACAAACAGCTTACACGGTTGCTCTCGCTCGTGGTCGATTGACGTCGAGCGTCCCTGAAGAATGTTCATCACGCTCGCGAGCCACGGAGGTAATGACAACTTTCTTTTTTCCTGTCTGTTACAGCCAGGAGCCGTACGCGCGTCAAGCTGTCTCCGCTTTTTTTCCTCTTTCTTCAATGGGCCAGCTGGAATGCGGAGCGCAGGCAGCGACTCGGGGAATCCGGAGGTTTTCTTCTTTTCAGAATGTCAGGTCGCGGTAAGATCGCGGGGACAGTGAGATAAACGGATGCTTCCAATTAGTAATCGACGTTTATGGACTTTTTGCGTCGCCATTTTAATTGATTCGCGAGCCTCGGTTCGCCGTTAAGGGTCTGTCGGGTGTTGTTAGTAATTTAATTTCGCCATTTTTATACCCGCGTTAGCTACTCGTTCCGTAGGCAATATCGTTTCGAGAACTGGTTTACCGCGTAAAAATAGTATTACTTACTGTTACCTTGAATTATCGGCTGGCCCTTTTATTGTACCTCTTGCATAATAGTCCTAATAGGGTACATTTTCATCCGGGCGACATGTTCGCGTGGACTCGCCGGTAAATACGAAAGCTTTTCAATTACGATCCGATGTCTGGAAAGATTCGAAATTTACAATTTTCAATTAGAACGAGTCTAAGAACGAATTCGATATGCGAGAAATATCTACCGAGTCTTGCAACGCATAAATACACGATTGGAATTGCATACAGGGTGATCCTAGCAATTGGACATGCCGATTCATAGCGATGATAACAATTAAAAATTCTTTCTTGCCTAACCTTTTCCTCTAGAGGATCTGCGTTATCTTTTAATCTCCTTTGGTATAATATATCATCGTTCTGTACGTTATTCGACAAAATTCCGTAATAAAAGTATTAATTGCATCAACTATAACTCGTTTGTCGCGTTATTGCTATTCCTCGGCGTCACGATCCGTGAACCCCGGCAAGGAGTAGGTGATTTCTCAGAAAACTTTTTGTAAGTTGATACCCTCGATCGATTTAGAACCAAATGCCGATACGAGGGTAACAAATGTCCTGGAAGTTTCGAATTTTTCCTTAACCGATAATAACTGGAAATCGCCCGCTAGAACTCGCACCCATTCATCTTTTAATAGAATCAATTCGCCGTAACGAGATTATTTCTAAATAAAGACAAGATAGTTTTGTATGCTGCAAATGTAGAGATGATCGATCAATCATCGCAAATTATAAATAGGCAGGCCGAGTTTGTAATTTCGCTGGAAGTGGTCGAGGCCAATGGCTCGTTGCAAAATTATTATAAATTCTTCTCAACGACGAGTGATATATTATCGGACCGCGATCGGAATATAAATAAGATTGATGTAACTAGTGCTAATTACTGACACTAGTTGCCACGATTATTTTATTGGGCGCGTGTAAACGATCCGCGTCATTTTAAGCGAGAAAATTAAAGCGCTATGTCGACAGGAAGCCGGAAATTGAAATCATTTGTAAACTTATTATTACGACCGTGTACTTACGTACATTGTCGTTACACGATTATCCGCCGAGACGTTTTCTAACAAGAACCTTACATATCAAAATCCACGTTATAACTAGACACGACCGAGGCAGAAATAGAGCTCATGCAAATTTCCTCGATTATAATTAGAATAAAACGAAATATCAAACGCGAAAGTTTTAACAACTTAATGCATCGATTTATCATACACCGATACCATAACTGTAAATTCTATTACGTTCGTGTAAAAACGGCGAAACTTAATCGCGAAACGCCACAATAAAGAACGCCTATTAAATCGCTTAAAATAACTGGAAAATGTAACGTTAATAACGCATTTTATATCACAATCACGTTATTAACTAGCTGGATCAGGAAAAAAAAGGGGAAGATTACGGTACCCAGTTCGAGTGAGTAATAACCCAGACGAGGAGACTTCGGTGTGTACCTGAAGTTCAAAATAAGCTGAACGTGGTTGCATATTTCTCGCCATAGAAATACCACGAAACATATTCATCTTTCAAGAATAAAGCCACTACTCTGCCGCCAGATGTGTTCATCTTTTATAGAACCAGTTGTTAAACCAAAGTATAAAGCTGTAGCTGAAACGAAGTTGGAGTTCGCTATCAACTCATTACGAGCGATAGCCCGTCCTTTCAGCAACAAGAAAGGGAAAAGATTGCAGAAGATTGTCTTGGCTTCTCGTTCCAGCGGCAGGGTGCATTTATAAATAATGTAACCACAAGGAAGAAAGCAGGTAGTCCCGGTTAATAAACGTCAACGTGGCTACTAGAGTAACCGGTAGTAAGAGTGCGCGTACATTAGCCCGCATAATTTTAGCACTCCGCGCCGCTTGAACGGAACTCTTGCTCGTTGCGTCACAGCATATCGTGGGTGAAGATGGCACCGTTTCGTTACATAACGCCCTTCGAACGTTGTCTTTGCTTTATACGCAACTCTATTTTCGTCCAACAAATTTTACGCCGTCGAACCACCGCTATTTCCCTCTGTCCGCTCTCTTGCTCCGTCAACTGCGCGATCATTGAACCGACCGTCGGAAAATCAACGGAGATCCTGTTGATCTTGCTCGCTGTTGCGAAGACCCGCATTTTCATCTCACGGATTTATACGCTCGCAAATTAAGCCGAATGATTTTCGCCGCGACGCGAGGAATTTCGGACAAACAATTCGGAGGGTAATTGGTACCGGTGGTAAATAGATGTGGAACGATGGAGTGCTTTTATAATTAGGAGGAATGGATCGCGTAGGAACAAATGATGGAGGAGGCTCGAGAAGTTGGACAATCGCGAACTGTTTTGTGCAGATAAGTTGTACGATTGACTGTGATTAATGTAGTTTTCAGTTCGGTGTAATAGTTTAGAGCGTATTGTCTCGTGTTGAACACGTTGTATTAATTCGTAATGAAATATAGGTACTTTCGTTATTACTCATTGTAACGTGGTGGAAAATATTCATTTCATTTCTGTACGATCTTCGTCATTATAGTCATGATTGATAACTTGTCTTGATAAATGCTTTAAAACGATATAAAAAAATATGTAGCATACCATTTAAAGAATCGAATTATTTTGAGAATTTCTCTTTCGTTTTTTATCACTGTATGTGTGTAATTTGTGTAATTAAAGATTTGTCGTTGTCGAATTCGTGGTCATTAATTAGATTGCGTTATCTTGCTCCGGAAATCGATATGAACTACAATTGCACGAGGATTACTTCTACAAAGATGTCTTTATTAACACATTTGAAATTGTAAACAATATTGTATATCGAAAAAAGCAATTGTTTGCATATTTTTAAGAAAATAAAAATATTGTACAAAAGTAGAATTTATTTATCTTAAAAAATAAATTAGATAACGAGAAAATTTATTAATCTGTTATATTTCGGAACATCAATGTATCTGGTCTAATAATCAGATAATTATACAAACAATTCTTCGATTATTTCGACTAACGCGTTATACGTGTTTCGTAGTACGCGCGGAAGAATTTACCGACAGCGCAAGGCGCATGCGCGCGTTGTCATCCGCATTAAACATGGCGAGTGTAGTGAGGTTGTCACGTCGTGCGTCGTCGTCTTCCCGGCATTTTTGTGGTGTCACGCGTTCTTACAATTCGTGGTACAGTAACAGTGAAGTGAAGAAATGGAAATACAGCGGTAGATTGCTTGCTGCAGTTTCTATCGGGTTTTTCGTTGGCTACAAATATTTGCAACCTGAAATAGTATACGCCAAGGCTCGAAAGGTATGTAAATACAGATTATTTCTTTCTCATACCGTACAAATAATGTTTGTCCTTTTCATGATACATGGCGTTTGGGACGTAAAAGTTATCGATTAATGATATATATATGATGGAAACAGTGTTAGACGACAGAAATATATTTAAAGGAATAGACGATATTCGTCTAGTTAATTTTGTCGATACATTGTTCCTAGATGTTCCTCGATGATTGTTTTGACATTGACAGTAAATGAAATGGATTCAACTTAATTAGATTTTATTGCGTAATTCATGTGGCCCTCGGTGAGAAGAAATATTACACCAGACGTCACTGACGTGTGAGTTTACGGGTTATAGGTTAGAATTCGATTCTGTTTATAAAAGGAAGGAATTGTGATTATGAAGATAACAAAACTTTACTGTGCAAATATACTATGCATCGCTTGCTCCACACTCGAGCCATTTAAATCTCAGTGAAAGTAAATACACGATAAAAATTTGATAATTTAATTTCTAACGTGTAAATTTCTTTATATAATGGACGTAGGTTAGAAAATTCTATAAATAATACATTACGTAAAAATAAATACAAGAAAATTTTATTTGAGTCACTTTTTATATATTCAAATATTTTATATATTCAAATATTTTATATTTGAAGGAATATTTTCAAAAATGTACATACATTATACTTGAATTAATAAAATCGAAATAAAGATATTTCTAATATTATATGTTTTAATTCTAGTTAAAAGAAGAAATTTATTATTTATGACTGCATAAATGAATTTAAATAAAAATCATTACAAAGATTATACAATGAAATAAGGACTTGTTAAATCTACCATAGAGAAATTGTACTCTTGGACCTGCAGGTATTTTCAACAACATATTTTCTGTTTTTATAATTTAACTGTAGTTAAATATAATAAGTAAATCATTGTTCAAATGTAGGTAGATGGCATATCACGCTTTAAAATGTTGAATATCAACTCACTGGAACCATAAGATACCACATGTTTAAATGTCAAAAAATGTCAAGCTCGGTATCTGGTATCTGAATTACCATATCATTTTTCTATCATCTTTTTCTATCGATACCTTACTATATTTATAACGCAATTAACGTTCAGTCATAGCCTCGGGCCATTATTCTACAACACGAACAACAAACCACGATCGCATAGCTCGATAACCCAAGTAGTCGAACACGTTTTTAAAAATACAAACTCACTGACAGTAGCCTATATTCAGCCTATATGTGCCACAGTACTCCACTTCGAACTCCATTTCATCCACATCACGATGCCCTATTAATTACCAACCTAACGAAAGCATATACACAAATCTGATTCACAAGGAATCCTCTATATACAATTTCGATCCTCGACATACCTCTAGTCAGACCGCAGTACCGTTTCGCAGCGCCACCATAGCAAGTGTTCTCCGTGCCTGACCAGCCCTAGGTAATCTCATATAGATCCAAATTTGAAATCTCCGGTAAAGCAATGACGACGGTCACGCAAACCAGAGGATAACCTGTTAACGTGTTGTGTAACATGTTCCTTCGCGGACACGGATCGTCCTTCGGTCTAGCAGAACAAGTGCAGATCTCGGGGAGATGTGGGCTCGATCCGTGGTTGCACGGCCACAAATCACTGGTCCGATGCAGCATCCTGTGGCTAAGCCAGGACTGGCAGCTGTTATCGCCTCCGAGATTCGACCGCATCGTTTATCCTCGATCCTGCTCGCGGCCGTCTCAACATCGTGATGCACAACGATCGACGGATACGCTATCTGGTGATAACACCGAACATGGGTCCAGGAGATGTGGGTAAGCAACGCGCGAACGGTATCATCGGAGCAAGTGATGATAGTAACACGGACGCTTCATCGTGAAACCGTTAGCGACTTCTAGACTCTCTTCCTAATTAAACCTATTTACATATCGCGCGTTACTCGAGTCTCTAACTGACCGATCGATACGCGAGTAGCTCTGAGAACTTCATTCAGTGGGTCGATGTAGTGCGACCTAGCGATGTAGCGAAGCTTACCCAAGTCCTGAGACTCAGCCACGTGTAATCGAGACGCGATCGATGGCCCAAACTGACCGATCTAAACAGACCTAACCGAGAGCCCTGAGTAATCGCTACGTGATCGGTGACCAACCTGACCCATCTAAACGTCAGGACCTGGCTGAAAACTCAATCTAGTTGGCCAATACGATGCGATCAATCGACGTAGCGAAGTTTATGCGAGTCCTGAGACCTAGCCACGAGTGATCGGAACATGATCGAAGACGCGATCTACGACCAAACTGACCGATCGAAACAAATGGGCATAGTTGAGAACTCAATTCAGTGGGCCGGCAAGGCACGATCTATCGACATAGCGAAACTGATCTAGGTCTGGTACGAGGTTAGCCGAAGGTGATACGGATAATACGTGACTACCATCGGGATTTATACACGTTTCGTGCAGAACGCGACTGGAATTAGGAGTCAAAGAGGGTGTAAATCATGATTTTTCGAACGATAAACCTTGCTATGCTGTCGAACGTGTATCGCGGAACACAGCTGGCCTGAGCCACGATTATTCGCGAGCCTGGCATACTATTTGCTCTCCCCCTTCCCCCGAGGCTCTACGTTGATACGATTGCGCTACTTGCTGCTGGCAGGGAATCGATTATTAAAAGATGCAATGAATAATAAAAAGGGAGATAGAGTCGGTCGGAGGAGACACGATCTACTAAGAGGCCGATTATCCAGTCGAAACCAATTACGGAGTTTTTGAAACACGAAAAGGGATATTTTAATGCGGCCTGGTGTTTCTTCGCAACTCGCAATCTGCAATAAAAAGAATCCATCCTTCATCGCCCTTTTTCCGTCCCTTTTTTCGCTTCAGCAACCCTTGTTGCCGTACTTTCGTCGATTTCTTTGGAAAAAGTGCGGGATAAATGCCTGCGAGATTCGTTATTAGATCAAATTGATTTACAAGTGCACAGAGTATTTTCAATGTGCAATTTTAGTTACTAAGAGAAAAAAATAGAGGAATTTACGATATCGATGGTTTCATTCGTGTTGGTTGCGACGATGTCGTAAAATTATCGGAGATAGGAATTTAATGACGTTAGCTCCTGAGCTGTTCATTTTGCAAAGTCTTTTTAGCTGAGTGATTTAAATTGGTCGATTTAAGAACCTCGTTGACAGGAAACAAAATTCTATCAGCGAAGCTGTATTAATATTACAGGTGTCGTATCAGTAAAAATTACTGGTTTCGCGCGTTTCGTTTTTGCTGCTGCGAAAGATACGCCGCTCTTTCTGATGAAATTAATAGTAACTTTCACCGAGATAAATATGCAATTACACAGACACGTTTCAACTTTTCGTATCAGCTGATTTATCACTGGGAGTAGGTCTGAACTTAATTTTTGAATTCTCAAAACGCTGTCAGGTTTCGAAACTTGGGGTACTGATCTTTGTTTTCAATCTATATTTCAAGTATTCCAAATCTCTAAAATGGCGTGAAATTACTGTTTCTCGAAACTCGAAAGTTTCTTCGGTTCCAGAAAGTGTTATCTTCCTAGTTTCTATACAAATATAGGATATCCAGCATTGCGGATTATTAATCCTAACGCGAAGATAAACTAGATCTATCACGAATAATAAACGAAAGCTTTGTCTATCGTGGTGACATCGATCAGACACAGTTTCGACTACTTTCATTATCGATATAAAATAGAATCCGCGATTATCTTTATCGCCGCGTTCCATGGCAGTTTACTACCATCCTACGCTAATCGTTGCAATATTTCCAACGCGGCTCATGTATGGAATCGGTAGAACTGGTAACAGTGAAACTAGTACCCCCTCGAAGAACCTGCCAGCATTTGCACGGAGCATTGTTTTATCAAGCGATATCTTTGAGGAAGATTTGTCGCTGAAACGACCGTGTCACGTTACCATGTGGAACTGGTACTGCAGCTTAAACGTGGAATAAAACGTTATACAATAACGCGGACTTCTGTAGAAATGGGCCAGGTATCCCCGACGGGGACTACATCGGATCGAATCGAATGCTATGGACTCGTTATCTTCTTGTTCTTCGTCGAACAAGCGAACCATCTGATAGGAGAGAACAGTCATAAATAGGGCCTTAAACCCCATAAAGTGAAATTCCGCGAGGTCTGCGCTGCACTCTGGAGCCGTAGACATGGTCGTATAATTGGAATTCGTTTATCAGATGAACCATTATGAGCCGTTGTAATGGATAACCACGCGTTTACTCGCTAGGCTAAACCTGATTTCCCTCGCGATCCTGTGTGATGTAATCTCTTAATTTTGAGACCTCGTCGTCCCTCCGTTCTATCGTATATTTGCGCTGATCGCAGGCTCCATTTCGCAAAATTGTCTGAAACGTTGTTAATTGAAAATAACTCTTCGAAGGGAGGCACCTGGCTGATTTGTGTAGCGTTAAGAGCTACCTGATGGTAGATGAACGAGGTCATACAGGATCTGTAAGTGAATTAACATGATATCGAAGAATGGAAGTAGTGTAGTATACATCGTGGCATGGGAAACAAGAGGAATCTTATATTGAGAAAAATGGAAGTTATGGAAACTTCTAGGGAATTGAATAGGCGAGAAGTGAACAGGGTACAGTATGGCGTGAGTGACTTATCTAAAATGAAATATCCGCCAATCTGGAAAGAAAGACAATAAACCGGGAAAGTAGTATAACTTGTAAAAATATTTATTTCAAATATTCTCGGAAACAAGAATTCCGAGAAATTCAAATTAAAATGGATATCGAAGCAGTGAAATTTAAATATATTCAGTAGATATGAGGAATTATCGGAGTAATGTAATTTAAACAGAAAATATTTTTACGAATAATATGTTAGCAAACATTCTAAATATTTATATAGTTATTTTTCTTACTTTTTGTATAATACTTCATTTTAGTAAAAAAGAATCGTGATTTTTAGATTTTTCAGAAACCGAGGGTGATGGAGCAATTTCGATTACGGATTCGCGTTCAGGAAATTTTCCAAGAATCACCCGATGGATATTACAGATTAGAAAGTTAAAATTTGCTGGACAGTGTAATCGATCAAAATATCACGATATTTAATATGGAATGGAATATTTTCAAACGTAACTTGGAATAAACGCATGCATCGCATGCATCCGGAAAAATGCGAGAAAAACGAGACTAGAACCCGTTCACGTATATTCTGAACAATGTATCGAATTTCACGCTAAGCTCGCGGAACGCGATAATTCAGCCGGACTGCTAATTTCCGAGGACTAATTTATTATCCATCGAGTGCTACATGAACGTCATAAAGCTGCGAGTGTTCGATAAAACTGGCATCGAAACAAGTATCCGTAAACGTCGCGGATAAACAGTAATGATGTAGATACATTGTACGCGATAATTTGATTTTTATGGCAGACTCCGGTGATATGAAGCATCCCCGAGCGTAATGGGAGAAATTCGTCCCTGAGCATAAATTTCCTTCGCAAACACCTCAGACTTATCTAGCATGCTGAAGGTTTTGTGACTAGGTACATTACCAGGCGATAAAATTGTCCGAACAAGCGTTTCTTTTACCTCGGACGATGCATAAAGAATACCTAGCGCTGGAACATGGTGCGCTATTACGAAAAAATGTTTAGTATCTCGCGGTACGACTCCGGTGGAAATAACTATGGAAGAATGTGGCTGCGGATAAGTTGGATAAAAAATTTCACAGAGATTTCCAGTCCCATTGATTTAAACAGCTTCGTAAAACTGTTCTCGGAACTGTTATTTTCTAATGCGCTTTTTTAGAGTTCATTAAAGGTACATTCGTCAAAAAGCTGCATGTTGATATTGGCTTTTCAACGTGAGACGCTGGAATTATGACCGTAAAGATATATAAACGCATTCGTTTCTCCCCGATAGAATACTATAATAGAGGCAACCTGGCCAGGGAGGCCGTTTAAGGATCCCAGGATATTCACGTTCCACTTTCTATCGCGTGTCGAATAAAGAATATAATTTTCTCGTGTAACAGGGAATATTGATTAATAGCGATAGCCGGCCATTAACATTTCGTAAGTGGGCGCCGCAATTTTATGCGATTTAAATTTATAGCGTAAGCACACCGAAACAGTGTGTACACTTGGAACGTGCCTTTGGGATCGATTAAACTATGTTAAATCTCGCTAGGATTAGAATCGTTTGGACCACCAAGTCCACTTTACGCGCCTATAAATCTAAGTTCATTAGTTTACTAGGTGTGATTCAGTGAACCGCGAACCGTTTTACGAGACATCGATGCTGATCAAAGATTTCTCTCGGACCCTTTCCACGGCTAGGTACCTTTAAATTATCCGATGAAATGCATTTTCGATCAACCGTGGCTTAGATTGTTATGTAACGTAAATAGCTGCGAGTTAACTGTACGAAGAAAGTTCACCCGACGAATGATTAAAGGGGTCAATAAACGTTGTTTAGTTACAATTTATAATAAGCTACATTATTATCGTGCGACTAGCATCTAATTTATCGCACAAGCAACTCGAATTTGGTCACTTGTCCTATGATTAGTCGGCTCAAGTACCATGATTTAGTTGCCATAGTACTATACCAACTGAAAGTAAATTGCCAGCGATAAATTTGGAGAAACACTTTCCAAACGATTGCAACAAAAATTCCTCGACATTCCGTGCAGAGGCGATTTTTCGAAAGAGAACTATAATTACTGGAACTTAGGAATTTCGAAAAATCGTGTACCGCGCGCAGATTTAATCATACATAAATACACTATCATTAGTTATTCTATTATTCGATCTACTTAATATACAAATAAAAACACGAGCAGTGTTTATGAACACGAACAACTACAGCCTATAATAAAATTCGTAGTTTCAAAACTTGAACGAAAGATTGCATACCTCGCGAATCTTAAAAAGAAAACGAAAAATATTTATTCCTTCTTTTCTCCTTATTTTTAGATACCGAGTACGATTCCTCGACTGTACTACGAGTTACCAGACACCCCGTATATCAAAAAAGAAAAACTCGCAATCCTTGATTACAAGCTTCGATATAAAGACGTTTCAAAGAACCATACTACAAATACTGCGATACCAAAGGCGAAAGATGAGTTTTCAATAAAAAAAAGCAATTATCCAATGACACCAATTATAGTGCAGAACGTGTTGCTATTATGCATGTTACGTTTACCAAGCAATTGGAGGCATCTCCTCGATCGAGGAACACGTCACTTTAATATTAAAACCTCCATCAAATCAGATAATCGTTATCGCTATTAAGCGCTACATGCTCTAGGCAAGAAGTAGGAAATCCCCTGAGTAAACGTGCAGGATTCGACAATGAAATTTTCATATCCAAATATGCATATGCAAATACGAAGCGGGGGGGAAGGTACCGGTTGGATGCCAGTCTGTTATCTGATTTCAATTTCCTGCTGCAATCTCGGCGCCACCGTGCCTCGCCGTAAGATCCGTAATCACCGTTGCATTATGCACCGAGACGAGCCTCACGCTTTACTGCCTCGATAGTAAGCAGGTGTTTGCCGGCCACGTGGTTTGGCGATTGGTCGCGTACCTTTCATTTTCACCGGTCCGCGCAAACGTTTGACTATACGCGATTACGGGTCACGCCGTTGCACGCAGCTTCGAGGTCGAGAAAACCAAACGGGCATCGAATTTTCCGTGAAAATCGATCGAACGATCGTGATCTTCCAAACAGATAATGGGATCTATCTATCACACTTATTAGCCCACTAACTCTTTGCGGCACAGGATTTCAGGTAATAAAATAGACCCATGTTACATAGAAATTTTATCGCCTTTTGAATGAAACGAAATTGGTATAGAACTAATTTTTATAAAAATTAACTTACTTTTAGGATTTTTCACATAAAATCAGGGAAGAAGATCGTCGAGATAAACCTTCCGCTTGCAACAATCGATGAACCTGTACTGAGAAATACATTTGTAACATTTGTTAAAGGTATCACCAACTGTTTTACGTAAATATAAACCTACGCGCGTGCAGCTATTGCAATATTTCTAGGTGGGTCTAAAGACGTCCCACCATGCATTGCGGTGCATCAAAATGGTGGGACACTTTTAACCCCAGCGTGCTCCAAAGAGTTAACACTGATCCTACCGAGGTTTAAATGTCCATTTTGAAACTTTTCATTTAAAATTCCGCATTCTATGTTTTGGTCACTTGACTGCGCGATTTTTGTTTCGATATATGTATATCTTGTTCTATTTTTCTTCTTCTTTTTAAGGTTCTTCTTCCCTTTTATTACCCATCGGTTATTTGACCGATCGTGGTCGATTTAGTTTTTCGAATGAAAAATTCGGACGGAAGAACTGGAATCACTAGAGCGATTATAATCGTGTAATAACTGGTAGACAAATGCTTACCACTCGATTTACAAGCACGAACTAGACTTTTGTTTCAAAGCAGAGATTTCGTGTTGTTCGAAATGTTGGAAGAGCCTTCGGAGGATTTAGAAGCCGCATCAGCATAATCCTCTCGTAAAAGCGTTTAAATAAAAGCCCGACGAAAGACGCTTCTCGACACCATCGCCATCGTGTCGGCTACTAAAACAACATTAATTAAACAAGAGAAAAAATGGGAATCCAAAAAGAATGCACGTTACTGGACGCACGAGAAGATTAAACGGAAGCCGCGGCCATGTATCGCCGCCTAAAGTATTAACGTCTCATCGCGAACAGTCCGACGTCGTTGGACATGATCGTGCAACGATGTTCAACATATTCATAGACCTCGTCCTCCGAAACTGTGGCAAAAACGAGGAGAGAACGAGAAGAAAAGAAGGAAAAAACGAAGAGGAGAGCAAAGCAAAAATGCAAAACCGAGTACACGTAGCGAAAATGGTTCTCGGGCGATCGCCAGAGGGATGCACGAGGCATCCAGACACAGGGTGTCCTTAAAAATCGCGCAGCTTTCGGTGAAACCGATCCCCGCTGTCCAGATACGATCGTCTCTGGCGGCTATCGGTGGAACCGTAACCAGATGCCGAGTTTCGGGTAAGAAAATTGTTGCTACCCAAAGACTGGCTGTTCGTCGCGTGCTTCTCGTTTATTGAAAACTATAACAACCGAGGAAGGAACGGTCAGCGAGGATGAGGTCAAGCTTGGCGGGGCCGAGGAGGAGCGGGCGAGCGTTTACGGTTGCAGATGAAACGGGCCTTAATCACACCACGCTGCCAACAGCGTATCGAAAAAAGAGAATATCCGGGGCTCACAGAAGGGAAGAAAAAAGTTGGATGCCTCGCACTTAGCATAATGTTCACCGCGCCTGTCATTACTCTGGACCGCTAACATGCCAGCCTAACACCCCCTGGATCCTGGTAGACACGCGAGGACGTGCCAACAGACGTTAGTTAACGCGGCATCACGCATCTATACGGAGATACGAACGAACTTGCCCGGAATATTGATCGGATGAGCGTGATCCCCGGTTAAATTAACACCGAGCCTGAGTCTGGTAGCGGCGTCGGCGTAATCGTCGTTCAACGGCCGAAGAAGACAGACATTATATTTGATTCTAGGAAAATGCGGAGAACCGGTTGGACGGATGAAAAATTGTGCTAATGACAGTGATAGGCGTATCACTGTGTACATAGCTAATTTAGAGCTCCCCCATGGTCGCGGATCGATTGGTTCGAGGTTCGAGCGAGTGGCGTTGCTCGGCATTTTGCTCACTGACAGAGAGAGCCGCTGCTTGTTAGAGTGCCGGCCAGGGTGGACAATTACGTGGTAAAAACGTTTGTAAATCACAGTGTTCTTTCACGCATGTTCTCCTCGGGCGATCAGGGAGAATTAGTCCGCGCGAAAGCCTGTAAATATCGTCATGTAGCTCGTTACCGTTTACTATTTGCCTTCCTCCCTGTACAGGCGGATCTAATCCCGCGACGTTCGTTTCGTGAGGATAAGAGTTTGGAGTAGATGAGATCGGTGATCGATGACCCGCTCTACTCGTAGGAGTTATTTTTCCTTGTTTCCTGTCGACTTCGATCAGCTTCTTGCTCGCATTACCTTTTTACGCTGAAAATTACGGTGAATTCAATGATGATCTCATAAACTTTCCAGCGTCGATGGAACACCGGTAGAAAATGGGAATTCTATCCTTGGTAGTTTTATTAAACCGAAGTCATGCACAAAGTTTATGTCCGATACGAAGCAATCTAAATTGCAGTCGAAGCTTGGAGACTTTGAGAACGTGTGTCGAGGATGAGCAAGATAATGGGAAAGCGATCAGAGGGAAATTCTTATTAGTGGCAAACACGGGTATATTCCGGCTACTGTTGACTCCGGCAATTTAAGGAACCTGCTATTGAAACAACTTTGTTATTTCGTTCCTTCTTCGCTTCTGTAGCAACGAATCTTTCGATTCCGAACAAGCTTTCGTTGCTCGAGAAGAACGTCGGAACCGTTGATCAATCTTATCGAAGAATTCTCATTGTCGGAGCGCGAACAGTCAGCTATTAAACGCGGCAAAAAGTACAAAAGATGGAAGCACGTTTCTTCGATGATATCCACAATGGAAGGTGAAAATCGTCGATTAAATATCCCGCGAGATAGCCAAAAAATACGCACAATACCGAGGAATTCTCCTCGTCCCACGAGTCCAGCTCCGCGGTAATCGTGCGAACAACGAAATACTCGTTTACGAATTTATTAGCGCAATGGAACAATACCGCGATCCGCGTAGATCCCGATAAATCACCGGCCAGATAAGATCTCAAGACTCACTTTCACGTGGTGAAGCGGGAGAGTGGCTCACCGCACTGGGGAATAAAATCAGTGAATTTCAAGCAGGATCGAGGGGATCGAGATCGAAGAACAACAAAGAAGATGGATGCTTAGTCCGGGGGACGGGTCTGGCGCACGCGGCACCATTTGTGCCTTCGGGACGGTTGGCGGGACCGGGTAAAAACAGGCGAAGAATTTCATTTATCTGGCTGCGTTACAAGAGGCCCAATTTCCAAAACGACGAGGAACTACGGTGGTCCCGGGCTTCTAGTTCACCCGGTAGCAATTTGTACAAAGGGGCACCGGCACCTTCGGTGCTTTTCGGGCTCCTCTCTAACGAGAAGATTAGACCTAACGGCGTTTGGTATCCCATAAATCGCCGGCGCCGCGCGCATTAACCACGAAAAAGAAAAGGAGGCGATTTATGGGTGTGCTGCGGCGTAAATTCATTCTCGCGGAAATATCTTTCCCCCACGACGTCAGCCACCTCTGTCACTGATGTATTTCTGAATGAGGAATCGTGAGATCGTGTCCCTGGATACGGCGGGGCTGCGGCCGTTTCGTAAGAGCCGAAGGTTGCGTCGACTCGGTCCCATCGTTGACCTTGACCAGGGATTAACACGCCTAGGAGAAAATTTAGAGGCCACGCGTGCAGGCAACGAGCAGCCTAAGAGGTCCTTCCGTTCCGATTCGGTTGCTCGTTGCTCGGCAGAAAATCGGGCAAGACAAATTTGTGTGGCTTTCGAATTTTCGGCCTCGCTTACGAGGTTAGGAATCGTTTCGGACTGCAGCGTTTCCGAAGGTGGCGTCTTTAATTAGGGATTCTTGAAATTAATTAGCGGCATTCGGAGAAGAGTGGTGGCTGGACTCTCCTGGCTGGATCTCCTGGGAAAGTTACGGTCCGTACACGAGCTGTCGAGGAAGCAGTGGCCACTTACGTAACGCCTTTTGAAGTTTAACGGGTCCGTGAGGTGGCTGTTCGAGCAGTAAAAGAGGTTTATGGAAACATGTTAAACGTCGAGAAATATTAGGATTCTCAACAGCTTACGATTCGCCGTGAGCAGCTCGAGCCAATATTTGAGGTTTTAGCTTGCGTCACTTGTTCCCGGACGTGTCAATATTTTTGCACGCCTAGAATTCATATACAGTCACTGGCGCTCTGTCTATGGCGTTCGATTAAATTTTACACCTGACACGTCTAATGGTTCTCATGCGTTCGATAATACCGCGAATTTTTATTCCAATTCTTCCAATTTCTTCGCCGTGCCCTTTAATCCTGATCGAGTCAACTTAGAACCGATAATTCTTCAAATTGCTCCATCTGTGGTGTTCTAATAAACCTTATCTTTGACACGCGTCTTCTAACAGTCCTCA
The DNA here is from genome assembly GCF_001483705.2 of Eufriesea mexicana. Taxonomy (NCBI): domain Eukaryota; kingdom Metazoa; phylum Arthropoda; class Insecta; order Hymenoptera; family Apidae; genus Eufriesea; species Eufriesea mexicana. The sequence continues at coordinate 503,508 of NW_016908372.1, forward strand.
CACGTGCGATAATACCGCGAATTTTTATTCCAATTCTTCCTATTTCTTCACCGGGCCCTTTAGTCCTGATCGAGTCAACTTAGAACCGATAATTCTTCAAATTGCTCCATCTGTGGTGTTCTAATAAACCTTATCTTTGACACACGTCTTCTAATAGTCCTCATACGTGCGATAATACCGCGATATTTTATTCCAACTCTTGGAATTTCTACGCCGGGCCCTTCAATCCTGACCGAGTGAAATCGGGACCGATACTCGTTATAATTGCGACGTACGAGGCTACCTCGAAACGAAAGAAAAGGAAGAAACAAAAGGTAGGAAAGCAAAAGGCTGCTCTCGTAACACTGGAAGCTGTTACTAAAGAGCAAGAAGCACATTTCTCTAAATCACTTTGACACGGACGCGAGTGGGAACGATTAAACGGGAAGAGAAACACGCGTTTTATTGTACTGTTTATTCATCTGGAATTGCCACCGATAAGCGTATTATTACACGCGTGTGCAGGCTATAAATCTGGTCGGTCGGTAGGATAAAAATTAATAAGCACATTTCACGTGGAACGTATAATCCCCACTTTCCTCGGGGTCGTGCAATTATAGGAATAATTATAACCGGCGATGCCGATGGAGCCAATTAAACGATTTTGTTGAAAATACGATTATCAGCTTTACATACTTGCAAGAAAGCGAGCGTCGCTTGCGTGCCGTGTAACAGGCTGCTGGATTAACGATGCCAATTTTATTTCTATAATTTCACGCTTAATGGCCGCGCTTTTTAGCGCGCGAAAAGAAGGGGGGAGGGAAAAAAGGAGGGAAAAAGGGGAACCGCGTTGCGCTTCCTGTTTGAGTATACGCGCGAATCCGCGAGTTACTTTGCAGGCTAATCTTGATCGGTAACAGGAAGCGGCGATTACAAGTGCCGAGCCATTGTAAAAACGATTTGTCGTAGAAAAAGAGCTTGATTTACGATCAGACGGAGATTCACGAGAGACGCCGTAACCGATTACGACGGCGCTTATGGAAATGCGTCGAACAACAAGACTACCATTGCGGTTCCTTAAGGTGACTGTGCAGGCTGCCGTGCAAAACCCGCAAAAACGTATTCCGTGCGTCTTTTCACGGGATAATGATAAAGGTATGATGTAATAACATTGTTAATACGACCGGGTAATACCGAGCTTTGACACTCTGGTTTGTGTCGCGGATCAGGGTGGTAGACGCGTGAACGAGAAAGCGTGGTGAGCCCACTCCTGTCCGGCATGGTTGTGATCGGGGGAATTTTTTCATTAGACCTGGATAATGACGGAATAAAATGAGTTTAACGAGTACGACATGCCTGCAAAATAATTAGACTAGCGACCGCCGCCTGGATGGAGAGATTAGCGTAATTCGTTGCATCGAGGGGAGATGAGGACAGGTTGGTTTTAGTATGCGAAGCTGACAAGGAGAGTACAAGTCCTTCGGATCACCGATTTAGTTGAAACTTTGCAGGTTTGTAGATATCGGCATGCAGTTTAAGAAAATCATTATACCTGCAACTACTCAATGGTTTGTGAGGTATTTATAATTAAAGTTTTATTGCATCGTTAATTATAAACTTATTTCTGATTTTATATAGATGGAATGGTGGCGTAACGGCGACGGTCGAGAATTGATATGATACAGAACCGGAGTTCGATTCCCGTCACCCGTAGTTTTTTTTCAATCAATTTTTTATTGTGCATTAATTTTTCGACTATGAAAATATTGTAAATAAACAATTGTAAATAAAATTTTTTAATAAAAAAGTTTATTTTTTACGCTTTCTTATGCTAGTATATATTTATTACAAAATAATAAGAATACTATGGAAAAAAAAACAGTTTTCTATAGCAATCTTATTTACTACAGAAAGAAAACGAAAATATAAATAGTCATTAGATACAGGAAATACAAAACCCAACGCTCATGTAAGTATTAATTATTAAATTAAACATTGTATAAGAATGTTGCCTATAATTCCAACTTTGCTGTGCAGCTATATATGTTCATGAATTAATTAAAGAAACTTGGAAATTTATTAATTTTCTACTGCCGAATTAATTTATTAAGATGTATTACAAGCGCATAAGCAGAAAAGGAATCTGGTTTGAATAAAAATTTTACCGCCTGCGATCAGCGCCATCTATGGTTTGGGCTCAAAAATCAAGAAAGTGATAGGAATATAGAATACGCAAGGAGGTCGTCGAAGAGCTGGTCACGTGATTGACGAGGACAGAGAGGGGATAGAAAAGGATAGAATGGCTCCGGCAGTGAAAAATTATTAATTATTCAATTTTTGTAATTAATTTGTGAACTTTCATAACTTCATTGCAAAGCTGAAACTTCAGGCTACATTCTTATATAATTTTCGTAAAGAATTTAACTCTAAATTGTTAGTTATTAATTATCGTTTGATGGCGTCTATGATTTCGTAACGACGACCATCGCGACCTTCCGTGAAAATATTTAATACTAAACAAAACTAGAATCAAAATGTGATCAAAAGTTATATGAGAAGATTCGCAAGAACATTGTTTTTATAATGAGTGCATAAAGTTTCATAAATTAATTGCGTAAAGGATAGTAATTAATGAAAAACCAATGGCGTCTTCGACAACAATTCAAACACTCCGTAGAATAATAATTAATACTTAAATAATTAGGTACAAATTTATATCGAAAAATATATTGGAAAGTTCATGAATGATCTACCTTTACGATGCAATTATAAAAGTTCATAAATTATTCGCGGGAATTGAGTAATTAATTAATCTTTTAATAAAAATTCAAAAAGGAACTGTCAGCGCCACCTATAATTTTGTACTGGAACTAACGGAGCACAAGCTTCCAAATAAAAATCATAGGAGGCGCTGACTGTTCCTTCTTGAATTTTTATTAGATAATTAATTAATTACTCACTTCCTGCGATTAATTTATGAACTTTTATAATTGCATCGTAAAGGCAGATCCTTCAAGAACTTTCCAATATATTTTTCGATATAAATTTGT
>NW_016908372.1:506642-509670 GCF_001483705.2 Eufriesea mexicana
GCCTATTCTATATTCCTATCACTTTCTTGATTTTTGAGCCCAAATCATAGATGGCGCTGATCGAAGGCGCTTGAATTTGAATCGGTTATTATCCTAATAAATTAATTCGACAATGGAAAATTAACAAATCTTGAGTTTCAGTAATTAATTCATGAATTTTTATAATTGCATCACACCCTCTGTGCAATAATTATTACAAATTAATTAATTAAAAAGGAATTAATTTATCTAGAATTACCAAAGTTGTTAAATTCATAAAAAACATATGTATGTACAATTTTCTTGCTATCTCAATGAAATCAATAGTAACTTTTGATAGAACAACTATAAATTTCCAATATTTTATGCATAAGACCTCTTTGATAATTCTAATATTAAAATGAATCAAACTCTTGGTACAAAGATTATTCTGTATCATTTATTTCATTTATTCAATTACATTATCAATACAAATCTTAATCTCTAATATTTATTGGATAATTCTTGCAGAGTTTACTTTCCTTGAAACAAATCTGCAAACAAAATTGCTCCATTATTCTCAGATGTCGAAGAATATTAGTTTCTCCAAAAAAGTGTAATTTATATGTGAGATCTTTCTCCTACTCACTTTCTATATATGCAGTTCTATTCATTGCTGTTGCAGAACTTTTATTCTGTAGATCAATTGCAAAATACACAGCTTCCATCTACAATTTCTTTTCGATTTCAATCATACCGGAGTGCTCGTGTTTTATTCAGTAATATTCGATTAAGCCTTTCCATTCAGATGAGGTGTATACAGTGTCATATAATCTAGTCTAATTACTTTCTGTCTGTACCTATTCTTGAATTCTCGACTGGTAAACCCTCCTTTTTCCGTTATCACATTTAAATCTGTATGTTATTCCACTCTGCCTCTGCTGCTACAACACAAACAATCTCTGTAATGCTTTAATATTTGATTCCATAACATAAATCCTCACAAAATTAATAAAATCTATAATAGTCATCACATACCTATTTCTATTCCATGTCACTGGCTCTATAAGCTTACAGAAATCAGAATGTTTTGCTTCCAACTGGCTCTTCAACCTTGTTCTTGTCTCTCCAAATGGAATCTTCGATTGCCTTGCTTCACAAAAATATCCTGCATTCTCCAATTCCTATCTTTAAAACTCTTTTCGTTAATTTCATTTCCAATTCTTTCTTGGACAGCTCTTTCATGTTCCCTATACATAGATTCCCAAATTTTCTGTGCTTCTCTACCAGCTTCTTGTTCCTCTCTACTGGTATAAAGTCCATTATGACACATATGCCCTACGAATATTTCTTCTTCGTTTTTATGAACTATTACTTCATATTGCTTGAACATTACTTCATTTTCATCTCCAGTTATCAGATTTACTGACAATAAACTCTGTATCAAGTGTGGAACACAAACAATCTTCAAGTATCTGGTTCTATTCTACCTTTCGCTTTAGCTTCCATGGAAATATTTCTCTACATTGATCCAAATTCTACTCTTATTTCTTCCTATTTTTTCAAATATTCTTGTTTATCAACCATATGGCTCGCTGTTCTGGAGTCCAAAATCCATTATTCTGTTCCATTGTTCTCTGTCAAGAAGCATGTGCTCTTTTCTTTATCTTGATCTCCTTTTCTTTCCTTTATGTTTTCAAAATAACAGTCAAAATTACTTTTTCCAAATAATTGGACTTCTTACATGTCCCACGTGAAGAGTATACTTCTTAAGCCTCAGCTTTTTTTCTTAATCCTAGAAATTTGACTGATTTTTATTCTAATCTGCCACAACTGTAACATTTAATTTCTTTGTTACCTTTGTTGCTTTTCCAACGTACATACGCAAGATGTCTAATGGATTTGTACTTGAAACATCTCTTCTGAGGTTTGAAGGCTACAGACCTGCTTTTCCCCTTGATTCCTTTGCAATCAATTAAGTTTTGAGATTATCTATTCCTTTTTTCTTCTTTCAGCGTTAACACCCAGGTATTTGCAAATACACCTTCTAGAAACATACATAAGATTTTAGTTATAAGCATTGTTTTTTCTATCTTACTTGGTAATGCATGTAATTTGAAAACTTACCTGTCTGACACGCAATGTGGGTTACAATATCACGTTCAAATTTATATTTATACATGAAAGATTCCTTTGTAATGGAATATCTTTGCTGTTCTTATTCTTCTCGTAGATATCGCTGAATTTTACCCATATTTTATGACTTGACATAAGGTTGATACACGAATTCCTCCCCTCTGGTTGAAACTATGAGATTTTGTACCTACACATTGCTTGTTAACCAATCCTGCTTGTACTTTTCTATATTTCTTGGTTCTTCCATTGTACATTCATACATACCTTGAGATTATGGCATGAAGACCACTATAAATTTTCAAATATGATATCCACCTTGATCCTTTCACCTATTGATACTTCCAATTTCCTTCTTGCATTTTGTTTTCCACATTCAAATACGTGGCCTACATTCTGTTGGCAGTACATAACCTGTTAATTTATTCTTTTACTCAAACATGTACAACCCACACACATTCTTCCTTACACTACTCACCCGAGGTCTGAAGTCTGAATCCATTATAAGTGCCCTTGTCATCTTTATGATGGATACGTTCTTCCTCTCAGCAACTTCATTGGACTTCAGTATCTTGGCTGGAATCAAATCATGTTTTATTTCCTTTTGATACAACCAAACCTGGAAGTATTGACCCACAAACCCACCCCCATTGCATAAGCATATAAGTACTATTTAATTCCGTGACAGATTGATTTTCTTTTAATGCCACCAATCTGTTTAGTGCCTCAGCTGTCGGATCCTTTTCCTTTTGACATTGGCTTCTTTGGCCAAATCAAGTCCATGCACCACATCCCCATTAATACTGCTGGTTCCATAGTTTCCAAGTTTTTATAGAAGAATCGAAATAGATGTTTCAAAATTCTAAACCACGACTGATAAGAACGACGCACGACCCATTACACAGTTTCACATTCGGCACCATATTTCGAAAAAAAA
>NW_016908372.1:511296-560358 GCF_001483705.2 Eufriesea mexicana
CCAAATCGAAATTTCGAAGAACTAAGCCACGAAAGATAACGACGCAGTACGACCTGTCACACTCTACCACATACGGCACTGTATTAGGAAAAAAAACGACGAAAATCGAAAAGGAACCACTGATTCTATTAGAGAAGGTTTAGTTCTATCGAGTGATAATAAAAAATCCGAATCCCAAATCGAAATTTCGAAGAACTAAGCCACGAAAGATAACGACGCAGTACGCCCTGTCACACTCTACCACATACGGCACTGTATTAGGAAAAAAAACGACGAAAATCGAAAAGGAACCACTGATTCTATTAGAGAAGGTTTAGTTCTATCGCGTGATAATAAAAAATCCGAATCCCAAATCGAAATTTCGAAGAACTAAGCCACGAAAGATAACGACGCACTACGACTTGCCACGCCCTTCCACTTTCGATACTCTATTTCGAAAGAAAACGGAGGAAATCGAGAAGAAATAGGTCTGCTGATTAGAGAAGAGTCTACTGTGATGAGCCGTAATAAAATATTCTAATACGGCGCAGGAATTTCATATATCTAAGCGAAGAAAGATAACGGGGTAATTCGGTTTTACACGCACTCACACTTCCGTCACTGTACGTTGAAAATGAACAGTCCAAATCGGAAAGATATTTTTCTACTGATCAGGAAACATTCTATTCAAACGAGTGATATCGAAATATGGCAATGCAAGATCGAAATTTTCAATATCTAAACGATAACGATAACACGTAACAACACAGCACAATTTGATACACACTTGCACTTGCATCACTTTATTTCACATATGTATCGTCTAAATCGAAGATAGAATAGGAAAACTATTAACAAACTGCCTGTGCCGAGCAATGCTAACGAATATCCCAGTGGACGATCAAGTTCTGGAATCTACAATCGATGACACGTGACTATTCTGTTCTATTATATGATTCGCACTTACACTAATTCATATCGCATGTGTTTCGGTAGACGAGATTGGTCCTTTCGTAAATATCACGAAGATGTTACAAAAGTTGTTCAATGTTCCGAAAGAATAACTGATACTGCGCATTATCGTTGTTGAATATTTATTTCGTCAGTTGTAGTAATTAAAACACTGATCAATAATGGCACTATTTCACGAAATGTTTTGTTCTGACACTAAAACTTTCATTTTAACGCGTGTAAATATTCCACCACGTGTTACCGGCATGTTGGATTCGCGTCGACTAGAAGTGGGCTGCGATTGGTCAACGTATGCTTATTTTCGCGGGAAGATGCTTCGTAACTTTAAAATGTTGTTTCAAACACTTATATGTTAAAAACTATTGTTATTATTATTAATTTATTCATGAATTAATTGCATAAAAGTTAGTAATTAATGGGAAAAAAGTAGCATCTTCGATATGAGTTCATGTCCGTTGTACAGTAATTATTAATAATTAATTAATTACGGAAAAATTTATAAATGCATAAATTATTGTAAATATATATTTGATTGTGATAACAGTTAGTTTACATTTCATTCAGATAGGAAGGTAATCATACATACTTATTTATTTTATTATTGTAAATATATGTTTGCTTTTGACAGTAGTTAGTTTACATTTCATTCAGATAGGAAGGTAATTATACATACTTATTTATTTTATACTTTTAACCTTTTTAGTAATTCTAATGTCAAACTGAACCATATTCTTCAGTAGTACAAAGATTATTCTGTATCATTTATTTAATTACATTGTTAATACAAATCCTAATCTGTAATATTCATTAGGTAATTCTTGCAGAGTTTACTTTCCTTGAAATGAATCTGCAAACAAAAAATATTAGTTTCTCCAAAAATGCATAATTTATATGTGAGATCTTTCTCCTACTCACATTCCATATGCAGTTGTATTCATTGCTTTTACAGAACTTTTATTCTACAGATAATCTGCAAAATACACAGCTTCCATCCACATTTTCTTTTTCATTCCATTTATACAGGAGTGCTTGTATCTTATCCAATAAATAATAATGAATGATGAAGTCTTTCCATTCAGTTGAGGTGTGTACAGTGGCGTATAATCTAGTATAATTACTTTCTGTCTACACCAATTCTTGAATTCTTGACTGGTACCCTCCTGCTCCCATTATCGCATCTAAATCTATATGTTATTCCACTTTGCTTTTGCTGCTGTAATACAATTAAATAACCTCTGTAATGCTTCAGTATATGATTGCATAAAATATGTCACTACAAAATTAGTAAAGTCTAAGATTGTCATTGCATACCTATTTCTGTTCCATGTCTCTGGTTCTATAGCCCCATACATATATCAAAATGTATAATTTCTAACTGCCTTTTTGCCCTTGTTCTTAGCTCTCAAAATGGTGTCTTCAATTGCTTTACATAGAAAAAGTATCCTGTATTCTCCAATTCTTACCTTTCGTATTCTTTTTGTTGCTTTTATTCCCAATGTTTGCTTGGACAACTCTTTCATGTTTTCTATATTTAGATGGCCCAATTTTCTGTATCACTACCAGGTTCTTGTTCCTATTTACTAGTAATGCTCTAGTCTGTATTTTTCCTTTTGATTCGTCCACAACATTTTCCCTACTAATATTTCTTTTTCCTTCTTATAAACTATTACATTATGTTTCTAAAACATTATTTTATCACCCTTAGAATTATCTTACCACCCTTTTGAGTTATCAGATGTATTGACATTAAACTTTGTCTCAAGTTTGAAACATACAGAACATTTTCATATAAACAGCTATCTAACAAAACTTTACCTTTTGCTACAGTTTCCATAAAAATGTTTCTCTTTGCTGATCCAATTTCTGTTCCTAATGCTTCTTATTCTTTAAAATATTCTAGCTTGTTCACCATATGGTTGGTTGTTCTTGAGTCCAAAATCCATTGTTTTGTTCCATTGCTCTCTGTCAAGAAGCACACTTTCTTCTTTTCTTCTTGATTTCCTTTGCTTTCTTTCATGTTTTTAAAATAACAGTCTTTTTCCAAATAATTAGACTTCTTACATGTCCCACACAGAGAGTACACTTCTTAGGTCTTGTCTCTTTGTCCTAATCCTAGAAATTTTTTTTATTTTTATCCCAATCTTTTAAGACTGAAGCATTTAATTTCTGTATTACCTTTATTGTTTCTCCAACATGCAAGTGCAAGATGTGTAATGGAGTTGTACTTGAAACACCTCTTCTCCTGAGCTTTGAAGACTACAGATTCATTTTGATCTGCTTTTCCTCTTGCTTGCTTGGCAATTTGAAATGTGAAATTATCTATTCTTTTCTCTTCTTTCTGCATTAACTTGCACATACTTTCAAATAGACGATACCTGTGTGGCAATATGGTTAAGATTTTAATTATAAGCATTGTTGTTTTTATCTTACTTTCTAATGCATGTAATTTAAAAAGTAACCTGTCAGCCATGCAATGTGAGTTATTATATCATGATACAAATTTATATTTATGCATGAAAAATTCATCTGTAGCAGGGTATCTTTGCCATTCTGTATATCCTTCTTATGGATATTGTTTAATTTTACCCATATCTCATATCTTAACGTACAGGTTGGTACATCAATTAATAATACCACCCCTATGGTTGTAACTATCAGATTTTGTAGTAACACATTCTTTGTTAACCAATCCTGTTTGTTTGTACTTTCCTACAATTCTTTCATTTTGTGTCCATACAAACCTCGAGATCGCAGCACGAAGTCCACTCTAAATTTTCAAGTATGATATCCATCTCCATCCTTTCATCTATTGATATTTCCAATTTCTTTCTCGAATTTTGTTTTCCGCGCTCAAACATGTGGCCTGCACTCTGGGTCCATAACCTGTTGATTTATTTTTTTACTTAAAACATGCACAACCCACACACATTTCACCTTACATTACTCACCCGAGGTCTTCTTGTTTTCATCGTTGCCACAATCTCTCGTCATTCTCTCCAGTCACAGATTAATTCGCCATTTACAGTCGAAAATATCCATCACACAATTACCGTCCAATAATAGCATGTATCAGGAGCACATAATCGAAGTTAGTAACCGATTCAAATTCAAGGCTGCTTAAAAAAACTCATTTTTCGAAATCTAGTCGTGACAGAGCAATTTCGTCTGCAAATTCTTATTCAGATAGCTAACAAGGAGAGTAAAAAAAAATTTTTTTATTAAAAAGTTTTATTTACAATTGTTTATTTACAGTGTCTTCATAGGTGAAAAATGAATATAAAATAAGAAATAGATTGAAATAACTACCAACTATGGACAGAAATCGAACCCCGGATCTCCAGCATAGGAATTTTTGAATATCACCATTAGGCTACGACTTCACTTAAAAAATTATTGAAAATAAATCTATAATTAAAAGTTTAATAAAACTTTAATCATAAATATCTAAAAAATTAATGATATATATTCTTAAACTGCGTAACGAAATCTATAAACCTGTCAACTAAATTAGTGACCCAAAGGACTTACACTCTCCCTGTGAATCATTGAAAACTACCAAGTCGTCTCACGTGGTGATACTCTTGTTTCACTTTAGGAAATTTATAACTCATTCGTTTCTCTTTGTACCGGAGGGTACAATTGGAGTAAACGGAATGAAGAAGGGAGGTTCGAAGAGTCGAGGAATTTTAGTAGGTGCAACGTGTCGTAGTTTGTAATATAATACGAGAAATCTTTGTTATTCGTTTTGGAGGAACAGTTGAACGGATTTCATCCAGAGAATTTATCACTTCACTTTTATTGCGTTCGAAATAACGAAACACTCGAGACTCAAAGAAATTAATGAAAAATTGGAAACGTGATTAATTTAATTTCCTCTAAACTGAACTTACAGAGGATACGTCAATTTCTCTCACAACGACAGTCTCGTTAATAAAATCAAGCTAAAAATAAAAATGAAGAATGATACAAAAATCGTAAACCAATGCAAGACCAAATAATTTTTTAAATAAACCCGTGTTTAACTCGTTTCATCCTCGCTCGAACAAACGAGAAGGAAAGGGAAGTGCATATCCTGTGACAATAACTCATAATCAGTTGTCCTGTAACTCGGCTGTTGGACCGCCACGTTCCAGCAATTTCGCGTCCTCGAAATGAACGATTCAATCTGCACCGGTGAGATCGCAAATTCGAGTCGTTACACGAGCCTTGTGTGCATAACTTTTGAGGCTTAACTGCAGCTTACGTCGCGAAATACGCATATTGCCTGGACGTAGGTAAGCAGATAGCTGGGAGGAGAGTAACCGGCTACTAAGTGGGCGTACAGGCTCCCACGAAGGAAGCCAACAAAAGGGCCTCGCCCTTCTAGAAATTCGACAATCTTTCATAGTCCTGTTCCAGCCGTGTATCGATAGTTTGTTAACCTCTGTTGCCTCTTTGGCCAACAATGGGATGGCGCGTAGCTCGAGCACAGGCTCGATCGGACATGCTGGAATTCTTGATGTCTGATTGGAGAACTAAGAACGATATTTGTGGCCAAAATGGAATAAGATTGGACAAAATCGAACTCTGCTTGGATAGGATATTCTATACGATTTTGTAATATTTCAGAGGATTTTCTTCGGACAGCGTGATATTGATTGTGTCTAGGTATGCTGTTAAATAAGATTTTCATGTTACTTTGATACTAAACCAAGGAGAAAGTAGTAGAATTTTAGAAAATGAAATAATGGGGGATATTGAGAGATTAATTGGATGTATATTGGAAAAAATATCGCGAAGACGAATGTGATTAAGTTTGAGTGATTAAGTTTAACTTTGAACGTGGAATTTTGGACGAAGGTTTAGAAACTGGTCGTTTAGGCTAGGGTAGGTTTAGTGTTAATCCTTGACTACTGGCATCCAGTTTTTAGACACTCGTAAGGATATCGGGGTATATCAGACTGGAAGTTAAAAAATATCGCGTAGTTGTAAAATTAATAATATGTCAATTGTTATACAGGGTGGCCCATTTAAATAACACGAGGGAAAAACAATCTATGCTTCATAAATATAAAATGCTAAAAGGATAAATTGAAATAATAAAAAACACGGGTCAACTTATTCTTCTTAAATCACATTATTTTCTGAGATTTTTTGCTACGTCGATTTACATGGGACACCCTGTATAGAAACACATACAGTTTGTTCAAGTTAACAATCAGATGTCAATTAAACGGAATCAGCCAGATTTCACATCTGTAATTTAAAAATTGAAATTTAGATACTTCGTTAATAACAAATACTCAACTTCGTATAGGAAAAAAACAATATCATCAACAAATAAAATTCTTTTTTCGTTTATAATTCAATTTCACGTCTACTATAAAATAATCGAGATAATTAAATCCAATAAATTCCAAATTTCCTCGTCTTTCGAATTACCAATTCTCGTCAATTATTATACTTTCCACAATTTATAAATCGAATGCTCAACGCAAGAATTCTAAAATTTCCTTGCCAGACCACTTCGCGGTACGCCAATAATTTCACCAGCTCGTTCAATTTCAGAATTAAATTAACAACGCAAGGAGCCTTTATCTAATTTGGATATTACAATTAGTTACGACATCGGGAATGGTAATCTCGCTTCACCTCGAACTGAAATGTCAGTTATCTGCGAGCATAGCAATAACGAACATGGCAAAGTGGAATAAGTAATTGTTTGCCACGGAATACGAGTACGCCTGTACGTTTACTTAATGCGGGTTCGAAATTGGACGTGGCTACCTTTAAATTGCAGGTGATTCGATGATTTTTAATGCGATCGGGTAATAGCATATTATGCAAATAAATTCAGATTCGGCGTGGGCGGTAGATGATCTTTTCTCTGAAGGAACGAGCACGTGATAGGGACGTATTTCGTATCTCGGGATTAGAACCGATTCCTCGTATCCACGGAGTTAAGTGCATAATGTTCCAGCCATCGAAAATAATATTCGCGATATCGAGGCTATTAATCTCGGCTAAGAGTCCACCGTTAGTTTTGCATACTGCGCAAGATTGATTTGTGCAATACCGTCGTTGACGCGATAAATTCGAGGATGCTGTAAATTTTATACAAACCTGAAACGTTTCTTCGAATTACTACCAATATAATCCTCGACTTGTTAACGAACAACGCGGATGATTTAAGCGTGTTATAAATTACGGGACTAAACATCTATGTACCAAACTGGCTGTCACTTGCAAGATAACAAGCCGAAGCGAAAGAATGTATGAAAGATAGCACATTTATGCCGATAAGTGTCGAGTTCTATTGGGCTTGCGTATATGTTGCATAGTCATTTTAATCATGAGATTACATATTCTGCGGGATGCAGAAAATCTGTAGATTTCACGCCGACTTGCACGTTTCTCGGCGTGATATTAACAGTTTCGAGAAATACAGTGCAAAGGAACCTCTTTGTTCGCTGAAAGCTTAGCTGTGTGCCACTCCATCTTCTAATTCTACGATTACCTCGAATCTAGACACACAGGGTGTGGGCAATTTCCTTTCATTTCGATATTTAAATTCATCATCAAGTTTTTCTTTGATAATGTAGAAAAAAAATTGAATTCTTTCACTGTAATCGCTGTGATAATGTGATCATGACGGGTATGACAAGTACACTTGGACTTGGGAAGCGAGTTTTCTTTACGTAATATCGAATTGAATTTTTGTAATACCAGATCGTATTAATTGGTAAGAGACGTGTTGCTAAGTTTGGTTGTTTCATTTTGGATGATAAAACAATTTTGAAGCAGTAATAATGGAATAGCATAATAGCGGAAAAGGTTAAACTAAATTATAATTTAGGGTCTATAGGGATCTATCCAAATTTCAAGCAAAATAAGTATATTAAAAGCGAGATCGAATAAAAACTCATGATAAAGTAACGAAGGAATATAGATAATATATAATTTGAAATATATCGTATTATAGAGCAGTGATACGATACAATGGTATCGAATAAGGGTTCTTGTGAAAGAATAAAATGTGTTGAAAATTATTGCACTGAATTAATGACTACGTGGTTGTTAAAGGACATGGCCCTTCATATTCATATATGGTATGAAAAGAAATGAAGAGGATATTGGAAAAATGACGCTAGGTGTTACTAAATAGCGAAAGTCTGTGCAATGATCGTGCCAGAAGTAAAAATGCAAACGCATAACTCGAAGATCATAAATCGACGTTAATTTTTTCCTTTTTATTCGCACAGAAGGAGGATGAGACACAGAAGGCAGTAAAGCTGACGATGAGGGAACGAAGATTTATAGAATTTGCATCGGTGGAATATGACGGGCAACTGTACATGACGCCTCAGGACTTCCTCGACAGTGTTGTTGAACCTGAACCCAGGCGTGAGTATTAAATAAATTTGCAGAAGCTGTAATAACTACGTCAGCTCGCGATAATAACTCGCTTTGTCTTCGATGACAAATGCTCTCGTAACATGCGCGATTCAAGATCGCGGATAAAATAGCGAAAGCTAGTAGCATTTCTAGTAATCTGTTAACACTCGTTAATACTCGTTAATATTCGTTAACATTTTACTACAAAATTCGTGTCATTTTTATTTGGTTGGAATTTATTAAAAAATATTTCATTTTGAAGTGTCTTTGAAAGTAAACGAATAACGTCTATTTTCGTGATACTTAAGAAGATATTTCAAAGATATGATATTCGATACCATTAGATATTTTTATTTCCAGTGTGTTTAACATCGTCCTAAAGCATTAACCATCTCTCTAAAATCAAATTTCATCCACAATTGTATAATTTCTCTTTTCCTTTTTTCTTTCTCAAATGTATTATCTTAATGTTCCTCGAGAAACATTGTACTCTCATTTCGTCGCTGAATCTACCACCGTGTATACTTCGATCGATCTTCCCATACCCCGAATACCACCCATTTCTTTAACCATAAAAATCACGAGCCAAAAATAAAAAGAATTCATGGATGTTCTATTTTAACGCGTTCACTTCGACGCATATGTCGACCTACGAACAGAATAAACATTCTAAGCATAGGAGTTTATACGCCTTTTTCACGGTCCTTTGATGCACTCTGCCTTCTCAAACTGGCAATGACGGTGCAGTGAAATCGCGGTCCCTTGATCGGCCAGAATAATATAAATAAATAAATTTCGGTGATATTCCAGCGAGGCTGAAAAGACGCGTGTTAAGTGACAAGGAGCTGGAGGTGACGAGAGAAACCATCCCCTCGCTGTCCCATGGAAATCCACATATGTTCAGGAACCTACGGGACAAAGGTGAGCAGTGAAAAAATAGCGTCTCCGATTTTTACACCGCCCCCACGAGGGAAAACTTTAACGACGTTAGTTTGTATACAGAATCACAGCGACGAACGTGTCTGTCGAACCTCCAGTCAGTTTCTCGAGCATGCAAGTATTTCTGTGCAGCTGAGACCGAACGTTGCACTGACAAGGAGAGTGCAAGTCCTTCGAGTCATTTAGTCATCCAGTTCAAGAAAATATATCATTATAAGGGCAACTACTCAATAGTTTTTGAGATATTTGTGATTAAAGCCTTATTATTCTTAATTAGATATTTTTTCCGAATAGATATCGATAGTTATCAAGTGGCATTGTGGCCTAGATCTACAAACTTGCAAAGTTTCAACTAAATCAATGAGCTGAAGGACTTGCACTCTCCTTCTGAGACTATCTTAGCTCATAATCGAGGCTCACGTTCGAATACTTTTTCCAAACCTAATAGACGAAACGAAACGAGACAAAATGGGATAAAACGAGAGCGAACATCAGTATATGTACACGGTATATGAAAAACTTAGGAATTAAGATTGATTCGTTCGATTATAGATCGACGAGATCTCATTAGGCTCTACTGGTTGGATGCTGGTTATGACAAATGGCTGTACGTTTATTTTTCAGATCATTTTAAACGAGGAATAAAAGCTACCACGATATTTCATATTCTATCCATCACGTGGTCCATCCTGTTTATTTGTTTGAAGTGACTTTAGTGCTAGCTCCATTCGTCTTAACTTCTACATGTCACTTGCGGAACTCAAGCGGAACCCATTTGTCCACTTACTTTACTTTCCCTATTTGCACCAAGTGGCGAATAATTGCAGAATAACTTAGTTTCGTTTTAAATACTATCTTTCTGACACTTTGGCCTGAATTGTCCGTGATAATCTCTTTTAAAGTGTCATCGTCGATGAAATTTCCTGGCCTTTCTCTTCGCCTCTTTGTGAATGAAATCATCGATGTGGAATTTTAAGAAGAAATCCTAATATTTATATAGGCTTCCTTAACGCTAAATCTGTGATGGCCGCAATGGCCATTTTTGAACTTTTAATTAAAAATTCTACATCTTGCGTTATTAGGTTCGTCACCCGGCACGTTTTCGCATTCCATTTTTTCTTTTAAGATTCGTACGTAATCAACTTCGTAAACCAAATGACTGGTTGGGCAGGTAAAGTGCCAAATTTTGAATTAATACTTTCAGCAGCTTCGTGTTTTAATATCCGATTAATGAAGTTTTAATAATTTCGTAATAACGCTTCTTGATATTCAACACGCGTGCTATAAGAAACTTGTTCTTAACGTTACTTCCTATAACTGAATATGGGATGAAATTAAAAGAAAATCGTTCTCCTTTATTAACTTTAAATTAAAAAGAGGGGGAAAAAGGAACACATTTCACGTGCATCGACTCGGCATCTTGAATATTTTTCTAACATCTTCAATCACTTGCTATTGAATAATTTACTTCTATTACTCAAATAATTGGTTATTTAATCTATTATTTTAATTATTTATTCATTTGAAATATTATTACCGGTGGAATTTTCTTCGTTTAATTTTCGCTTCCTCTTTTCGTATTTTTCAATGGAACATCGTCAGTGTTGAACTCCAGAAACTAACACTGGTCTATTCAAACATTTACATAAGCTTCTTTGAATATTAAATTAATCCTTTCAGCAGTTCCAAGTTCGAACATTCACAAAAATGTTCCTTTAATATCTCAAGAATGAAATTTTAATCTTATTACGACGCTTCTTGATATTCAAACGCATTATGAGGAACTTCCTCCTTAACGTAACTACCAACCACTGAATATCTTAAATATATTTTTAACATTTCATGGTGTATTATTTGCAATAATCTCTTTTAGAATATTATTATCAACAAAATTTTCCGCCTTTCTTCTTCGTTTACTTTTTAACATGCCATCGTCGCTGTTAAATCCTGAAAATTAACATTAATCTATCCTAATAGTTGCCTAAGTTTCTTCAAATATTACACAAAATTAATCTTTTCCGCAATTTGAAGTTTGAACATACGCAAAAATATTCTTCCAATATTCTAATAATAAAATTTCGATTCACAGAAATATTCTTCCAATATCCTAATAATAAAGTCAGATAACCTTATTCCAATGCTTCACGAGTCCATCTTAAATAACTATCTAACATTTTATCACAAATTATTTGCAATAATCTCTATTGGGATATTACTATCGGTAAATACTTTTGCCCCCCTTCTTCATCTATTTTTCAATGAAATATTATTAAATAAATTCTGAAAATTAACACTGATTCTAATATTTCCCAATGGTTTTCCAAAGGTCCACCAGTTTTAAATTGAAACATGCACAAAAATATTTAATCAATACTCCAATAATAACCTTCTAATCCCACTAGAACGTTTCTAGATTCTTTACGATTATCTAGATTTATGAGTTCTTGTATTTCGCAATGAAATTCCGAAACGTGCCATCCGTGCATTAATTCGAAAGCTGAAAAACAACGACGTTGTACACATGCATAAACTCAACACGTTAAATATAATCTCCATCCCGGAATAGAAAGGCCAATTACTCCGCTTTGCATTTAATCGACTCGATTAGTATCTGCGAATTTTTCCTGCCCACTAGTCACGTGCAAATACGAGAGAAAAATCCGAGATTGGAATTAAACGATTTAGATTGGACTTGCGTCCCTTCTCGAAACTTTCCAAGCTGCCTGGCCTCGTGATACGAGGCTCTCGGTTCCCGTCTTGGAGATCAGTAGAGCAATTAATCCCACCACCCTTGCGACGGTCGAAATAACAGGGCTGTGTCGTTAACGAGTCAGCGGTGCAGCTGGTTCGAGCCTCTTCCTTGCTTTTTCTGCGTTCACCGCACGTTTGTCGCGCTAATGGAAATGCAAATAATCGCGCATGGAGCCAGTTTCACACTTCCCTCTAATAAACGAGTTCCGTCGCTCTCTGTGTATCCCGCTTTCTCTTTTTCTTTCGTACCATCGTTTCGTCCAGTGTTGGCCGCGTGTTAGTGAGCCCAGAATCTCAGGGGCCTAATATACGAGGCATCTGGCCCTATCCACTCCGGAGGTGCACTCATTGCAGGATTATGGTACTGAGGACGGTACTAAGTGCTGCATGGCGACGTGTACCGAACAGAAGTCGCGTTCCGATACCGCGTATGAAACGATTCCGAGGCGTGACTAAATGGAATGCTTCCTTATTGCACGAACGTGCACCGAGTAAGCACATCGTAGCGGAATACGCTTGTGGAATTTTATGAATGAAGCGTCGCGCGCAAGTGGTTCACGCTAAGTGGTATATCGTTTTGCAGAGAAGAAAAATATTTTTATTCTCTTTCTTTCGTTTCTTGGTCTTTTTGGTCCATCGTAGAGAACAAGGTGTGAAAGGGTATAAATGGAGTCGCGTGAGCAGGTTGGCCGAGTATGATACGAGTTTCTAGGCCAGCTTTTTGCAGTTGTAAGACGTAGCGGTGGCGCAGTAGTGCATTGCGAAGTTTTATGAATGAAGCCGGTGTGAATGTGAAAGAGCTGAAAGACATCTTTTGCTTTATGCAAAAATTGTACACAGTGTACAAAAATATCTTTGGATTTTGAGGATTACTGATCGAATTCAAAGTCAAAATGATAGAGAACAATTTTTAGCTACTCTTTCAGCAAACAGAGATTCATATTATGGAATATATACAATTTCGATATTTCATGAAGTAAAAATAAAGGGTAAATTTACATCAATCTTAATCTAGCTTAATTTACATAACAATGAATGTGTAGTTCTTAGCTTGGTATCGTTTCCCAAAAATTGGCCTTTGGAAAACGATATCAATTACCAGGTCTCACCACGTGGAGGTGGCTACGCATCGAGACCCGGACATGCGCCCTAGTGGCGCATCCTACTGGCGCTACCTGTATCAAAGGTATACTAATCTAACTTGGAGCGAATGAAGTTAAAGTGAAGCTACTGACACTTTATTAAATATCGTATCTTATAAAAGAGACGCGATTATTCAAAAGATCGACTAGCCTACGCGACGTACTCCCGCGTACAAGCAACTTCACACCTCAGCACCCTCCCGATCGGGCCCTGCCCACCCTGCCACCGCCGACCTCGCCATGGCTTACTCGATGATCTAAGGCAGCCAACGAACCAGTGAAACATCCAGAGGCAATCCGAGGGTCCTATGCGAGGCCTAACAGTCGGAATCACGCGCATGCTCCATACCCCGGCTCTATGCAAACATAACCACATAGCCACCAAGTGCTAGAGGGGCAGGCAGGCACGTTCTTGCAATGATTCCGACTGCAGGGCCCATCCCCCGGTCGTGTGCACGGATTGGCACCCAGGACGACTAAGGTCGACGGACCCTCGTATTTCTCCAGATGCCTCACCAGCCCGAGGGCCACCAGAGACCCCGATGCATGACGAGATTGACAGTGGCAGAAATGAGTGTCGGAGACGAGCCGTGAGAATGACTTACGAGGCGTGGAGTTGTCGAGAATTGATATATTTCGCTCCAAGTTAGGTAGCTTACCTTTGTACAAATAGCACGCACATGAGACTTAGTCTAGGCATCTACCTTATAACTAGTTAGGTCTACTTAGGTCTAAACGCACGCATCCCACGTCGTCCAACGATGTCTTAAAAAAAATGAAAGCTGAAAAAGAAAAGGTTAGTAAATGATTAGTAAAACATAATAAAAGCGAAACAAATATAAACCATAATGATCAATGAAATGGAATAAACAATCCAACGGTGAGACATAAATAAACCAACCATGAGAAATAAATAACCCAACGATGGGACACTCGAATATTATACGAAATATTCGAAATGTCAAATAGAAATAAATAGAAAGGAATAAATAACATCTGAAAAAAGAAAAAATAATTAAAAGCTGAAAAAAGGAAAAATAATTAATAACTAAATAATAAATAAGTAAAAAGCTAAAATGAAAAAATAATTAATACCTAAAAACAAAATAAAAATAATTAGTAAATTGTTTAATGGGTGGGGGTGAGGGTGGGGGAGCCAACCCCAACCTCACTTCGAATCCCCACCCTCGCACACAACAAAAATTTAGATGTTACACTTCTGAAGTTGAACCGACAAATGAGTTGTCCTCCTTTGCGTCGCCCCTTATATAGCCGTCGATCGGCCGAGCCCCCCCACCTCGATTGAAAATTTTTGAACTTTACCGATTTTATTATTTATTACTTTTTCGTTTTAATAACCAGTAATTTTTTCATTTTTTCATTTTTATTATAAATATGCGTTGCGAGCAATTTGTTATTAACAATATTAATTTGTTATTAACAATAAGTATGATAATTTATCAATTTTATTTATGCTTTTGGAATATAAATTTCCGTGATCCATTTATATGGAGTGTTTGTATTACTTTCTAGCAGGAGAATATATACGTGACAAAAAAATTAGGTTACTCAATGGTCAATAGTGGATTAAGGATAGTCAAAGTATTAAAAAATTAGACGTATTATCTAATAAATAATACTTGTTAAACTTGTAAATAAGATCAATAACATTTACGTAGAGTGTCCATAGGTAGCACTTATGTTCGCATTTGAATATTTTTCAAAATCGCAAATTTTCGCAAAGTCAAGCAGCTAAGTAACATAAAGTGACAACGTTGAATACAGAATTTTAAATCAAAAGTTTAAAAATGGTCATTCGAACCGTGATAGGTTTAGGAATGTACCGCCGAAATAATTCCACCGAACAAATCGTTCAGAAAATTTCTCCAAACGTCTCTATCCCTTCCCAAAAATCACTGAATCTTCCAAGGACCGTTTCCGAGAAGCGATCAGTTTCACCAACCGGAATTTCTCTTTCTAGAACAATCCTAAGAAAGAAACGTGGCGTGAGCGAGCATCATTCGAACCAATGGTGGACTCCGTGCCGAGTTTTTCTGATGTTCGCCGACCTCGGTCGGCGAACAGCTTCATCCGGGGAGGGATTTTAATCTGAAATCCCCGAAGGAAGAAGAGAAACGGTACGTCGACAACGACCGGGTGGAGCTTTGACGTCGGCCGTTTCCTTCCACCCACTTTCTTCGTTTTCCGCTTCGTAAACTTTCCCGTTGGCTTTCATAGCTGTGAAAGCGTTTTATGGAGTGCTTATGGCACATAAAATCTATTCCGTAGTCACCCGACACAAAGCTGAGAAAACGCGCAGCCCACGTGGTGGAGGTTGACGCGCGGAGTTAGGGTAGCGGGCGCAGTGGGGACAGTGCGGTCTCCTAACGAAGATGAAAATTTAGCCTCGACGAGGGTGTCTCTTCGGGTCGCCGTTAAAAGTCTGAGTTATTGGCGTTTCTCAAAGCTAGAAAAGGGATGGTCGGAGAAATGCCTGGCACGTTATGGGGCGTATCTAATGTCGTTCGTAGCTACCTCATCCCCGATGCCGTTTGTGGCGACCTGTTACGCTTAGATCACGGGTTAACGCGATTATCGGTGGAAATTAGTACGGGACCTTATCCGTGGAGTCGTCGTAAACAAAACCAGGAGGGACCAGTTCGCGTACGATACATCATTTTCCCATAAATGGATTTATTCTCGAACGGGTACCGATCCCTGTCCCGGGGGCCCGGCTTCTTTCAGATCGACCGGATCGGGCTGCCACGCTGGCACACTCGTAATGAAATTTAACGATCGTAGAGTTAGTTTAGCCGTTTAGGCGAGATTCGGAGGCGGAGATTAGCTAATGAAGGGAAATGATTTCAGCTCCGGGTCGTGATTTTTATGGAACGATTGATCATTCCTGGTTCGGTACTACAGGTCTCGGAGTCAATATTTTTATTTTGTATTTTAGGAAAATATTTTTGTGTTTTATGGGGTACTGGAGGAGTAAGCAATTTGGGGAAATGTTGAGGAAAGTGTGGAATTCGTGATTAAATGTTTGATCGAGTTTTCTTTATTTTTCCTTTGAAGAATTAGCGTGAAAATTAATATTTCTTTTTAAGAAATTCGCGATGGTATTCGCGGAAATTTATGAAAATGTGTAATAATTGTTTTTCTTTGTTTTTATAGGAATTATTTCGTATACGGAGTATCTGTTCCTCTTGTCAATCTTAACCAGTAAGTATCGGCTGATTTTTCTCTTTCTCATTTTATTCTACACGTTATATTTTATATTATATATCGAATAAAAAATAATGCGGAATTATATTGCAGAGCCTAAATCAGGTTTCCGAATCGCGTTTAACATGTTCGACACAGACGGAAATGAACGTGTGGACAAAACTGAGTTTCTTGTGGTAAGATATTTTATTTCATTTTACAGATTAAAAATCATTTATATAGGTACTTGTGGTAAAAGTGCTTGCAATAAAATATAAAGAGAACTATCAATATTGCTCGACAGTTTTTGTGATAAAACTATTATCCAATGATTTTGGTGCAGATTGAATTACTTTTTTTAAGTAACAGAAGTTTCGCCTTCATAAGTATATAATTTATTTTACTATATTTCTATTTTCAATTTAGTTTTTATATTTTTCAAGTTGGTTTTGTTTTAAAATAAATAAAACTTTCCTGGGGCCACATGTTTAAATTAAAATGACGATTTAAAAGTGGTAACTGAAAAACGTAAATCAAATTAACAAGAATTAAGTCTAAACGAATTAAAGATAAAGATTATATAGAAACTTCATCTTTCTATTATAGGTTATAAACAAAAGCAGGAAATAACAAATATTTTCTTTAAAAAAAATAATTTTCTAAACCTTCTAATTTCAGATTAACATTATACTTCAATCAAGCAAAATCTCGAGACAAATGAATTTCGTAAAATTTTAATTTCTTAACAATTTATTCATAACATATTAACAATAAGCAGTATAATTTTTGTATCTTTCTTAAATAGAACGAAAGAACTCGACGACGAAATAAGAGAAACAAAATATATAAAATATAATACCTTCGATTCGAATATGCAGCGACTTTAAACTCGCGGCTATTCGATCAGTGATCTCGCCATGAAAATAAATCGCGTATTCCCAGAAACATGGAAAAGTCACATGATCAAGAAGATGTGGAGGGACATAACACGCGACGGGAGTAGAATTTGCCAATTTGCACGGATGCGTTTGTAATTTTCACAGATTCGACGATTGCTCGGCGGGAACCTGAAGCACCGGGATCTCGACGATGAAACAAAACGTGCAGTGAGTTTTAATATATTCATGGGAAAAAAAAGAAAACAGCGAATCTGACCGGTGTTCGTTGCAATCTCGATCACCAATGCGCGATTCATTTTATTCGCTTGTGATCGCAACCAGCCCCCAAACAGCTGTGGGCCTCTGACATCTAACGAACCTGCTTGATAATGTTATTAATTCGTACCTTCATGAATATCTAACATCCTCTTTCGGATAAGACGATAATTCTGCTTCCTTCGTTTTCCATATATTTTCTTTATTTTTATTATTTCTTTTTCTCGAAATTTAAAATTTTCAGACTGTAAGCTCCGTATTGATATTAACGAAATTATGATATAAATTACAAAACCGGCAGAATAATATTTTTAATCGATTAAATGAATCTTTTATTATTTTTTAATTTTTAATTTTTTATATTTTTTATTTTCAAGATTAATAAATTAATTAACCCGCCAGTGTTCAGTTCTAATATAAATTCATTTATCTCGCATTATTGCTTGTTTCTTTTAATTCATTTTCCGAGCAATTTGAAAAATTGTGCAAAATTGCACTGTTTCGTTTTTTTTTTTCCTTAATTTCTTTTTTTATCGTGCCGTTTTTGTTCGTGTATCTTCGTTCATGATTTTGCTTGATCATTTCAAATTTGCTGAGGCTTAAGTTTGTATTTTCTATGTTGTTTTTTACTTTGCCAATTTAGTTGTTAGTCGAAGTGTCATTGATACGTATCATTGTTTCTGTTCGATGTACCAGTTGAAACACATAATGCTACCGAACGAAAAGATCATTCATAAACCGAAACTTCGTAACGCCCGAGAAGAGAATGAGAAAAATCAACTTTTCCCTCACTCTTACGTAAGTTGTTGAGTCATGTAACTTGGAGATGCGCGTGATTATTTGTTTGTATCTTACTGGTGTGAGTTTTCATTTTTTTATAAAATTCCACGAGATCCTTTTTACTAATTTTTATAAAATTACCAATATAGAAATAAAAAAGATTTTTGATTTTATTTTCGTTTAATAATATCGTATTTATATGTTATGATTTTCTATGGTAACATAGTACTATAGAAAATAATTTTAACCGATGACATAAAAGCTACGTAATTTAAATAATATTTAAAATATAGATTCTATTTATAAATTTATGTAATAAATTAACGAATAAAAGATTTATACGAAAGACATCCAAACGTATCTCGACGAAATACTTGGCCGATTAAAATTTATAACTTTTAAATAAAACATGAGACTGGCATTAAAGTTGAACTACTTATAAAGCATCGTTGTGATTCATAAATAGAATTCACAATTTCAAATTTTAACCGCGACTCCGAGTTAAAAAGAACCGTTGAAATAATTAATTACAATTTATAAACGCGTCGATTTAAACATGACATAATATTCAATTTAAATTAGTACCTAAAAAAATGATTCTCTGAATCTTAAACGCCAGAAATTAAGACAAGTAAAATTTCATTTTACATCATTTGATAATTTATTAAAAATTCTGCATGTTACTTTAATTTATTTTTTAATATATAAAATATAACTGTCGTGATACTAATCATTACATAACAATATCTCAATGAAGATGATGTTAGGTGAGTAAATATTAATTTCTGCCAGAGTAACATAAAATTATACCTTATGTCTAACATTGCTTTCAAGCTTGGAAGCAAAATACCACGTGTACGACCATACGAACATGCTGCACTGTACAAAATCATTTTTATTGTGAATTCTAACTTTTAATCAGAGAAGTGACACATTTGCCTCCATATTAATCTCTGCTATGCTAACTCTTGCTATTTATTTCAGACACATCATGCAAATCCACCTGTACGTTCTGTCACGAAGGTTTTATGTCAGATTCCAACATAGAAATTTGATTAGATTTTACTTTTTTTCACATAGATGGAGAAGGTTTTCAGTCATGCCTGGAGAGGACGCCATGGTGCGGAAAGCAAAGAAAAATTGACCGAAAAGCAGACGACTCCTGAGGAAATACAAGAACAGTATATCGACGATGAGCAGGTAGCAATCATTATGAAAGATATAGAAGTATGTAGAGTAAAGAAAGTTGGGACATAAAGTAAGCAATAGGATAAAAGATTGGTTAAGGATAGTAGATGGAACAATTAGAAAAATAAAAGATCACAGGATAAACGTATGTAATACATTTACATAAAAATATGTAAATGTATAAATTAAGAAATATAAATAAAACATAATGTAAATCATTATAGACTTGGATAAAGAATTATTATATTATATAAATTATGAATACTTATATGTTATTATATCATATAAATATTACATTATATTCAGGTATCTAAAGATTTATCAATATTTTTAAATATCTTTACTCTTACTAAAGATATTTAAATTAGCTATTTAGAAACACTTTTATCCATTATTATATGTACAGCAAAGAAGTATTACTTATGATTAAATGTGTGAAGTATTAGCCAAAATTAAAGTAAATGAGACTTAGGAAATCTTGAAATAAAAAATGTTGATTGTTGCTGTGTCTATTTGCACATAAAAAATAAAATTGTCAACTACAATAATGTCATTTGCAGGGGTTGCAACGACGACATGCAGTCGATACGACTCTAATGATACACTTCTTTGGGAAGGATGGAACCAACCAATTGAAGTACGAAGATTTCAAGTGTTTCATGGAAAATCTACAGCATGAAGTTCTAGAACTCGAATTCCACGAGTTCAGTAAAGGCCGCGAGACTATATCTGAATTAGATTTTGCAAAAATCTTGCTACGATACACTCATCTGGATACCGACGAGTATGTTCGTCATTTCTCTAATATAAAATTTCTCCTGCTACATTGTACATAATATAGTATTAAATACATTGTATCTCTTATGATTTTTAAAATGAAGTAAAATATTTAACCAATAAGAATTATTTAAAATGAGAATTTTACTAATTACTTGAAATTTGGAATAATTTGTATAATTGTCTGTTTGCAGATACGATAAGTATTTGGATAGAATACTAATAAACGCAGATCTACAAATAGGCATCACGTTCGAAGAATTTCGACGTTTTTACCAATTTCTGAACAATCTCGATGACTTTTCAATAGCCATGCGAATATACACCCTGGCAGATCAACCGATATCGAAAGGTTTCAGGATAATTTCGTCCCTAAAAAGAATACTTCAAATACACACTATAAAAGTAAAATTTTATATATACCATAAAATTTTCTTTCCAGATGAATTCCAACGAGCTGTAAAATTTTGTACAGGGAGCGTGCTCAGCGATCATATTATCGATACTGTCTTTGCACTTTTCGACGAAGATGGCGATGGCCAGTTATCCTACAAGGAGTTTATAGCGATAATGAAAGATCGACTGCACAGAGGTTTCAAGGTACTAGTTGAAAAACTAGTTTCCTTCATTTTTAAACGTATCATGCTTGGTAATAAATGCCCCTGACACACTGCAATCGGTGCGGGAATACTTTAATGTGTACACAGTTGCCATTACTCACTGGACTAAATGTTCCGGGCTCCATAAAAATAATTCTCGTGTATTAAAATTTATAAGTGTACATAATTATGAAAAGAAGCGTAGAAAATACTCTTAAAAAAATGCGAAATATTGAAGGCATAAATAATTATTATTTTTAAAAACAGAACACTTTGTAATCATGGCCAATTGTTTTAATGATCGTTGTACGTACAACGATTAATTAATAATCGTATGCTTTTTTTCTGTTCCCATAATACAGTCTCAACAACGGCGCAAGCATTTACAAGCATTTACCTCCTGTGTAAGGCAAGAAATGAAATCGCATTAAATGGCATTAAGTGGATGGATGAAAACGAAGGCCAAAATAAACGTGAAGCGTCCAAGGATATAAAGTGCAAGTTAAGCCTTGGCTCGTTTTCGAATCCTAGTCCCAGTTCATTAATATTATTGTGATAATTCTATTTCATCGCTACGACTTTAAATCTCTACCTCTATTTACCGTTTATTTGTCTTGTCACGTTCTTCTTCTCTATCTGCGTGATTGCTATGATACGACTCGAATAACTAACTAGTCTTGGCAGGTAAATAAAACTACCGATATCAACGATATTTTTGATTAAGTATTAACTTAAATCTATTAATCTGTTGACCATGCGTGAACGAATGATTGTTAACTGTTATACAATGTGTATTTGTCTTTAAATTAATGGTCTTGCGATACGAAATCTCGTGTACTTAATTATAATTTATATTCACATTTGAACTTGATATTGTTTGTGATTGAACTAGTATTTTGTAACGAATTGTCGGTGAATTTATAATTTATTATATTATACTGTTATATTTTATAAGAGCAATATTATATTAATAACGCAAAAATTTAATGAACGTATTTGCTTGTTGGAACTAACGAATCATTGTTTTCTTGCAAATTGCTGTTTATTATAAATTACAATAAGGGAGAATATTCCTTTGAAATAGACAATCCATTACTTTATTTATGATTGTTCCTAACATTAATGAATTTGAAATTTACGTCACTGATATTGTTAATTATTCTACTGATATATATTTTTCTAAGCAATTGTTCTTCGAAATTTCTACACAACAAAATGTAATATATAGAGAGAAGTTAATTATATATTAATTTTCACTATTACCAAATTTAATACAAGATATGTATGTAGTAAGTCAACTCCAATTATCACTCTTCTTCAGTGTAACATAATTTATCATTCGAATCACGATAATAAAGAACGATATCTTTACATCTATAGAAAATGTAATAACTCTTATTCCTCGATATTAATTCATTTTTGTTTCAGCAACAAATGTCACCGTATCTCCCACAAGTGGCAAACAAACCGACAAACTAGAGATAATATTTTTAATGAAAATATTAAAAAAGACAAATTTCGTAATTCTTATTTATAGTATAGTATAGGGTATCAGAGAATTCGTGGTTTAAATAATTATAAGTTCCTCTGTCATACACCAGCAATGAAGCTACACTTTCATTCCTACATTGTAAAGTGCCATTCCTCCCACGTGCACCGCCAATGGCCCAGTTCTCTCTTTTTGCCGCAGACTGCACGTAGTAATTGTTGTTTGTTATCACTCATCACACTGATTGCCGTCTGCTGGTCTCATGAATTGAGCCAGCGAAAAGAGGCACGTCATTACTCGTCCCAACGGCCTGACATCAAACGAACTTCATCGCGGACAATGATTCCGCAAAAGCTTCCTAGTTCCAAAGCAACAAGCATCGTCTAGGAATGCAATTCCCAAACGAGTCCAAAGCGGTTCGGTTTACAACTCTAATTGTCAGGTTGATTGTTAAAATGCCTTTAAATCGGTGATCTCTGAGCATGTGCATCGTTTTTGAAGTAACGTCACACGTGATGTCTGTCATAGAATAGGTGTGACGAGATTGAACATTGATTCGATCGTATTTCTACTGATTGCAAATTTTGAAATTTTGTAGTATAGCGAATACTCTGTAAACGATTTTGACAGAATCAGTCATCAATTCTATAGAATTTCTATAAATTACAAATTTTGAAATACAGAAAATTATATAACAGTAATTATTTTCTGACAGATTCAAAATTATTATTTTCTTACAATATATTCTAAAAAGAAAAAAAAAATATCGTGAGCAAATTGGAAGAAAATTGATCGATCCCCTAATTCGATAATCTTCGCTACTTCGATATTATGCGGCATTCGCTAAAGACTATTATTAATTTTGAGTTTCAAACCTCGTGAAGGTTTGTAAACCATCAGTTGTTTATTAGAAGGATATTTTGAAATCAGTTTTTAATTTAAATAGATGTGATCAAAATAGTCATCAACCTAATCTTGTATGTATAGGTTGAAATTTTAAAATGTTGATTCTTTATACAAGTTGTTTATCGATATGAATTATCGGTTTATGAATTATTGTTCTTTTACTCTACGTTCTAGAAACTATATTCTTAAACACTACCAGTTTTGCTAGTTCAATAATCTTTTCAGTAATGCTTCGATACCATGGTTCACAAACGATCGCTTGTTTACTTCGAGAATATTTTCGAGCCAATTTATAAATAGATCATGATAAAGTGCAATTATTTAAGACAATCAAGGAATCATCTAACGGCTAAAAATAAGGCCAAGCATCAAAGACGAGGAAGATGTGCCCGTCTTTTCCGGATCCATCAAAAAATTGGTAAGATAACATCTTGAGAAAAATAAATTTCAGTAAATCATCTTACTATTCTGATTATTATTATTATTATCGCATGATATATTTCGCTTTTCGAACCAGGAAATTAAATTTTGGCGAGAGAAGAAGAAATCCAAAATGTTTCAACGAATACGCTTGTTTATAATACGACCAAGGAACCTCGGGGCAGAGGCTACGAAGAACTGAAAACACTAGCCTAAGTTCGCTGAAGTCAAAAGTTGTTGTCAAACTCGAACATGCTGGCTGCGTCAGGTTTTGGCCATGAGTCGTATTTCGACTTGTTCGACACGATGTCGCATGTCCTTCGCGCAAATTCTTAACATTTAAATTCTCATTCTCGACGAAGACTCTGTTTTATTGTTATGACGACTAGCGAGGAATTCAGATAAACGTGAAATTGTGACACGAAACTGTTAATTTGACGAATTTGTAACGAGACATTTATTAAAATTGCAATTTGTCATGTAACGAATGAGAGGGATCGAATACAGGTTTTATCGTACAATTGCTCCAGGACGAGTTTCAGGACGAGCTTGAAGGCGAAAGTGAAGATGATACATATATTCGACTGGTGGAGGTAAGCTTATTATTGTAATGGTAGGATAGGTTGAATATGAAAGTCTGACACGTGAAAAATTCCATCTGCATGATACATTAAAAGCGCAGTTAAATTTAATGAAGATAATGCGACTTAACGAGTAGTCAGTGATAAGTGATTGAAAATTAATTCGATGTTATCGGTGCTTTAATTGCAAATGAAACGTCAATTTGTTATTCTAATACCTTATGAAAAGACAAAGTTCAGCCCTTCATGTTGCTCTGGATTAACGATCGATTTGGTCGTTAATATATTCAGAAATTAAGTCGTTATTTCGATATTCTATTATACGCTACGCGCTTATTGTTCGTGATAGAATTTAAGAAACGAAATAAACATTTACGAATTTCTTTATATTCTTTATCTTCAAAGATACATACACTTATTGGTGAAAGTTAAGAAACAAAATAACTAATTTTTTAATATTCTTTGAAATAATATATTTCACGTCGATAAAGGTAACTTTCTTCCAATCTCTTGTATAAAGCCAATGTTTAATTTTACTTAAAATTATATTGCACATCGGAAAATAAACAATATACAAAAATTCGTAAATCATTTCTTTGTTTCTTAATTTTTATCAGTAAGCATACGTATTAAATTCTTAATGCAATTAGAAGCCAAAGAATGAGTTCAAACACTAATTATTGAAATATGTATATTTAGATAAGAGTGTGTAACTTGCAGAATACTAATTTGCCATTTCTAATTTATTTTTAAACTTATTTTAAGTTTTCTGTCCACCGTAACAAGAGAATTTATTTTCAAGCATATTTTAATTTCTACCTGCCAAATTTCAAAATTTTTAACAGAAGAAGCATCACTTTCTAAGTTTGTTGCAAGATAATCGAACAGATCTTTTTATTTCGCACAGAAAACGATTAAGTAAACTCTAAACTATGTACATATTATGAAAATCATCCACCTTTTCTAAGCTCAAACACATCAAAAATTACTATCTTTAGAATATTTTTGTAAAGATAGCAGAACTGATCATAAACCTAAGATAATGTAAACCATGGTTAATATTCCACTGTATTAACTGCCAGACCCATTACACGGTGCCCATACACATGTAACACACGCACACATGATATAAATTTCAAGAAACACTGAAACTACGGAGAATGCTTTTATTTCTGTACAGTACGATCAACGTTAAATTTCTCAAAAAATAATTTCCAATACCCACAAGGGAAACAAAACCCAAAGCTTACGAGTACCCCCCATAACAACTTTGGTCTTCCAAGAAACCCCTAAATCCGAAGCAAAACCTTCGTAAATTTACCTAAGAACAGAACACATCGCATCGAAACACAACATATCACTGCGACGCAAAATTTCGTCGCATTCTTGTTGAAGCGCAAGAAACAAAGGTTTTCTCTCAATTACGATAGACTCACATAACGCGACAAAAATATTGCGACTTCTGTTTTCATATAACACAATTCTCCGTTCAACGCGGAAAATAATAAAACACAAGAATTACCGGATAACGAAAACTATTTTCCAATTTAACAAATTCAAAGAAAATATATATAAATTTGTATAATTACGCTTTTATTAAATTTCAATGAAATAAAAGATTTTTCACGTGCATGGATAATACGCCATTAATTTTTAAAATACTATTTGACAAAACATAGAAAATAAACTTTGGCGTAGCAATAGTCATTTCACTGTTACTTTCAATTATGCGGGTTATACGAGAAAAATTCCCATACAGCACGATTTCCTGTAACGCGGACTTCTACAACACGTTACTCATTAATCGCGTTATACGTATAAGCTATTTCATATAAACCCCGTTGAGGCTTCTTACCCTTTTCATATCAGATGTTTGCCTCTCTTTGTATTCGTAAGTGCCTATTATTACGCGAAGGTTTTTCGTTTCATACATCTGTCAACAGCATCGAAGACTGTAAACCGGGGCGAAGAAGCAAAAGTACGGAAGGATACGGAAGATTCGGCAAGGATATTGGTAGTGGGGACGATCGGCGGGCAACGGTGCTAGGACTCGGAGGGAACGGCGAACGGCCGGTCAGTCGTGTTGTCAGAAGTGTCAGAAGGAAGTGTCGCGGCGGCACGAGCGCTCGCGAAGCAGTCAGTCGCGAAACGGAAGCGAATTGGTTCGATTCGCGCGCGCCGCGCAGTAATCTCACGCTTACAGTGCTGGTTGGCCTCGCGGTCTTCACCTGTCAGTTCGTCCAGCCTTATCTGAGAACGGTCGGCCGATGCGCCACGTGCGCGATGGGCATGATGGGAATGTTCAAGTGGCTTAGAAAGTAAGTCATTCCTTTTTATTTTCGTTTTATTTCTTTTTTATTTTATTTAAATTTACTCTTCTTTTATTATTTTTATTCTTTGTTAATTTCCTTTTTCTTGGTTTGTTGGTTCCGGTTGCGTGGCTTGCCTGTTATGTGACACGTGGTGCACTTTGAGTATAGTGTGAAGAGGTTTGCTAATGAGCGATTCGAGATATTACACGAGTGTGGTTGAAGGTTAACCAGGTTGATAGTTACTAGGGAATACTGATAATTTTTATGTGCTTTTATTTATGCAGGTCTTCGTTTGTGTGTGTGTGTGTGTGCTTAGAAAAGCTTCTAACTATGGAATTTTTTTTTTTTTTTTTTAGTGAAAATATTTATTTGGAACGTGTAGAGTTTGATATTGTTTATTTGGAAAATGGTGTTTTTGGAAATAGCGAGTTTTATTTGGTTTTATTTTTAGACTGTGACTCTGTTGTTAGTTAGTTATCGGGGAAATTATCTGTTAGTAAATTCTCTGACGTAATACTGAAACGTTTCATTTGAATATTCAAAAGCTAATTATCTAAGACTCTATTGATAAATAATTGCTTCGTTTCTTAACGCGATAATATCTCGACTTAATTTATTTTTTGAATGAAAAGTAACATAAAAAATTGTATACACGCGAAGCCAGAATATGCATATGATAACGGTGATTGTTTTTTAAATATGGTGTTTTGTGTACGTGAGTTTAAAATAAAAGTGACAGAGCTCGAAACAATCAAACGAAGAAGATAAAGAATAAAGTTTATAATAAAAATGGTTCCTCGAAACGTTCGCGGTAACGTAAGTCCTCCAACTCGACTGTTAGTATATTTACCAATTAAAGGTCGCATACTCCCGAGAAATTTCAAACTTGACAAATTTTAAATCGTACCATTATTTCTGCAAACAAACAAAACGTTTGTTTTGTTTGGTACTCCTATACCGAGTAATTAAGATGAAGATATTTTATAAACTGAAACCGATACGTTGTATATGTATACACGATACGTTGCTTGTGAGGAATAATAACATAGGTATTGCGTTCATTAATTGCTTTATTATACTAACTTATTATTATTTTATTAACCGCTCGGGCATAGGATTATATTTTTAACAATAATAATGATCAAGAATGTTACGTTATGTAGGTATTATTTTACGTGACTTCTTTTCATTACAAATTTATGCAATTTATATCGGTTCCTGTATACGACAAATATATAAAATACATCAAATCTTACATAAAAATATAGGGCTATAGGTAACTATACCTTATTTAAAATGTAAATAATCCAGAGAAAGTAATACTTTCTATAGAACAGTAGAATCCTGTGCCACGAATTTAATTACAAATAAATTCCAACATTGGAAAATTTAATTAATGATTAGATAAAAAGAAATCTCGATAAAAGAGAATTACCATAAATAATGAAATCTCTTACTATCGCGAGTAAATTTATATCTAGAGAACTATTTTACCATTTTTTAAACGATATTATAATTTTCGATACCAATGAATTTCATTGCGACACTTTCAGAATAATTACTATGTTGAAAGATGTTGCCAAAGATCGCTTTCTTTAATTACTCTGTCTCATTACAACTAAAGTTACTTGAAGAAGAAAAAAATAAGTTCGTCTCATGCTGCTTGATTGTCAGTTCCTTTTTTTCTAACGTAATCGCATGGTAAACTGATGACCTGATAAGGTTCTTGAAACCGTAATAAACCAAAGATAGAATTATTGCACGCGAGAACACGAGAGATTTGCCGTTCTCAGACGTTAAATTTTTGTGTTTCCATCTCGTCGACAAAATTTTCAAATGAAAAATCAGTGTTTGGAACACACATTCGGACACAAAACATATTTCAGACACATCGAGCCATGTTTACGACCACATTTCTGACTTTCATAAGACGCATCCACATTAAAGCGTCGAATATTAATTAGAATATTAAGTGGAATAAACCTAAGTCGAATATTAAGTGGAACGATAAGTAGACTAGGCATTCTTCGATCTATTTTATCTTTTTCGAAACACAGTGTTTTTAACAGTTTAAAAATTTTGAACAGTGGGGTCACTGGTGTTTTTTGATGGATCTTTTCATCTTCCTTTCTCTCTGAAATTTTTAATTACCTTTATTAACTTTAACCGTTTCAAATATTTCAGCAATAGGGGTCATTGATTGTTTAATTATTAATAGTAGACTGATTTATGTAACTTCGCGACGAGTCGAATATTAATTAGAATACTAAGTGAAATAAACGTACGTCGAATATTAAGTGGAATAATAAATAGACTAGACATCCTACGATCTGTCCTTTTTGAATCATAATGAGTACAACTACTAATAGAAACTTGAACAGTATGATCATTAATTTCTTAATTATTACTAATATACCGGTGTCTAGCAACTTTGTAACGAACCGGATATCAATTAGAGTATGAAATGAAATAAACCTAAATCAAATGTTAATTGAACTATACATTCCTGTCTTTTTTTCTCCCAATGATCTATTGTTTCTTTTTCTTCGCCAAATCATAGTGATTTTAATTGTTTCATAAATTTCTGCAATAGGGCCACCGATTTTTCGGTTATTAAAGATAGACTGATTTATGTAACCTCGCGAGGAGACAATGGGAATGAACGTTTGTTTAAGAAATGGAACAGTGTCGTTGAACGTAAGCATATAAAGCTCTAACTGGCGGATTGTTAATGTCACTGTTTGTTAGTACAGCGCAGACTTATGTGTTTACAAAGACTTGCTTTAAACACTTTCGAACATAATTACCGTGCAACTTTGCTGCAGTTGGTGGGAGCTAACCTCTGCTAATGCTCACTTGCTACAAGTGTAACGAGTATGTAATTTTCCGGCTCAAGCGTTTCAACGTTTCTTTTTATTCAAATGAGCGTCATAATTAATATTAATATAATTGGGGCAACCTGTACTATTAATATTATATTATATTAATATATACTAACAAATCAATTCCAATATCAATTTGCTCCCATAGGAATTATCTATTATTAATTATATTAATAATATTAAATTGAAAATCAAAAATTCATAAGGTTGGAAGAAAGGGAAATTTAAAAACATCCAACATGTATTCTACATATGCTCTCCGGTGAAACTACTCAAATAATTCCTATCGAAGCAAATTGACACGGGAAACGATTTATTGATTGCATCGTGCACAAACTATACCCAATATTTATCCGAAAATCGTGA
The DNA here is from genome assembly GCF_001483705.2 of Eufriesea mexicana. Lineage (NCBI taxonomy): Eukaryota > Metazoa > Arthropoda > Insecta > Hymenoptera > Apidae > Eufriesea > Eufriesea mexicana. The sequence continues at coordinate 541,112 of NW_016908372.1, forward strand.
TAACCGTTCTCGATTGTTCTCGACCGTCAAATATACGTACAGTGCCGAGGAAAACAAAATCAACCTTCAAAACCAAAACAAGTTTATAGCGCAGTAAACTGTTCATTAGACGATCCCTATGTTTCGCCACTATTCCGTCGACACTTGGTCAACGATCGAATTCTGTCACCCCATACTTTCCTTGTGAGATGGAATGGATGATTTAATTTTACGGGCGATACACGAAGTGATCATCAACGTAATATCAGCGGTAATCGTGGAATGTACAAAATGTTTACAACCGAGTGTGTAAGTAAACATCGAGATTGTTTTCAATTTTAATATCTTACACATTTCACTAAACGTTGTATTTTCCTGTCAAACCCCTGTGTTTTCCAAATTCGAATTTAAAGAACGCGTTTGAAACATATTTCGAAGAAACGATAAATCGTATTTTTCGAATTTTGCACGCTATCCTACGTGTAAGAGGTTGTTCAAAAATTATTTTCAATTAAATCCTTTATTTTTAATTAAAATTAAATACCATTTGCTAAAGTTAATCGACTGAATTTTACTATCAATTAAATCTCAGTAGAAAGGTATTTTATTTTTATTTCTTTTTAAATGATTAAAAATTCTGTCAAATTATTTTTCCGAAAAATTAGTTAAAAGTTGTAATGAGTAATTTAGAAAAGTTTCTTCGCTATGAGAAATCGTTACAGCGAGTTCGAATATTCGAGTTTTTTCAAATTCGTTGTTTTCATGATTTCATTAGTAAAAGGAAAAGGGAAAAATAGGATGGTGGAAATAGTTGATAGGGACACAACGGTAACTTTTTTACTGCAAGTTCTCACTGTTATTGTCACATCGACCGAATGTGCCACAGGAAACGGTGTTCAACAAAGTGAGACATTACATTGTTCGAAACACCGGTGACAAATGAGCAACCACTTCTTTCACTGCATTATAACAATGAGTATGATAATTACGGTTACTAAACATATCACGCGTGTGATACTTATTACGATTGTTCCCGTGTACCAATCTGCGTTTGAATAAAATGGCCCGCTTTTACGTAACGTTGAATTAATTCGACGGAATGATCGCTCTTTGAGAAAAGAATCTCGACCAAAGATTTTCTATTTTATCGAAGAAACAGTTTTATCCGACCAAATTTATTTTCGAGAGAATACTTAATATTTGAGTAATATTTCCTAGATAATAAATATTCCACTATCCGCGTTAAATTTGCCCACTTCTCCGTATTCGAAAGCTCCACGTTTCGCTCTAAATACTCAAATGAAAATAAAAATTCGTAGATTCGGTAATTTTTAACGCAGAAAAATATAGAGTTCCATGTGAGATTTAAAGTATTCGTTTGAATTATATTTTTAAAGGCACGATATGAAAGGAAAGAAAAGTTCCGCGTACCTAATGATGTTTGCATATGAAAGTAATAATAGAAAGAGCTCCACTATCGTTTGGTTCGGTTTAACATCGTCTAATTGAATGCTAAATAGATCCAATTAACTATACAAATGTCAGGTACTTTCACGTGGAATCCTGGCAATTGAAACTTCCGATAAAGGTAAGTTCCACAAGAATCGCCTCGCGCTAATTCCCAAACGTTTCGCGAGAGATTCCAGGTAACATGACGAAAAAAATTCTGGAAACATGGAATTCATTTTGCTAAATAGCTTCAAGTGTTACAACACGCGCACCTGGGTCATTAGATTAATTAGAACATCTCAGATATTACTAAAGGGATTAGAGAAGATATTAATGTCTACGTAATGTACCATAATTTATGATTAGAACGTATATCTGATAAGAACTCCCATTCAGTGTGAGAGTACAAACAAAAATTTTTGGTATTGGTAATTGTTCGAAAAATTTGAATCTTGTTTTGTATTTTCGAATTAGAGTGTCGAATGAGATAAATCTTGTTAAAAGATAATTTAGTGCATCTAAATAGTGCATACTGCGTCTATGTATATGTATACCTCTTCAGTTTCTAGGAAAATTGAATTATTAAATTCAATTTGATACTGTAGATATATCATGGATCAATTTTGTTCAATGTAAGAAATGTTACTTAATATTATTTATTGTTAATTTATTTGCACACGAGACTGTCGACTATTAAAATTAGTTAAAACTGGTTTACAAGAATACGATGATCGAAAAGTAAAAATAAAATGATAGCTTAAAAGATTTGTCTGGATTTTTTAGAAATAAAATATTTTATTTCCCGTACCACTGTTCCGATAATATCTATCATAAAATTACACGTATCGATGGGAAGACATAATTAATTAATAACATAAGACGAAGGATTTAATAGGAAAGAATTATTGGTGAAATGAGAGAAATTTTGCTCGAGGCATCGTTAATTTTTCTTTATAGTAATGTTATTATACCTAAGAAGAAATAATATCACTGTGCAAAGCGTGACGCGTAATACAAATATAATATTTTTATTTAATTACTAATCCCACGACTCTTTTGCTCATTTTACCACTTTTATACTCGACCTCTTTACTATTTTATTAAATTGCGTTGGACTGTTTATGACTTAAACTATATACACGTCTTTTTTCTAATACCATAAATGCTGCGAAGTGAAAATGTCTTGAATATTGTTCCGGCATTTTTACCATTCTCCAGCTGCGTTTTTTTAATCAGTATCATACGTTTTCCGTTTCATGCCAATATTTCAAACGTGTTAAGGCGTATAATATCAATTTAATATTAATATAACAAGAGAGGTAAATATTATCTTGTAGTATATAACAAGCGAGTACATAGACCAATAACAAAAGGTATTCAAATAGTAGAGATAGTTAGACGTTGGGATAATAGTGGTTCTACTCCACTTAATTTAATCGAAATGTCTGAAATTACTTGATAGAAATTTCCTGTTCGCCAAGAAACGATCACGTTCAATGTAATTCTATTCCTATGGTCGTAAATAGTAAAATTACATAGAATTATATATTAAATGGAGATAATATAAATCAAAAGATGATGCTTAATAATATCTCGCAGCTTGTATTAACGTTTTGACGTATAATATCTAATATATCGTCTAACAATAAAATCACGGTATCGATAACATCGTCATAGTCGCAGTAACATTCAACAGAACAATAGATACACGCATGTGCCTTCTACACATATATCAAGCGTAGGTCAAACATAGCTGAAGATGACACTTACCATTTTATATATTATATATTAATATGTTAATAAAACACTTAACGTATTATGTAATAACAGAATCGTAATATCAGTAATATTTCCATACAAGTGACATTCGATAAAATAATAGATATTCATATTCCTCAACATTAACAAATTAATTATGGATTACTATACCAAAAAATAATATCTTAAATTAACATATTGATACTTAACAGGTTTTAACGCGAATAAAATTCGTGTAAATTCTACAGACTTTTTATAATTTTATTTCAAACTACACAGTAGGTAACTAATTAAAGTTAAGTGCTTTTTCAATTACGGAATGTTCAAAATTATATCGTAGGAGATTAATATTTAATAATAAAATTTTAATTTCCTTAACATAGTTATGAAAACAACAATCAATATAATAATATTTGCAATTAGATAAAACTCTCAATATGCAACATAATTAAATATAGTGCAAATATACTAGAGAATAATACTTTCAATCTAATGTATTACATTAACACGTTGATATATGATGTAATAATAAAATTACAATATGAATAACATAAATATGAAAGTGAAATTCAGCAAGACAGTAGATACTTATACCTCTCAACATACAGATTAACACTAGGTTTACGGACGCTATCTGTATACCTATTTCTACGGACACCTGTCAAATTTACAGGTAAAGGAAACCACATGTCTTTTCGCTTTTAACGATTAGTTTAATCTAAAAACAATTACAATATTAACAGTCTTAATATAAGTTAACTAAATCTGTTACCATTGTATAATTGGAGCAACCCATCCATCAAATTGACGAGTTTCGTAAATCTAGTGTTAAATATAGTCCATATATATCAGAGAATAATACTTGTTATCTCACATGTTACATAAAAATCTTAATATAATACGTAATATATAATTTAATAATCAAATTTGCGTATCGTTAACATAGTTATGAAAACAACATTCAATAGATCAGTATTTAGATATTTATAACCCTCGATAACATAATTAAATATAGTCCAAATATATCAGAAAATAATACTTGCTCTCTCACGTATTACATTATATCATATTACATTAACATATTAATGCAACACGTACTATATAATTTAACAATAAAATTATAAAACCGATAACATCGTCATAAACATAAAATTCAACATAACGATAATACTCACACCAATGAACGTTCCGGCATTATAGTCACCTTTAATCCACATCTCGTCGCAGTGAGCCAAGAGTCAGGCAACATTCGAGCATTTTCGCGCTGTCATTCCTCGCGATCAGCAACAACACGTCACGCATGTCGCATGCTAACGCTTTCGTCTCAGTTTTCGGTGCTATTTATCAGCCGGCTGACACGAACTCGGTAACCTTCACCTATAACGCGAATTACGTTTTATCATAGGCGTCGCTGCAACCGGTTCCCCTGCTCCACACGTTTAGCTAGTTCCCGCGCAATGACGATCTGCTACGCTGCTATCAACGCCAGTGCAATTGCCGACGTTATCGCGCTTCTCATCGAATTTATAGCTCAAGCTCTCGACTATTCCTCGCTCTTGGTATCCCAAACGCGATATCTCCAAGCTGGACCTTCACACCGTAGTGAGGTTCCAGTAATGGTCGTAAGTACGTGTCAGTACATGGAAAAAAGGAAGTTACCAGCAAGGTCGAAGTTATCCGTGATAAACTGTACTTAGCAGATGGTGTAACAAAGTTGCAATCTCCACTGGGCATTATCAGTTATCACAGAAGTAGCCACACTTCTGTGGAGTCTGTGTCATACAGGCACGAAGTCGAGATAAGTACATACGTTAGACGTCGTTCGAAATCGAAATTTTATTTAAAGATGATAATGATTCGCGTCTGTTAGGATCTGCTGGATCGAAACGATGGTCCGACGAAGATTGTCCGAAAAAGCTTCGCGACTAGGTGCGTATCGTGACATTAAAATTCCTCGTGGTTGATGTCCTCTGAAATTGAAATTTCATCCGATAGAGAGTGCGTTTAACGTCAGCACTGTGTAGTTGAAATATCCGTGAAGGTCGTTACTCTATAAAATCTCGTGGAAGTAATGTTCTGTGAAGCTGAAATGCCTTGACGTTCGTGTTCTTTGAAATTCCTCTACGTTGTTCCTCTTTCAAACAGAATTTACTGAAACGCGATATATTTCTGACATTGGGATCCAGAATGTTTCGAACTGTACGAGATTTATTACACATTCTTGGGACTATGAATGTCGAATTTGACAGTGTCAAGATTTTTCAAAGAGTAACCAACGCGAAACTTAAATTCTGTGAAAAGCAAAAAATTTCCAATGTGTAACATTTTTACAGAGAGTAATAAATATAATTATAATCGATTTGGATAAATCGAATGGTTACAAATGATATCGTAATCTTACTTGAAGGTCTTAACGAATATTTACTAATTTAGATTCCATTAACAAATCAAATTCCATTGGTAATTCGATAATAATTATTTCTTACAATCGAATTGATTTACACTTAAAATATAAATTTTATTTACAATATAAATCATATAGGAATTGTTCGAAACTGAAAGTTCCATAAAATTAATATATATATTAAATTATAATGCCTTGAAATGTAATAGGATTTTACGAGGCTAAAATTCTATTCGGTATCGTGTTCTCGAAATTGGAATTCCATAAAATCGCCGTTCCATACAGTTGAAACTCAATGAAGTTAGTGATCCACAAAATTAACATCCCGCGAGAGGTCAACAACCTTCGATGCACAGATTCTAACTGCATAAACTCGCTGGGAAAAATCGGAATCCGCTTTCCAAAAACTAAATTTGCCACCGAGTGCAGTATTTTATTATCTTATACTTTTGCCATATGCTTCGATCTAAAAAGCTTCATTGTAAAACTAAAAAATTCCTATTTCGGTTCTGTTCTGCTCCAACACACCACGATTGCCATAACGATAAGAGATTCGATATCAACGATCAGACTGTGTGCGTCTCGTGAGACACACGATCATTTGCATAGGTTAACGATGAACTTTGTCTAGATTTTAGCTTCTGAAACGAATAGTTAGAAGGAAATACACGATACATTAGAAACTTTCCACATTTCTACATAATACTGGGCTGATCAAGAAGTAATTTCGTACTACGTTTATTATTTTTAGTATAAAATAACAGTGATTTTCTTTAAAGCAAAGAAATTTGATTTTCGATTAAACGCGAAAATGTACGGTTACTTTCGACCAAATTAATATTAATTTCTACCGCTATTAATTATTATCAATCATGTAAACTATCTTTGCACACGCGCCACGGGTCGGTAGATCCAGCGCTAGCATAACCATTCGCGTGTCAAGGCGAGTAGAATCGGGCAACGGTGTGACCAGGCAAAAATACTTAGCTGGACGAGTTTCACCGTGGTACCGTTTACTTTTTGCTTTGTGAAAATGTTCCGAAAAGTTCCAAGCGTATCGAAGACACGGGTTAATTACGCTCGAAAAGAACGGGGCCTTTTGTGTGGTTTGGAAGTGAGCACAGGTAGACCGTTACCTAGAATCAACGTAGCTCTGCCACGATATAACGACCTCCATTATGCTCTTAACTAAATGACCATGCGGTGTACCGAGCATTTTCTACGTAAAACCATTGTAAAAGGAGGAATACACGCTACTTGCGGGCTATTCTAAATAGAACACAAAAGATTTCGACCATGTGCAATTACCTCGTATCGTTCGATGAAGTGGTTGTTAGGCCAATTTGTCAGCCAGGAAAGGTTGCACAAACGAAATTAGGGGAATGTTACTAGATAGTACTCGATATCGGGTATCCCTAGGAGCCGAAATGATAATTAAATTTTTACGAGTTCCATCGAAATTGAGATTTTACGAACAACAATGATAGATTTTCTACTCGAATAATATTAATAATAAGATGGTAGCCTATCTTTGAAAATTGGCTTCAGCATCGAAACTTGAAACTAAATTGCACGATTTTACTCGTTCTCGTTTGCGAGAAGTGTAATTTCACTATTTCCTTTCTTTCTTATTTTTTTCTTTCCTTTTTTGTAAAATAGGGCGCTATGGAGGTAGCAAATTTCGTTTATAGCATGAATGCTACGCTGTACAAGAATTCGCAATTGCTGCGATTCTAAACGAACGATAGTAAATATCGCGTAATATTAATTTAAATCTACCAAAGCTCAAATGGCCTTTTTACATTTTTAATTAAAAATTTCGCATTCAACCTTGTCGCTTTGGTTACTTGTCTTCGCCACTTTTCTTTTGATGTAGGTATAATCAATTTTCCATATCTCCTCGTGTTCCATTTTTCTAAAAATTTTCTTGTTTTATTTCTTCGTCTACCGGTCATTTGGCCTGTCATGGTATGTTTAGTGTTAAGAAAGTAGTCTGAAATACATAATCGAGAAATAACAACTGATATTCTGCAATAAAGTTCAATACATTCGTGGTGAACCGTATTTTTCCTCTATTTTCAGAAGGATTTATTAACACTGAAATTACCGACTCGTAACGAGGAGCTAAACGTATTATGAACAGATGATAATAACCGAAGTGATACGATGAAGATAAACGCGTACGTGTAAATCACGTTTGTACCTGAATAAAAGTCTCCGCGAATCTTATCAAAAGCTGCATGTTTCCAGTAATTATAAAAATAAAACATTCGAAACCGGCCATTTTGAATAAACCATTAATTCTCTGGTTAATCTCCTAATTATTTCTTACCAATTTCAAGTGAAAAAAAATACTGGAACATCGATCGTTACATGTGCTGATAATTATGAAAGTGGTCTAACCATGAGTAAAAAATTTAAAAGAAATTTATTTTTCGCTTATTTTGTGTCATATCCATTTACTTTGCGATAATATAAAACTTTTTTATAAATCGAGCTTGCAGTTGTACGTAGCACTAACCCATATATTATTTCGATATATATCGAAGTTGAAAATGCAGTGGATATTGCATTGCAATTGGTAAAGCAATAAAAAGGAATAGATGCCGAACAAGTGTACTATATTAAAGGGAAACAACAAATTAGCAGTATCTAAAAACGCGTAATTTATTTTTCATTTATTTCAACGTATTATTAACTTATTAACTTAACTTATTTTATTTTATATATGTATCCTTTCACGTAAAACATATCTGTATTCGAAAATTTTTAATTTCCAGTTCGCTTATGACATAATTCGATAATCGACGTACTACGTGTATAGTCATTCGTTCCTTGCAATTATCAACGTCCATAACGTTTCCATCAGAACGAACATGTCCTTTGCCGATTTAACACTAAACCTACTACGACCGGTCAAATGACCGGTAGATGGAAAAGTAAAAGAAGATTCTTAAAAGAAAAAAACGCGGAAAAGAGAATGAAAAATTAATTTATATGCATATCGAAAGAACAATCGTGGAAACAAATAACCAAAGCGATAACGTCGAGTGCGGAATTTTTAATGAAAATTTGGAATTGCTCATTTAGATCACGGTAGGTTTAGTGTTAACGGCAGATATCTCGTTTTGCATAATTCAACAATTACAATTTTGCGGATGTTATATTGTTATGCATTAAAATCCCGTTCGAATCACCATCTTGATTATCGAAGTCCTTTCGAGAAACGAATTATTCACCTAGTGTTTTGCGTTATTTCTAGCCTACGTTCTAGCAGTGGTCGTGACAAATTCGCGAATCATCTTATTTTACGTTACATAATTGCTGCTAATGGAACTGTGACGATGCGGATCTGAGAATAGCGGCAGGTCAGTTCTCGCTCCACAAGCACACCATAAAGGTTTATTAAACACACTAATGTACCGTATGCTTTCTCTGTTAATGGTTACCATATCATCGTCATACAAACGAACGCATCCACGGCGACAATTCTAAACGCTGAAGCAAAACGTTTACATCTCGAGTAAACGTTTTCGTCTGTTGCTCGTGTTAAAATTATTTTAAGAGATCGTGTATCCTCGCAGACTGTTTTCTCCTCTTTTGTGATCAACGGCGAATGCATGATGTAACTTATATTTCATAAGAGAGTAAAGAATGAACGATTACTGTGCTTAGTAATCATCAGTCAATGTATTGCGTAGTCATTCTGATGATAAGTACTTGAATGATTCTGTTTCTTGATTTACCAATCGGCGATATCTTTTAATCAGGAAGCTAAAATTGCGTAGCATAACTATACCTATAAATACATATATATATATTCTTGGGATTTTTAATTAATTTTTATTAATTATTCGTTTTCAAATTTCCTCCTCACCGATGGAGTATCGAATTTTCGTGCAATAATTATATTTATTTATTATGATTATGTGGGAATAAAAATTTTGACTTTTATTTAAAATGCATGTGCAGCTGTGAATTTGAATTCTTCAACCACTTAAAATGTCGTTTTACTTCCATCGGATACGCTTGTTAGTTGCATACCTGTGTGATTGTAAGATGCGACAAGAGAAATAGGATACACGCGTAACCCTTTTATTTTAAACATACACATTTGCAACAAAGCAAACTGGGAAAATAGTTTCCCTCAGGGTACGGATTTTTAGACTCTCTGTCTCGGGTTATTGATAAACTAGTTAGAATTGAACAAAAATTGATGCTGCTCGTTACCTAGTTTAGCGATACAAGAAGTGCGAAACGCGGTCATAGGATGTGCAGTACTCGTATTTAATTTTCTTATTTAGTCGTGACTAATCTGGATCACGTGGACAAAATATGTATCTAGCACATATCTTTTACTACATTGTGAAAAATCCGACTTCTATCCCGAGAATCTAATTTCTAAACTTCCATAACACGATCAACTTTGAACGATTTATAATAATCGTGCAAATCAATGTTAAGAAGAGGAAGAGAAAATTCCTGCGAAACAGTAAGGTGTTCCAAACCTTCCGAAATCCGATTACATATTAAATAAAGCTACGAAAATTTTCATTTTATTTGTTTTATCGTATGTTATTTTATTCTATTCTAATTCTACTGAAATTTGTTAAGTACTTTTACCATGACATTTCAACTGATTATAAAATTGCAGAAGAACTTAATTAGGAAGAAAAATTCTTCTTTATATTATTTTTCGTTTTTTAATTAAATTCCAGTTTAAATTCCCCTCAAAAAACAGTAATCTTTCAAATTATTCTATCATTCGGTCTACCTAATATAGTTGCAAAAATACTATAAATATTTACAAGCATGAAATCACATATTTTATTCCCGAATTAGTATATTCTGAATTATTTCAAATTACAGTGGAATTTATAGCATCGAGTTCTAAATAAAATTCGCATACTCCGCAATTTTCCAATGCCGATTTCCTCAAAAACGAAGCTTCGGACTAAAAAATTTGATCCTTCCTTTTCCACTTAATTTTACTTACAGAATCGCATACGGACCAATTATATCTCCAGTTATAATACCCTCCGTGTATATTTCACCTGCAAATAGGAATAAAAATATTCCTATATCATTTATGAAATACCAATAACGACATATCTATGAAATACAACTCTTCTTTCACGGGAGATACCGCAAAATCCCATAATCATAAATTCTGCCAATTTTTCTAGGCTAATCACCGATATCCGTTTCCAAGGAAAATCGCCATCGGATCGAATAAACATCAAACGAAATCGTCATAGTGTCTAGTAACATGATACTCTTCTTAGTGAACACACGCTGGTATTTAGCTTTAATTAAGTGAATATATTCAAACGAAGCGACTGACGGAAGCGTACTACTTTTGCCAGCATTCTCGCCAGTTGTAGATTACAGTTTATCAGATTGTATTATCGTTACGTCTGTATCTTCCTTATCTTGAACGGCGTTCCTGATTTCACCGACATAGAAATGGGCGGGAAAAAATTGTTACTCTGTAAATCGTGCACGTTGTAACAATTCGCATTGAATTTCAAAGATTAGTAATGTAAGTCCTTGTGCTGCTTTGACGTAGGCTTGAACATTGATAAAAGATACGTAAGACGAGAAACACTCGCATAATAACGAGCACCCATAAATTAACCCTTTACACTCGAGGGGCGACCTTCGGTCACAATTTAATCAAATTGTGGAGACCGATATTAATTAATACTAATTAATATATTATTGATATTATTATTATAATATTATTAATCTCGTCGGCAAGGTTCCTATAGGCTCTGACACCAGCCCATTGCGTCATTCAGCCTAACTTCGAGGAACCATCTAGCTTATCAATTTTCCTCGAAGAAAAATAGATTCCGATGCAGGGTGACGCTATTAAAAATAAAGATTCCTTTCACACTAATATAAAAAATATCGTCGGCTTTATGGCAGAGGATAGCTGCTTATGCTTTCAGTAACTACAAAAACGAAAATCTAACCTAACCCATTTTGACTATTTTGATAATTCTGGTATTAAATCTTTTTTTTGGCAATGTAATTACCGAGGTCAGTTACGGAGGAAAAAATTCGCTACCATTGGGATCAATTTCAGTCACTCGATGTAACCATTACGTAGAGTTTAATTGATTGCTCTGGCAATTGGTTGCAAGGATTTCTTAACGAAACCCTGCTTAATACTTAAATTCAATTGAAGAAATTACGTTTGATTTCGTCAATTGCAAGTTTGATGATACTTTCGTAGCTGCAGTTTAATAGATAAAATAGAAAGTAATTTTGACCGACATTTCTAAAAAAAGAAGTTACTTTTGCGTAATGAAATTTATCGAATATCTAATAAAAATTGCAATTTAAAATCGAAAGTAGCAAATTAATAAATAACCTAAAATGTAAATCATTCGTCATAAGTTATCGTACGATGTTTCGTTCCATCAGAGAATACACTATTGACGCTAAGTAAAGATGGCGGAAAGAATAAAGAAACGCAGGAAACAGAACAGAGTAGAGAAAGAAATTATCGCGTCGGCAATGTCGTTGCTCTACGATCCATGAAAAAGGAATCGGAGAAAGTACAAGTTGGAATTTCGCGAATGAAAAACAAACACAAACTATTCACTTTCCGCGATACTTCGCTTTTTTCCTAGTCCAGTTGTTCTACTGACCTCTCTAGCTCTCTGGATCGTAACCGAATGAAATTGTATCTATTTATCTTTCCCCGGAAAATCTAACCTTAACATTACTAATAACACGTCGAACTTTGAAACGTTATCGATATTGCTTCTAACGTTATTAATTTAATTTTTACATAACTGACAGATTGATTGAGTTCGACACGTAAAATATATTCACGCTCGCTTTAATGCTTTCCAAATTCAAATAGGAATTCAATGACACGGGTGTATGTATTTTTTCAGAGATACCATACAAAGAGAACGAAATGGGTGGAATTTAGCACAAAAGCAGTGTGGCCTGAATAAGTAAGTATATATATATGTATATATACTTACATATCTTATTAGTTGGTTTGGTTGTTATTAAAAAACAATGGGAGCTTTTGAACAAATTTAATGAATAAATGGGCAAAATATGAATAAAAACAATACTTTTTTGATATTATATATCACTTATTCTTAGGTAATTACAAATTCTAAGATAATTTAGAACTTGTAAAACAAGTTCCATGTTCAAAACAATAAGTACTCACCATATATTGCTGCACGTATAGGGATCCAAAACCATATAGTATTGGTATTTTTTCTCTTAAAAGTTCAATGTTAGATCGGGTTCCGGCTCATTGTAATAATGTTAAACCTCACTGAACACGAGAAAATAGCGATCATTATCACCACACCTTCCGCGGGAAATCGTTCACCTATTACGACTATCAACCGATGACCATAAAGTTGTCATGAATGTTAAATAGAACTACCAAATTTGCATAAAACTATATGTTCATATATACACAATAATCCATAGAATTTACTCAAATATCATATAATTATAATCAATATCACTTGTTTTCAAAAATTTTCAATGTACCATTAAAATTTTACAATATACAATTAAACAACTTCATCAAAATTCAAATTCACTATGTACCAATCAGAAGTCGAAAAATTCGATGATGACCAATAGCGTACCTTAGTTAATATTTTTTCCGATATACGATCGATAATGTGATTCGATCTAGTATATGGATTACCAACGGTAGTACCACCATAAAAATAATTTGAAGTGTACTTATTCAATCTAAGAAGAAAATCGTTAATTTTAATCTTAAAAATGACGGACAGCGTGAAATATCGACAAGGACTGAAACACAATCGTAGACATACTGTCAGGTAAGTGATACATTTTTCGTACGAAGGCGATAAATGTCTTAACCTATCTCGTCGAGCACATTGTAAAGAAAATTCAATCTGACAGTATCCAATGCGGTTCTTCTGATCGATGTTGCATCGTGCTTTATTTTTTAGGATGTCTTCTACCTCCTAAACATGATCATTATCCGTTTATCTTTCTTTGTTTATAGAAGAAATATATCAGTTACATTTTAGTGCTATGTAACCTTAGTATCCCGCAAAAGTATTAAAAGTCTTTTGTGTCATTATTCGTCACTTGTCAATTTCACATTTTACGTTGCAACTGATACTATTTTAAAAGTGTTCCCAACCTGTAAATATAGTATAATTTATAGTAAAATAATATAGTGTATCAATGTATAGTGTTGATTAAAATTATTAATATATACATATGCGTATATGAAGTTGAGAAAATTTTAAATGGGTCGAATATATTGTTTTTATTAACACTGAACTAGCACGGTCAAATTACCGGTGAATGAAAACGAAGTAAAACTTTTAAAAAATGAAGTAACGAAAGACATTGAAAAATTGATTAAATATATAGGAAGAAAAATCACGAATGACTAAGACGATAACGTTGATTGCGGAATTTTTAATAAAAATTTTAAAAACGATCGTATAGGTCATGATTGGATTAGTGTTATATAAAAACCAGTGTCTCTCAACTAGTACGTTTCTAAAAAATATCTTACATAATTTATTTATCTTTTTTTCTACTAGTATTATAGTAATTTCATATTATCAATTACTGAATATTAATGAAATTAAAAATTGGAAACACTTGATATTCTTTTAAATAAATTATTTTTAATGAAGTCCTTTTTTAATAACTTAAATAATACAAATTTAAAAATTGAAATAAACCTAATTTTTTAATATAAAATTTTTGTTTAAATCCATCATGTTACTCATATTAATAAAAATATATTTTCGATGTTATTTATAATATCTTTATTTCTGTTTCTAGTGAGTCTTATCGTAATGCTCTTCAAGCTTTCATAGATCGAAGACGAGCCTCTGACGACGTGGAGATTGAAACACCAAGTAGTCCTGATAAGAAAAGAGCAGATATTTTGGCAAAAAATAACAATAACAAGTGTGACAACGAAAAAAAATCACGCGAATCAAAATCAATCGTAGCAGGTGTACCTCATATACCAGCTCCTGAAATTTTTGAAATCGGTTGGATAGCAGGCACGGAAGATCGATATCTCGAATTAATTTTTGCCGAGTGGCAAAATACCCGAGTTTCACTGAGGAGGCACTCACATCCAGAATGCAAAGAGGCTATAAAAGCAGATTTAGATGTACTTTCGTACGTACAAATTAACATTGTATAGAATTTTGTTTATATTCATATCCTCCGTTTACTTGTTATTAATGATATTCTGTAATAACTTCTTTTCTTTTAAATAACTACAACATATAAGTGACTAACTTATTAACTATTTTAATAATTTACCATAAAATATATAAATCATAGGTAAAAATTACTGGTATGGGAAATTAATCTCTGTAGAAGAATGAAGATAATTTTACATTCTCCGCATTTGATAATTTCGAATAATTAATTAATGATTTTCATAAATAATATGGAATGATACTTGTTCATCTTATGACAATCATCTGCATGAAGTATTTGTATTTTTCTTCAGGGAAATTCGACACCCTAATGTGTTACTATTAATGGCCAGCACACTTACAGACGAGCATGGTCTAGTCTCTATTTTCGAATCCGTTGATTGCACCCTTTATCATTACATACACGATCAGGGTGAACGAATATCCATACAAGGTATCGCGAAATGCGGAGGAAGACTGTCCGATGCCTTAAGACATTCTCACATGCGCGGATACGTGCACAGTGCCATCAGTTCGCATTGCGTCTATTTGGCTTCTAATGGTATCGTGAAACTAGGTGGATGGGAACTGGCCATGCATATCAACAGTGTAAGTGAATACATTCATCTTTTATTATATTGCATGGCACATCTTGATTAACTGCTTTAACATACTAATATTAAATAAAATATTTAATTAACAATGTTGTCTTTTTGCAAACGTGTTTTCAATGTGTTTTCTCGCGATGTGCTTGTGATATTATCTATTGCATAGCAACTCAAAAATAATATTAGAATTTAATTTAGATAATAATTTATGTTTAGTTATTTCTTCCCACGTTAGATCAATGGATATTAAACGCAATCTTTTCTCATTGTGTGAAATCTAAAAATAAAGTAAAATCAGAAATAGGGAATTGTTTTAAAATTACTTTTATTTACATTACTGTTATGTGCGATTTATAAATGTACAGCGTGAGATTTCCCATTGCTTACAATACCCATAAATGTAACAACAATTAAAAAAAAGTAATCAACTTTGTCAGTAACTATCTTATATAACTATTTATTATTAGAAAGTAATTTTATGTATCAGTAAAACAACAATTTTATTTATGAATGTAGCACAAGAAAAATCACACGTTCGCAATGAAATGCTAATTCTGGATATATTCAAGTTTCAATAAATCGTTGCATTGCACATTCTTCTGCAATCTGTAATAAATAAATTGATTAATGCGGAAAGAGAACAACGCGAATATCACTTATTCATCGAGCAAAATTAATTGAAAATAAAAGGATTCCATTTATACATTACACGCTGTTGTGCAGACTATTTATTCTGTGATGTGGCAACTCAACAGTTTCTTTGTTTTTGTTTATAGTTGTAAATTAATTCATGGAAAATATTTATGAATGAATATCGGTACGTTATTAGTTTGCACAATGTGAAGCAACTTTCACAGAGCTAGCGGATAATTATTCCTTTTCCAAGTGAATTGTCAGATTATTTATGAGAGGAAGAAGTCTCGTCACAAAGAACAATAAAGGTAAAAAGGTGTAGCTTGAAAGTCGGTTTCACTATTGGAAATTAATGAACTGATTATTATACTATAAATTGTGAATTAATGGAAAGTAATTCACACGTTGCATAAGTATTTTTACCAAAATTTCCGCAATATCTACCACATGAATTAACAAATAATAACGGATTAATATTAATAATAGTCGACTCCACTTACGCGTACATAAATCAGAATATAAAATATGCGTAATAATTTATTCTACAGAATTGTACGAAATATAAAAAGTATGTTATACAAGGATATGCAATTTTGGATACAAGGATATACTAAAAATAATTAAAATCACCGGAAAATTACTTTATTATTAAAATAGATATTATTAAAATGTCTGATGTATAAATACATATTATCAGTTGCACTATCTAAAACAAAAAGTTGTCCATGAATTAAGAAAAGAATTAAAAATATTTAAAATAATTATTAAAATATTCATGTCCTAGAAGTTAAACATCCAGCCAAACTTACTGGATAACACATTGTATTTATGCAATATTAAACATCTTTTTCAACACTCGATATTTACTATATATTTCACAGTTTGATATAGTATACCCGAGAACCATTGATTATCATTTTATGAAGCATCCACGGGTAAAATTAAACCGATATAACGCCATATCCTTTTTTTCATTGGCACTCCCAGCAGTATTTGGCGGCAGGAAATTGTCGGTACTGCTTCTCACAAAATGTTCATTTTTGAATAAAGTCACTGTACCATGACATTCTTAATTGCGTTCAACAGCGGGAGCATGAAAATTCATGTAAATTATAGGTAGCACGATTAAAAATGTCGTGTGTATTATTTTTGAACACATGAGTCAAACTAAATACGTATTCTTTTGTTCTTGTCTTTTCAGATTTATACTATACTATTCTTTCTGGAAAGTTACATTTGCGTTTTATCCGTAGATAGCATAGTAAATTCTTTTGTTCATGCTATTTTTCGATTCATTTTTACAAACTGTTAAGAAATATGATATTCCCATTATTTCCAGTAGAATGCTCAAAATCAACCTTCCAATTTTATGAAGTAATACTTATGATAGATAATAAAGCCTAGAATACGTATTACAGTGGGAATTAATTTATACGCGAAGGTTTGAATAAGTTCTGTGAATTTTGCACAATCTTCCATGTACTTCTATGCTCAGTTCTCACGAATTTTTTCTCAGACACACCTAATTTTACAACACACACGCGCGAAATGAGAGATATTTTAATACCATCTGAAATACAATAGACGTATATGAAAGTTTTAAGCAGCAATATAAAATAGAAAATCATTAGTAAGATTTTCACGAAATTATTAAGTCTCATCATTGCGATACAGAAAGAACAGCAGAACTAACTATTGATTATTCTAAAAATCATTATAATTCATTGATACATATGTTACCGTTTATTTTTCCTGAATTCCAGCAGAAACCTATGTTATTATCAATTTGACATATAAAGTTTTGAAATATTTTACATATATTTCATAACAGTAAGAGAGAAGTGAATACATAAAAAAATACATAAAAATCACTTTTTTTTTTAAATCGTCTTCCACTTTGACGTAATCGAATATCCGATCTATATGCAAATAATGGTACAATTAAATACTTTTATTCGCTTTCTTTTCATAAATTTTTGCTTTCTATTTCATTGCAGCAAAAGCCGGAAAGAGAATACGAGGAACGCTTACGAACCGAGGTCTTTCGCTGGCAGGCACCAGAACTTTTTCACAGATACGAACCGCACAAAGAGAGCGATGTGTACGGATTGGCCTTATTGATTTGGGAAATGTGCACGAGTAAGTATCACGATTACTGAAATCGATCAGGCCTATTTCTATCAAATTTCTCGCAACATGTTTCGAATTGTACAATAATTTCAAACGAGGTTCAAGCATTCCAGAAATTTCATACTCGTGTATTTCTTCATCTGAACCTGAACGATTACAAGATTAACTTTTCAACCAGAAACGCCACCAAGATCTTAGAATAAAAATGAAACAGGTTTAGAGCCGATAAGGAAATGAAATCACATTCGCTGAGATTTCAATGCTTTCAGCGAGTGCTTGCTTTCCAAGACACTTGCATTTATCACATGCTATATAATGAACGAAATTTCATAATTATTCCGATTATGCAAAACATTTTTTCAAAATTGCAAGACTCCATGATGTGTTTGCGTTGACACGTTTTTAATAGTAAATGAGATATTATGGCATCTACATTTACAGTTTTTCATATTTTATATTATTTTCACATAAAGTTATATAATAATATGTTATACTAGGTCAAAAACTTTGTTACGTTGAAAAAATTTCGTTGAACGCATTAAAAATTACATTAAAGTATTTTGTACTATAATTGAGGATGAACTTTATAATAACTTAAGGTATAGAAACTGAATAATAAATATCATTAAGGTCTGCAGCTTCTCTGATTTCCATTTGATAGTTTTAATACGTTTGATGGTGTTTTACAAATTTTATAAAATTGTTTTTCTTATATCATTATTTTTTTCTATACACTACAAATGGAAATTAAAATTCAGTTTATAAAATACATTGTTCTGCGTTCTTATATTTTTTATTTGTTGTAAAAAGAATAAATGATTAATAAAGAAAAATTTATTTTTAATCGATAAACAGTGCATGTACCATGGAGTGGCTATACTAAGGCAGATGTGGAAAGACAGTACGTACATTGGAAACGTGGAGTTATGATGGATTTATATGATTTTCCACCGTTATTGTACAATTTATTAGAAGCTGGACTACAATTAGATATTAATAAGAGGACACTGGATATGAATAGATTACGTAGATTTCTTCAAAGATTAGAGGTATGTTTTTTTTTTTTTTTTTTTTTAAAAGGAA
>NW_016908372.1:560501-579668 GCF_001483705.2 Eufriesea mexicana
ATAGAGTTTTTTTTTTTTTTTTTTTTTTTTTTTAAAAGGAAAATTGTTATTTAAATTTCAATGTAATATTAAATTCTTTCATATCTCCTTTAACTCGTTCAAAAATATATACCACGGTAAAAATTAAAAATATTTATTAATTTGATAATTACATAATCTGAAAATTGTTTATACTTATTTTTTAATTAAAAGAAGTTCAGACTTCCTGCAGAAGTTTTAAACTAATATAACTATTCTTTCAAATTCTCGTCCAAAATGTATCGTACTAACATACAAAATTTTAGATGCAATACGAGAATGAAGAGCCACTGTACATCGACCAATTCGTGAACAATAATTACGAGACCGGAAGAACATACATTTTGCCGATGAAATCGCCTATGGGAATATCAAAAAATAAGGGTTCTAAACTGACCAAAAGCGTTTCAGCCAAACAGTTATCTTATTCTACTAAAAATTCAGATTCTCCACCAAGACAATATTTATATCCGAAAAAGTTAATGTCCAAACAAAACCCAAACCAAAAAACAACAGCTCACGTCGAAGAAATAAATTTCTTTGCTGACAACGTTAAAGGCAATGTCAGAAATGATATACAGAAGAGCATAAACATTCTTAGCGATATAGAAAGTAGCTATAAGAGAATTAACTATCCGACTTATGAGATAGAAGTATCGGATATCGTTCAAAATGAAGAATCTAATACAGAGGAGATTGTGCAACCATGGAACAACACCTATAGAAGAGTTAAAGCACCTCAGGAAGTAGCGGACTCTAGGACAGTATCGGTATATTCATCGCCATTACTCGAATCCACAGACGATGAATCTTTTAAAGACGCAAGAACCAATTTAAAACAACTAAAAAAAGTATTGGCGAATAGAAGGGAACACTTCTTCTATGGCAGTGATTCGTCACATGCGTCTACAGATTTAAGTACGTACATATTTTTTACTTTTATTTGAGAAAAATATTTTAACAGCATTTAGAGTCTAATTATGACAGTAAAATGGAAAATATTTTTATTGAATAGCTATGTTTAATTCTTGTGTTTTTTGATCATAAGTAATATAAGATAAGTAACATAAATCCTTTAAAAAAAACTAATATAATATTTACTATTTATATCTAATTATATTCAATTTATAATGTTAATTTTTATTAATTTTATAAAACATTATTTTGTATCGTTTCTAATACTTCTGTTATATCAGGTCCAATGAATAAAAATAAAATACTCACTGAAGCAAAAAGCAAGGATTATGAGCCACATAAACCAGCTAGTCACAAAACTAGCTTAGAACCAAAGTACAGTAAATCTCCCAATCAATATGATCCAAGTTACTTAAAATCAACGATTCCACGATATCGTAAGGTGTGATTTTCTCGAAAACGTATTAAATATCTTTGTTAGATTATCTTTTAACAAATAAAATTTAATCTCATTATCTTTACCTTATATTGTAGATTCCTTATTTACATACGCCTGAAAGTATAAAGAACGCAATAATGCAACCACAAATATTAAATTCCGATCCTCAAAGTTTTTTCGAAACTTCTTTGTGGAGAAAGGAAAAGTTAATTTGCTTGTCCAAAATGAGAAAAATGTGTGTCGATGAAGCTGTAAGAATTTATGTTACTTTATTTTAAAAAAACTTGGACATATAATTATAGTTATAAATTTTACAATTACAGTCGCACTATCTTCCGCAACAAACTGATAATAGCGACACTGTCTTCACTGAAACTGCGACCGAAAATAACACGACAGAATCGGTTTCTATGAATAATAATAATACCTACGTCATAAAGGAAAAATCAGAAGGTAATATATTAGTATAATACAAACTAAATACTATTTTAATCTTCTTATCCAGAAAAATAAAACTGTAACTATTTAATTAATATTCTACAAAAATTATTGTGACATTGTAATATTTTAAAAATTTCTTATCCTTAGTGTAATAATTAATTTTTATAATGGAATAATTAGCTACTGAAATAGAAACCAGTCAGGAAGATTCTACACAAGTGACCGAAAATACGAACGATTCAGTGACGCCCGTAAGTCCACATAGCGAACCTCTACAAGTTTTAAAAGATGCTTTGGACCGGGCTACAGAAATTGTACGCTCCATTACTCCAAATACTAACGAATCGTGTCCATCTCCTTCATTCAAATCCTACCAGGACTTTGAAGTAACGGTAGACAATAATCAAGCAAACAAATTTATTTTCGAAGATTTGTATGATTTACAAATTAACGACAATGAAGAAATTAAAAGCATCGAACGATCAACAGCTAAAAACAAAACATTTTTGTTCGACAATTCTAATGTAAATAGCACGATAACCAGCAATGAAACACAAAATGAATCTAATAACAATATCGTTATCAGCATAGCCAGTGTTGAAAAATGCAGCCATTCCTTCGACCCAACGTGTAATAGAAATTTTGTATGCGAATCAATTGCTGAGGTATCGAGTGAATTTAACAATTTATCCAACGATACAATGTCAGATAGAAAAGAAATTGAACCTTTGAACGATAAAATAATCAGTATTGAAGAAAATGCCAAAGTTTTAGAAACTGTACAAAACCATGGAACATTAATTGATCAGAGTAATCTTGAAATTCAAACTAAAATTCACGGAAAGAATGAACAGAAATCTGCCACTAAAAATTTTGATTTAATGTTTATGAACGATGCTACAAAGAATAAAAATTGTAAAACATGTTATCAAAGTGCTTTACCACGACGACGTTCTTTACCGGCAGCATTAAGCCAATTGAGATCAGTTAATAACTCAGCTTTAGGGAAATTACCTATACGCAGAGGGGTAAGCGTTTCGTTAAATGTTGATTATATGTATGTACTATATCTATATCTAAATATATACACAATTAATTTGTAAACCATTTTGTTTATATTGCTGTAGGATATCCCTGACAACACTGTTGAAGATTTATATATAGACGACGAATTCGGTGATAATTTAAATATCAATATGGTTTTGCTAGATGAAGATTTATCAGTTGACGAGGATTTCTTATCCAAAATATCAGATCTATAGAATACTATAGAATAATAATTACTAATTATATTATTTTAATATTGCTAATAATTTATTACATTCTATTTTTATAAAATATAAGCAATATTACATAATTATAGAGTTCCAATTCGATTGGAATATACAGTATCAATAAATAAATACTTACAGGTACTCTATATTTGATTTCAAAAAATATTCATATATTTTGCGCTTTAACATGAGTCAGCTAGAATATGACTGTATAATTTTTATATTTTGTAAAATATATGATTACCTACTGTAAAGTACGAATAAAAACACAGTGATATTTTTTGTGTAAAGCATAAATGTAAATAATAAATAACATCAATTATATTAAAATTACAAACTTATAAAATAAATGTCCTTCATATTTCTTTCTAATTATAATACACATATACAAGAACAAAATATTTTAGTTAATAAATGCAATAATTAGTGTCTTAAATGCAATATATTTGCAATATAAAAAATACATAATATTGCCAAAAGGAAAAAGACTATTGTGTAAAATATATTTTATGTTTTTTGTGCCATAATTACTATAATTTTTGGAATTTATTAAATGAAATTTTATTATTTGTTAATCTATTTTAATATATTCATCAGAAGCTTTGGAAAGACTAAAATCCATTAAATTGCTAAGCCAAATACTGAAACAATACAATACATTGTCTTGTTTTCCCAACGTACTGTACAACTACCATCAGTAGCATTATCCCAATAACATGAGCTAGCAGTATGCAATCCTGCTCCATTCTTCTGCATAATAGTGCAAGTCACTAAAAGAATTTTTTAGTTTAATGTTAAATATATTATTTGTCTAAAAATAATAAGTGATTCTTATTTATTAAAAAAAAATATACCTATATATTTGTATGGTTTTTGAAGTTTTGTCAGATTTCCCAAGCAGCCTTCGACAACATTTGATGTCCATTGATTTACTTTGTTATGTTGATAAGCATTGCCACCAATAGATACTTCAATAGCTTCCTTAATAATTTTACTTACATCGTCAACTACAAATTGGGTCTGAAACAATCAAATATTCATTAAATTATATAAAAATATTTATCTCTTCTCAAACTCAATATGAATTATAAAATATATTGTCAATGTCAACCTATCAGTAATTTCCATTATTAAAATAAAAATCACTTATAATATATAAATATAGAAAAAAAATACTGAAATATAGTCTACGATTTCGTCGCATATTTTGGCAGTTCAAAATGAAAACAAATATATTATTCCATACGTATGAAAGTATTACTAACCTCTTCTTGCATATCTTCCATCATTTTGGAAAATTTTTAATAAACTGCACTCCAAGTATATTATAATGGCCCAAAAATGATTAATTCCTTTAATTAAAATACAATTAGTAAACTACTGTAACTAATACTAAATATTATACCCGGTTCAATGAGAAGAAGCAGAAAATATAAACAGCTGCACGCGTGATCAGTACAGGACCGAAACGTAATATCCAGATCCCTACACAGTAGGGATGCGTATGCGTACCTGCCTAACTATGTATGCGTCATCCAGGAGCCCTTCTTAGGGGCCGCTAAAAAGCGTCCCTGAACTGTGACGTTCAGCAGGTACTTATCTGCAGTCATTCACGTGAACTTTCTGTTTATATTTCCTGTAAATTCTCATTCAATCGAGCATTGATTTTTAATTGTACACTATCATGATTGAAAAATTTCGTGCTTTATAAATGCATATCTTATTAATCATATTTTTTTATAGCTTTGCATATAAAAACACCGGCATAGATAAATTATGTGACGTATTATAACAACAATAAAATCTCTAGTGACAACTTTACCGTAGAATGTATATAATCAAATAATAAAACATTAGTAGTGAAACTACTGACTTCTACACAAATTGCTAATACTATTAGTGCTAATATAATATCATAATTGCTATTAGAATAATTGTCGATAATAAAAGTTAATAATTTGTCATCACGGTGTGACAATATATCATTCTTACATATACCTACAGTATGGTATCATTGCATCATATATGTCCTATGTGCATCCTGGCGTGGTTCGGCTTTATTGAATAATTAAAAATTTCGGCAAAAGTATTATGATAAAATAATAAATAAATTAATCATATATATTTTCTTGTTACTAATATTTATTTACCGTTTTAGATACCATTTACCCGAAGTTATATTCAGTTCTATAATAAAAATGTTACATCAGCGTTATACTCGTATATTTAAACAAATTTTTAGACATAAAACTGTCGATAATTCATTAAAAGTTAACGTGACACAGCCATTCTATGATAATTACGAAGCTATTATGCACTTCATACAATATTTACGTAAACGACAAGCTGTTGTTGAAATAAAACCAGACAAATATGAACACGTTTATGGTGCACCAAGAGGAATGTTTTTTAAAGTAGAAGCACCTAATTTATATGACTTTTGTACACTTCGATTAAGAGATTGGTGGAATCATAAAAAAGATTCTTTTGCAGAATCGGCTGAAAACTTTCAGTATAAAAAATATGAGATATTAGGACCAGATCTAGCAGCAGCAAAATTTATTATTTTTGTTGGTGGCAAAATAAGGTTTAAGGATCATGATGAATGGATAGATAAAACAAAAACAAATGAAATTTCTAAGTTACCAAATGAATTTGATGAAACGTATATTTTAGAGGAAATAGATTTAAATAAATTTTCTTTGCGATATAAACAGCTTCATTTCATTTTTAATCTTTATTATTTAAAATCACTTAATTTGAAAGGTTGTAAAACAGTTGATGATTGGTTTTTAGATAAATTATCTGCAGAATATCCAACATTAGAATACCTTGATATTTCAGAATGTGAAAATGTAACAGAAAGGGGGCTGGAAGCATTATATAGAATGCCTAACTTAAAGAAATTAATTGTAACAAATTTTTATGGCTCTGCAGCATTTGATTTAACTTGTTTTATGTTAGAAGATGTTAATCCCTATTTAGTATGTCAAATTCAACAGCTAAAATACAAACATTTATCTGAAACTTAATTTATGTTAAAAAATTGTAAATGTATTTATATACTACATAAAACAATCATGTAACATAATTTACATATTAAATGTTTTGTATAAAATTAAAATTGTTTTATCAATTTATTTTTTTCTCTACGCCGTTTCACATAATATAATTCTGCTTTGTTAGTGATTCCATAAGCTTTTATATTTTCATTATCATTAATTAATTTAATATCATCAAAACATAGATGGTATTTTTTCCAAACATGTTTCCAACTTATTTTCTTTTTAACTTTTTCTCTTTTCAAAGATAAATTTGTATGACGTTTTATAGCTTTCTTAAGATCCAAGACTGTAGTATTATGGGGAGGTACCTAAATTTATAAAGAAACAATTTAAAATCATTTAAAAAACTTGTGGTTATTGTTCTTTATAATTTTAGTTTTATTTATACTATAGTTTTCATAATTTTTATAGTAATTGTCAAACATAGTAAATGTTTGATAGACTATATAAGAATAATATAAAAACTTGCTTAAAAAATGTATTACCACAATTCCAAGTTTTGGTAACTCTCCACGATTCAAATATAAAGTTATTGCTTGCCCTTGTGCAACTGCAATTTGAGCTTTAATTTCTTCAAATGTAACATCTGCCGGTAAACCAGAAAGTAATGGATCACTTTCAATTATATTATGAATTGCTTCTTTGGTTAACTTTACTAATTCATCGTGATCAAGTTCTATGCATTTATCGATTATTTCTTTTTTTTTAATTGAATCATTATTTTCTTGTTCAATTTTATTTTTTGATTTTGTATCTTTAAAGGTATACTGAATTTCATCCATAACTTCTTCGTATAGTAAAAGGAAATACAACAAATACCAATCAGTATCAAAATTTCGTACTTTTTGTATAATATACTAAGTTAATGTGTACATATAGTCAAAATGTATATATATACATAAAATACGTACATAAAAAATATTGGAAAATAGTAGATTTTCACTAGGAGTCGTTGTGTTTGTAGATTGTATTTATTAGTACATTGAGGGCACGGTTGTCACCGATCAATCTCGGTTGCATTTGAATGTATATAGTTTATCCTGAAATTTTGTGGATGTAGTGTGCTATACGTACGTATGTAGCATTACTGTCAATATTTATCGAAATGTGGTGATTGCACGCTGTAATTGTCGATCGGACACACGAAAACAAATTTTGTGCAAAATTTGTATCTATATTTAAAAGCGTATTAATATTAAAACATTTATCAAAATGACGATTATCACTCAAGCTGTTACTGGAAAGGAGGATAAAAAGGAAAAACCATTAGTTGTTGAGAAGAATACAGTAGTTAGTATCATTTTGATATTTATTAAATTTAGTATTGGTGATATTTTAATGGTTTCAAAAATAAAAAATTGATGAAGGAGTTGTAGAATTATTAAATTTAATTCCTCATTCTTAATAAATGTTTAATTTTTTATTATTTATGTAATTGAAGTTATCTTTGATGAATTCTGTTTACTTTTAACAAGTTTATTCATGTCTAGATATATTTTATTTCTTGCATTTATAAGATACATGATATATTTTATGATGTTCTTTGATAAAATATTATTCATATTCCCTATTATTGTAAAATTGTTATATTATAGTAAAATTGTACATTATTTTAATGTAAATGAAATTAATTTTTAAATAATTATTATAAAAGAAAATTTGATATATATATTTAATTATTATGAACTTTAACTAATATCTCTATTTTATCATATATTTTATAGAAAGCTTGTTTTATGAATAACTATATTTACCTAAACAGGAAAATGGTAAAAAGGATGTAGAGGCACAATGCTTGAAACCTGATGTAGGAAGTCATTACTTTGTTTCTCGTAGAAGCGTATATCGTATTAATGTAACTGAAAAGTCTTTATTGTTTCTTATTGCTCTGATGATCTTCATAACTGTAATTATTGGAGCACGCATATATGGACAATATAGTAGTCTCAAGATGCATTGGCATAAAACTGGATGGTATAGCATTCCCTATGATAAATTAAATCAAGGAATACATACTTTAGATGGATTTCATCCAGATTTAATAGCAGATAATGATTTGGCCATAAAAAGTTTGACAAAATCTATACAACAAGAAGATTATGACAGAGCATTGAGGAATATGAGGGATAAAATATATAATTTCAGTAGAAGTTTCTTCAGGGAACAATTTGAAATAGATTTGGAAAATGGGCACTATGAAAAAGTTTATGTACTAGGTTTTCGTACTGGTCATCATGATCGATTTATACATGATTTTACCATTGTAAGTTAGTATATTGATATATGATTCTATAATAGATGTACATGTATTATAAAAACTATCCAGTATATATAGTATTTTATATAATTTATATTTTGTTATAGAACAAAACTGTTATTATTGATATTGGTCGGCGGTCTTGTTTGGTAATGCCACTTAATTACGAAACAGTTTTACCACCATGTACTCTATATGAACATCTCAAGAAAATTAACAATGGTTCCATTTATTTATTTTTGTGAAGCATATGAATTTGAATTCTAAAAGTAATTAATAGTAATTAATATTTTATGTGTATAATATTTATAGGTGATGCTGAGATAGATAGAGAAATTGTGCGTGAAACATTAAAGATAATCACACCACCAATTATTGATATGTCAATTATTGGACCATACATAGCTCATGAATGTCAAGGTCTATCAGTATTCATGGTGAAAAGAGTAAATACAAATGGTCAGTTATTAGTTATACTATCTAATAATTTAATATAATAGACTACATTGACTTGTGATTTTATGTTGCAGTTGTTAAACGCAGCATATCAAATGCTGTGTTTGGGCAATTTGCAGGCAAAAATATCATAGAATTTGATATTTTGAATTTAGATGATGTTGAGGCATATAACAAGAACAATTCACAAAATTGAACAACAGGAATTTATAATCATTTTAGAATATTTATTACTGTAGATCAATGTATAAAAATTATATCCAGCTCAACAAATTTAGGTAATTTTTTTATAAATTTCTGAAAATTATATTTGTATAAATTGCTCTTTCTTTAAACTAATCAACTATTTCTTATTGTTAAATATTCATTCACTTTCAGGATGTTCATTAAGTCTTTCTATCATTTCTTATTTTAGCTCTAAATCAGTAATGCTATAACAAAACATAAGGTACATTAGTTATTATTATATGCTTTTAATATTTCATGAAAATTTAATTTAATAACAGACTGATTGTAACTAAATGATATAATTTCATTTTTATGTAAATCTGTAACAAGTATACAATCAAATTAATTTCAACTGAAATATCAATGGAGCTTATTTATAAGGTAGAATTGCATTTTTTTTTGCATTTACTTATCTTTTATGCAAAATTTCTTATTAAATAATAATATTACACATTAAAACAGCAATTAGGTTGCTTTATAAATCATATATTCATTCTATAAATTACAGATTAAAATGTTTTTATCAAAAAAAGATACAATACTTTTATTAAATATTTATGAATAATTATGGTTTAAACAATAATTAAAATACGTAATATTTGTTTGTCTATTAGATCATACTAAATGTTATAGCAACGCTAAACTGTTGTGAGAAACGTAACAATAAAATATATATTGAGAATTATAAAACATGGATAATATAGTTACTGTGACTAGATCAATAATATGAACATTAAAAATTAAAGCATGTATTGAATTATATTCTATATTAATCTTTCTTCTTATTATGAAACATTCCTATTATGAATCTTGATTTTACTTAAGCTCAATATGAAAGACGTATATAAGTTACAAAGCAGTATTATTTTATTAAGTTTAATTATGTATATTTTTGTGTAATATGAATGCATGGTTAGTTTTATAGCAAATTGTACAGCAGTCATTTTATTTGCATTTGTTGATAGTCTTTTAAGCTTTACTATCTTTAAACAAATTAACTTCAAGTATATTTATGCTTTCTCTAATCATTATTATTATACAATTATAAATCATATTCAAAATTAATTAATTGTAATCCAATATGTATCCATTCTTTGTTAATCAATTCCATTTAACTGTGTTTAAGATAGTATAATATCTGTTTTGAAAATAAAATTTATACACTATTGTATTATCTATCATACTATTATGATCTTCAATATTATATAAGTGTACTATTTATGTATCGTAAATCATATATTGTCAATTGTATGTTATACTATATGAATAATGATAATTATGTTCTGTAGATTCAAAGAATAAATGAAAGTATTATCAATTATTAGTTCTCCATTTTTTGTTCTTATATTTATTTCAAAATCAAAGACATGTTAGTGATATTAGTAGTTTTCATTATTATACATTAGGAATTGAAACTAATTAATTTAAATATTTATACAAATGTTTAATTGAATATTATATGTTGTTAATGCACAAATAAATTACTAGTTAAAAAATAATTAATGGATTAAACAAATTTGCATTGCAATTTTTTATTACTAACACCAATAAGAAAAGTTTTATAATTATGTAAGTTAATTCATTAATATATTTAAAAATGAATTTTTTAAATAAAATAAGAATATGTTTTATTTCCTAATGTCAAAGAAGATAGTGATAAATCAATTTTTTAGTATAAATACGTTATTGTGATTTAATGTAAAGGTGATATTACAATCCAATTGTCTGTATACCATAAAAAATGATAAAACATGAACTTTTATTTAAAAACGTATTTGTATGTGAGCGAATTTTTATACATTGCAATTATAATTAATTTCCTGACAAAAGGATGTGCAAAAAAATATTTAATTAATAGATAATAAGTATTTAGATAAATAGTATAAGCTATAAAAGTTTCCATGTTAAAGGATAACAGGATGCAGATCTTATAGTTAGCGATGTATTTTATATAAAATGATCGAAAATATAATTTACTTTCTTACTTCTATATGACAATATGTAAGAAATGAAAATGTACAAGTTAAATAAATTTCACAAAAATATTGTACGAATGTCCTAATCAGCTATTGCAAAATAAGTATATGAGGAAAATATTGTTTTACTTATATTTATTTTTATCTATACTAGTCTACTATTATTTATCAATTATTTTTGTTGTAATTAAAATTATTCGTTAAATTCATTCAATAAGAAAACAAACAAAATCAATTATTATTATTTATATAAATCAGAGTCGAAAAATATTTTACAAATATTTTACAAATTATAGCTGATAAATTTTATTCAACCCTTACAGTTACTCACTTTAATAGTTTATTCTTTTTCACTATTAATCGTAATTTTCAAAAATTTTAACAAATAAATTTGAAACTAAGAAAAGAAAAATAAAAGAGAAACAGTGCAGACTGACTGAGCATGCCTAGTAGCTGTTCTACGGGAACATGGAGTTGGAGTAACGCCGTTGGTAGGGATCTCGTTAAAATAAAACTTCGATTTTTCTGCTGCTTTGTGCGTACACTATCGCACAGAAATTATTCTCAGTTGTGGCGCAATAGCGACGTGTCGTCGGAACACGGCGTCTGCAATCCAGTCAGTCGCTTTGCCGGCTGTTAGTGTTGTTGGTGCTTCGTTGAGAGTGGCATTTCTCGCTCTGAGAGGCACGGGATATTGATTTGCACGCTGTCTTGTACAGTTTTCAATTTAGGATCAACTGTGGTGCTTCTCGTATCTCTTGAAACGAGCAAGGTACTGATCCTCGTGCACAACGTACAATTTTATTTTAATAGAGAGATCTTAAAAAAGTTCTTGTGTAAAATCATCTGATATTTTGTGCGAAAAATATTAGGGAATTGGATTGAAATCAAATTAGAGGATTGTGATATTTTTATAAATTATGATAGCTCGCTCATCGCATCGGTAAAACCTGAGGTATATTGATCGCTGAAAATGCAACTGTAATAAAAAAGAAACGAATCGTGGTAACTAGTGTAACTCCGAAATGCATCAAATTTTGTCGCAACATCTGTAAAGAAGAATTGATCGTGGTACCTAATTTTTTAAAATATTAATTTCTATGCTTTTATTAAATGTAATTTTGTACAACAAAAATGGTTGCGCGATTCTAAAACATCAAAGATTCATTGGGGTGTTTTACGCGATTTTGAATGTAATATTGATCGTGACATGCTACCCATAGGTATAAATAATCGTTGTTGTGGCACTCGCGTATCCCTATAACGGAAGGTAGTATAGCCGTAGCACGTGTAACTCTTAGATAAAGAGTTGCACAAAACAATCTCGTGTCGCTCCGAATAAAGAGCCTGATCATAGTAATTCCCCGTAAGTTCACGACAAAGAGACTTGCTGCAGTACATAGCGCGATTCTCAAACGTAGAATATTATTCCCGGTGTGTTCTTATTGGCTCTAAAACAGAAATGACCGACCGTGCTATTTCGTACAGTTTAAACAAGAAGTTAATCTGTAAACTAAAAAAATCTTTTGCTTAAACTCGATATACAGATAATTGACATTTAGTATATCGGCAATTCTTAAAATGCTAAGTATTGATCGCTGCACCTTGTGCGACTTAGAAATAAAGCCACTGATTGTTACTTACATCTGTAATTACCTTACGTAATTTTGAAACATCAGAGAATGATCGCCCTACATAAGGATTGACCTAGAAATTGAGGAAAATTAAATTAACTTTGTGTAAACGCAGTTATATTTTCGTGACAACATTTTTGTTCGACTGTACGAAGAACTGTCAATATTTCATCTTTCACATTTGACATATAAGGAATTGATCATCATACTACCTTTCGCAGTTCCGAAGTACGAGTACCAGAACTCAGCGAAAAGACTGGGTGACACTGGATCATGGATGTAACACTTCTACTATTAGCTCTGAGTGTCATTGCTGTGATGTTTGGTGTTGTGGCGACGAGGTTCGGTTTCCCTGGGTTCAACAAGATTGCCCAGGTCGCGCTTGCTTTGGCGTTGCTACCTGTCATCTGCAGATTTCATCGAAAGTTATATATGATTTGTAAGGTGCTACCTCGTGATATGAAGTAAGTCCCAATCACATCATTATCGATATTATATAAAGATTCATAGGGTCAAATTAGGGATTTTTATAATCTTTCATTGATGTGTTCATGCAGATTATATGTATATCACACACTACTTGTGAAATGCAATCAATCGCATTTTAATTATCTCAGGGGAAGTTAAAGTCGCTTATATTATTTGTAACTACATCGAATACGTGGTAACGCTTTTAGGAGAATGAATTTATTTATATACATATATTGATCTAGTTTTAAAGTGCATAAGGCCTTTGTAAATCTATCAACGGGTTTTATTCTTTAAAAATCACATAATAAATGTATTCGATTGGACTAATTTAATTATTCATAATATATGAATATTTATTTTATTATTTAATATTAATAT
Organism: Eufriesea mexicana; assembly: GCF_001483705.2. Lineage (NCBI taxonomy): Eukaryota > Metazoa > Arthropoda > Insecta > Hymenoptera > Apidae > Eufriesea > Eufriesea mexicana. The sequence goes on from NW_016908372.1 coordinate 574,054, forward strand.
TATTTGGCTGTATCTCAATTATTTATTATTATTTATTAACTACATTTTAATTAATTCATCGCAATTGATATCCCTGTATCACATTAATATCCAAACAGTATTTTCTTCGCAACGTTCTTTTCTTCTTTTTAAGAAAACATTTCGATTTCTTGTCCAATAAAAGTTACCTTTACTCAAAGAATCTTATAAAACAAACTTTTAATTCATCTTTTACACATTTATATATAATCAAATTATACGAATCTGTTGATGAGGATATATATATCATACATTTCTATAAAAAGAAGCTTAATAACAAAGCACTCATTGCGGAACATGAAACATACGCCCTTCGTTCACCTAACCTGATTAATTCAACTTTCACGATACCTTATCTCTTATCTTGTTTAAGATAAAATCAATTAACTGTATATTCGTATGCACGCGAATACTACCTTTTTAATTGTTTTTCGTACGTTTCACATTCGTCTGCGACAAGAAAATACTGTCATAAACCAGATACAGTTTTTGAACCATGCTCGGTCACTGACCCGCGCAAAGCTACGCTTGTTGGTCAAAAGGACCGTTAGGCAAAAGAAATGCTTACTTTGGTAAATATACTTGTATCTGCTTGTATCTATACTCTGCGAGAGTAATGCGTGCGTCCCGTGATAATAAATCTGAGTGATATTGCAGGCAGCAGAATCGAGAAGGGAATTCAAAATTGTTCGTCTCTTGCATGAAATTGGTTATGTTACGATCGATAGTTAAACGAACCTCGATTACAGAATGCAAAGGTTAACGTGGTAGATTGAACAGAAATATTTGAGGGAATATTTGAAGATTAAATGTAAGATGAAAGAATATAGAATTATTATCGAAGAAGAATAAATCGACCAATGATTGTGTCTCGACTGGTTGTATTTCACTGCAAATGTTCCTCGCGTTATGTACGACAAGTTCTTTGTACCCGTTGAGTCGAGGCCTAATGCTGTTAGTCAGTTGAATGCATTTATAAAGAGCTGATGCGAAAATCGAATTCGTTTTGTGTATCGATATTCTTACAGAAAAGGTGTGAATATTTTAATATAATATTATACAATTATAATTCTAATAGTTGTCTTTATATTTATTTTCTAATTAAAACATGGGTTGTTCTCTCTTTATAAAGGGGATTTATATCTAAAAAAGGAAATGTATCTTTTTCACGATGGTCATTAATACTTTGCACTTTTTGATGCCATTTTGGAGACATTGATAAATTATGGTATTTATTATTTGATTTTGTTTTCGCCAATAAAAATGAAAAATAGAAAAAAGTTACTGTACCAGTAAAATTACAGATATTTATCATTTTTTTTCTTTCAATACAGAATCATCGGTTTTAAGGAGCTTCCCTATAGTAAAGTATGTTGGAATTGTTACACTAAAAATTTTCTAATTTTAAAGGGTTAAATAAGGCAAAATAAGGTAACATAGGTAAAATTGTAAAAAAGGAAGGTAGTAGAAGATTTATAAATTGGAGTCACTGGGATTAGAAGAAGTCATTGATTAAAAGAAATTCATCGCAAAAAAAGTTGCGATATAATTTTTCAGTCGATGGAATCTCGATATTCAAAACATACAAAATTTGACATAAAAAAGGGACTTGATTCTTAGAATCTAAAAAATGCAGATATTATGTTATTAATATCCAAAGTATGTTATTTCTTGTATGCATTCTATTTTATTTTTTTTTTTTTTAATTGGGTACAGACTTATAACAACTCCAAAGTTCAATTTAATATCATTAAACGTGCGATATAGCATTTAAACTTACTTATCATTGACAAACAAACGTGAATAAGCTACAAGTTCTGCTTGTTTTCTGACGACTATTCAAACATTATACCATGATCTATATTGTTTCAGCAACGTTGGTACGTGATCATCAACGTTGTCGTGTACATATCCATCTATATGTACATGACAACGACATAGATGGCCGTGATACGACATATTTCTGGTTTATTTTACTAAACAAAATATTGATTAACTTTTATTAGCGAAAGTCGTAAATAAATCGAAGACAAAAGTAATTTTGCAATTTGTAATTCTAAATATAACTAGAATTCCAGTAAAAATTAACACATGAAGCGTAAAAGGATAAGGGAAAATAGATCATCTTTATTATTTTTATTAATTGTCGATTCGATTAAAATCTTAAATTGCAATTAAATTCTTCTATTAAATTCAATGTCAAAATCTTAAAACCGTGGACATGGGCTTAAATACAAATTACTTACATCAAATCAATTAAACGCTTAGCACAAATTTAACACAATAAGAGCCAATTACTAATTAATATTGTATTTTATCAACGCAAGTAGGTTAATATCTCGGTGGAAATTAAATTTTTTATTTAACGTTTTAACTTTCGTTTGCCTTCATCGATTTATCGAATCTCTGCCACCCACTCACATACATGCTATGTCTAACTTACATATGGTACATTCTAACATAGGTCTACGCAGTATTTCTTGTTTTTCACCTTAATATCACACTTATCTGTACATTTTGGTCATTACCAATATCAGTAACACTCACCTTGAAATTTGTGCACGTTATTTCTTCTGGTCTTTTATAATATCTAAAAAATAATCCATTATTGTACACACTGGATACCATCTAATTATTCCTTCTGCATATTCATGATTTAAATAATTAGTAAACTTTTAAACTTTAAAAACTTTACAAAATTTTTAAAACACAAAATAGATATAATTCGACCACCAACGGCGACCTCTTTCTACGTTTATCACTTTTTCCTTGGACTGTTATAATTTCTGCATTTGCACGATTCAACGACCGTACTCATATTTTAAAGCCGCCTGGTTTGTTTTCAAAAAGCGAAAAACATGAAATTAAACGAATTCACGACACTTGCCGATAAAGCGGAAATAAACGTTTCTTGCAAACATTTTTATGATCTAAAGTTATTATGGTTTAGAACACCTTATTATACTTCAAAACTTTTGGGTTTTTATATTTTGCAAATTTTTCTTCTATTTTATTTTTCTATTTTTCGTTTTCTCTTTTCATCGTAGTACCCGCGAGAAAGTAGTTTTATCATTAGTTCAGCAGTATCGTTATTTACGAGACAGATTACAACGTGTTTGGGTTCAAGTTTCACTTATCAGCGAAAAGAAGGAACACATTTTGTTTTGGAGGGAAAGGTGAAACGTTTATGAATCGAGTTACGAAAAGTTTGCAATATCGAATTTATCATTTGTAAAGAAAGATAAATGTTAGTTTCTACTTGTAATCAATATCTTTCTTTAAAAGCAAATTAAGCCAATAGTTACATAGGAAATTAAAGTCATTGTTTATACATTTTGTAATTTTTTATCAGATAATAGTGATTTCATGTGTTTGAATATATAATTTGAAACAGTTTGACACGACGAATAAACATTAAATTGCAAGGTCGAGTTCATTACTAATTTGGAAATAAAATGAACAACTGAATGAACAGAAGATGCGATAAATAATTTAACTTAACTTTTTACAAAATTATAATGATTTCAGATTTCTGTATCGTGCTGTTACGGCAGAGATCGAGGTAAAAGGGCAACGTCGAAATAATTTGACCGTTGTAAAGATATTTAAGAAAAGAGTAGATCGTTATCCTGACAAGCCTTGTTTCTTCTTCGAGGATCAAGTTTGGACTTATTCCGATGTATGTATAAAAATCGCAAACAATTCAAATTCGTTAGAAAAGACTCCTTTGGAAGAATCAAATTTTGTTCTGTATCTCTACGAGAATTGCTTTTAATTTTAAAGAAAAAATTCGAGAGTCCTTTGCAGGCCCAATTGAAAATGTTTGTTGTTTATTTAATTTTCTCCGCTGGTGAATATGGAAAAAGAGAAATAATTAAATATAACTTTTACGTACTCGTGAGTTGCAAAAACAGATTCAAGATATTTCAGATTTTTATCTCCAAAAATTTCTTGTTCTTTGGACTTGGTCAGCAGTAAAAAATAATAAATACAAAATTCAATCTTGCAGATTAACAAATATAGCAACCAGATAGCATATGTCTTTCAAAAAATGGGATATGCGAAGGGAGATGCTGTGGCTTTAATGATGCCGAATAGGCCAGAGTACGTCGCGATATGGATTGGTCTGGGAAAACTTGGAGTCATCACAGCATTGATTAACACAAATTTACGTCTTCAGTCCTTGATTCATTGTTTTCGTATCGCTAAAGTGAAGAGCATAATTTATGCAGAAGAATATTCGTCTGGTAAATATGATACCGATCCAGTAATTACTGATATGCAGCTAAGATAAAGGAGAACAGCAAGAGAAAGAGGGAAATTTTAAAATACGATTATACAATCTATAGATACGAACATTATTAAGTAAAAATTCGCGTCAATGCGAAAATAAAGATAACAAGAGGAAAATAATTAAATTATTGTAAATAATCGGGGAACAAATGTTTGATTTTCTAATATTTTTTCAATCACAGTATATCTTTTGCATAATTGAACACATTTATATTGACTAATTATAAAAGAGCTTTGTAAAAATTCAAAGTCCTATAATTTAAGTATCGGTATCATTGAAATGAATATAAATTATACAATAAGGAGATAAAAGATTGCAAGTAACGCGTAGTAGACTAAATATCAACGCAAAAGTCAATATTAGTGATATCAGTTACAAAGTTTCAATATATTTTTCATTTTCTGTTAATTCTCTCTTAGCAAATATTACAATAATGCCCTTGGATATTACAGAATTTGCACAGTTTGCATAACAGTTCATAATCTTATGATTAAGTACATTTTTTAAACGTTTCCTTTTTAATATAAACTATCTGCATATCATCTGCATAATACACGCCAGCATTTTACATAAGAAAAAATTCTCATTACACAGAGATAAGTAATACAAGACACGAGGTACTTATAACAATTTAATTTCTTCCGTAGCCATCAATGATATTAAGGACTCGATCGAGGGAGTCGAGAGATACCAAGTATGTCACAAATCGAAAACATGCGAAGATGGTGTGCACGATTTAAACAAACTTATATCGGAAGCTGGTTCAAGCGAGCCAACAGTGTCAGATGAACCTAATTATCGAGACAAACTGTTGTATATTTACACAAGTGGAACTACAGGTTTGCCAAAAGTGGCAATAGTTCTCAATTCTAGGTAAAACAAATATTTTTGTCTTTCTTTATTTATTCATTCATTTATTTATTTATGTATTCAATCATTTATTTATTTACTTATTTATTATAATGTTATAAGCTGTAATAATTTTTGAAAACTATGCTTTTCGTATTTTACCCTTGTTGTCTACTGAAAATATTTTGAGTTTGTTTAAAATTGTAGGCATTTATTTAAGGTGTTTTAAAACTTTCTGTATTACGTATTTTTTCCTTCGTTTTGCATTAAACTTCAACTACAGTGAGGTCAAGGTTGATAGTATTGTTAGACTATACTGTTAGACTATATCCAAGAATTAACTATAATCTTTAACACAAAACTTGATTTATTATGTAAAAATATCGATTACGGAATCTAGGTCAGTCTTGTACAACAGATTGAAACGACGGTCTAGAAAGTCGGAGCTAAATCA
>NW_016908372.1:579682-602605 GCF_001483705.2 Eufriesea mexicana
CGACGCTCTAGAAAGTCGGAGCTAAATCAATAATTTTCTTTTAGTGGTTTATCCTCAGTGGAATAAATTTTCGAAGTATGATTAATGTCGTAATAAAATGCTAGAAGCAATAATTTGAAATGAGAAAGTTATTTTTTAACAAAGTATTACATGAAACAGTGGGAAGTATAATTAAAAATGAAAGATTAAATTTAAATAACAATAGAAACACTTGCAAATATTTTATATAGAATATTAGATATTTGGTATATCGAATTTTCTTCATTATACTGGTATCGTTTGAAAAATGATGTTTCAAAAGCTGTATTACTTTTTATGAAGAAAAATAACGAGTTTATAATCTTTCGTCGAAGCCTAATTTTCAATTGTATCACTATAGAATGTATTAAAAATAACAAACGTTATTTCCGTAAAAGCAGTCGGTATTTCTGCGAGAGGTTTTTAAACTTTCATTTATCCTGAGACATAGTTCCGTGAACAGAATGAATTATCTCCCTACTGAACGTATAAATGATCTATAATCCTCTCAGGAAAGCCCTACGACTCGTCGAGAATGAGATTACATGTAAATGTAGTCGCTTTATCTAGAGCCTGTTTCCTGTCTGCTTGCCTTATGGCTGTTTTACTAATAAAATATTGTAACTCTTTTCTATGCTAGTTTTCATTTTAATTTATTGCGAATATTATAAATTATGATTCGCAAAAGTAAACTTTGCAATCTTAAAGGAATTGTTCATATTGAAGCAAAATAAAGTCATCAAAGGACAATTTAACTGTTTCAATATTTTTATTACAATAGTAATTATAAAATTCAAGCTTATTAGTAATTATTAATAATTTAACAGTAGCGATTGTTGTATTACTTGATAAAGAAGTATGCATATAATCGGAGCAATCCATAGCTATAGTAATATAAAATATAAGTTATATATATAAATAAAATAAATAATAATTATATTATGTAATTTAATTAGTCAATGCATAAATAATTAAAATAATATTTTGTATTTTTTACTGGTTATTCTTTGTGAAACAGAAAGTAAGAACAATGGTTTGTGTGTTACAGATACTTACTGATCGTAATGCCCTTTAACTTACTAGGCATGAAATCGAACGACATTTTATACAACCCAAATCCATTATATCATACAGCTGGTGGAATGATTGGAGTAGGTTTCGCAATTCTCAAAGGTATACCAACCGTCTTAAGGACCAAGTTCTCAGTGTCGGCTTATTGGACAGATTGCATCAAATATAATTGTACCGTAGGTGATTTACAAAATTTCTAGACTTTATAGCGATCTCAGTGAAATTAATGCTTCACAAAATTGGATTTCCTGATACTTTGCTCTTCGTCACGATATTGATTAGACTGTTGAGAATAGAAAGAACAGCTGTTAGTGGACGAGTATAAGCTACATAATTTAGATATTAGAATTATAGAAATTTTAGTCCTTTTAGTAAATTTTAGTAAGTTTTGATATCTTATACAATTTAATTAATTTACTGATATCGTTAATACCTTTAAGATACTCGACGTATCCTAAACATTTCCATTCATTAGAAATTATCTGTAAATTTACATAATGATTTAGAAGATTTTCTCTATCATAATGCGTTTTTAATTATTAAATTTAGTGCAATATGTGTGATATAATAATTAAATACTGTATAATATTTTAAAGTAAGAAAACCCTTGTATTGGATTGTAACTTTGTTTACCAGGTGGCACAATATGTCGGCGAAATGTGCCGATACGTGCTGAATGCACCACCTAAACCAGAAGATAATGCGCATCGTTTAAGACTCATGTTTGGTAATGGTATGAGGCCACAAATCTGGAGCGAATTTGTCAAACGCTTCAATATTAATCGAGTGGCTGAATTCTACGGATCCAGTGAGGGAAATGCCAATATTGGTAAGATTCAAAATTTTAATAAATAGGAAATTTCCTACAAATAAGGAAAATGTACAATAAAGATATCTGAACAATTTTTCAATAGAGAATAAAGAAAATTGTTTATTTTGATCATTTTTATGCATATCAATCTAAAATTTGTGATAATTATATATTTTCATATTACTAATTTATTTAATTGTAAAATTTAATTTTAATAAAGTATTGCAAATATCATTTCATCATACTTTGGTACAATTATATACTTTTCATGTTTTATCGGAGTATTTCAATAATCTTTTATTTCTATATTACAGCCAATTTAGACGGTCGAACTGGCGCGGTCGGTTTTGTACCACTAATTGTGCCAAGAGTGTTCCATCCTCTAGCAATTATTCGTGTAAATAATCAAACATACGAGCCTATTAGAGGTTCGAATGGTTTATGTATAAGAGCAGAAACAGGTAAAAATTTTGTTTTAATTACATAGATCTTTACGATGACGAAATCAGAAATGAAAATAATTTTTACTGAAATAAAGAATTTGGTTTTACTGCGTTAAATTTATTTTCGTGGAAGATTTATTCGTATAAGTCGATCGTTAAATTACCAATTTACAGTAAAGAACGCTTTATAAAAATTAATTTTTTTTTTAATAAAGGTGAACCAGGAATGTTCATTGGATTAATAAAAGAAGGAAACGCGTTAAGAGAATTCAACGGTTATTTAGATCAAGAAGAATCGCAAAGAAAAATAATACAAGATGTATTTGTTAAAGGTGATAAGGCTTTCTTGACGGGTAAGTTATTTTTGAAGACTAGTAAGAGTGCTATAATTATTAAACCTCAATGATTTAACTGAAAATATGTTTCGGTATGATTTTTATCTTTTATCAATTTTTTTTTTAGGTGATATTTTAGTAGAGGATGAATGCGGTTATATTTACTTCAAAGACAGAGTAGGTGATACATTTAGGTGGAAAGGAGAAAATGTTGCTACTGCAGAAGTGGAAGGAGTTGTCAGTAATATTGCGGGAAAAAGGGACACTATCGTTTACGGAGTTCAGGTTTGTTATAAAAAATAATTTCTTTGATTATATAAACTATCGATACCATATTCTCAAATATTTAATAAAAAAAGAGTATATTTGATTATTAAGAAATGTATGATATCTTTCAATGAATTAAAAATTTTATTTAAATTTAAACTTACAAACTAATTTGATATGAAGGTACCTGGAATGGAAGGAAGGGCGGGAATGGCAGCAATAGTTGACCCAGACAGTCTTTTGGATTTTAAAGCTCTTGCAGAAGGTTTAGAGAAATCGCTTCCAGCATACGCGAGACCAATTTTCTTGCGAATTGTGAAAGAACTTGAAATAACTGGTACATTTAAGTTGAAGAAAATGAATCTTCAAAAGGAAGGTTTCGATCCGAGCAAGGTGAAAGATAAGATGTACTTTTTATCTGGTAGTAAGGAATACATCGAAATTACACCAGAACTTTATCAAGAAATCATCTCGGGAACGAGAAAGTTTTAGTCGTCATACTGTTTTGCGAACGACACATAATCGTCAAAAATACTTGGAAAAGTAGAGACGAATATATAACTTTTTTTTACAACATGAACATGACTTTCTGCACGCGCCTTGTAGATACAATGCATAGGATTTTATGTAATAACATCAAGCATGTGAAACCATAGGAACCATAGGCGGAAGTTCATTGGATTTATAAAAAAGGAGTGGAGAGAGTTATTTTTACGGGCGCTCAAAAACAGAAAAACAGAAATGAAGCTTGTTACGTAGTGAGAAAAAAAAATTACAATTCTGTCATCAACGACGAGAGACGAATATGGTGACATGTTCCTGTTTATTTTATAAATGCTCTGTACATTTTTAATCAAATGAAACGGTCCGTAGTATAAGACAAATTGGCATTGTAGATAGAAAGATACCAACGAATAAAATCATTCTTAACGTGTAACACTGATTTTTCGTAAAAGAAGATACCTTATTTGTGAAGCACACAAAAATTTCTCAGGACTGTAGCCAAATCTACTTGTGGCTATCAACCAATTAAAAAGAAATAAATTTCTTATGTCTGCAGTATTTATTTTAAATATGTAACTTGTCACAACACCGTATGTCGTTTGCAAATTTATTATTTATATGTGGTTCAATTTGCACTCGTCCCGTTTGCGTTTATATCAAAATGCCGATAGGATTAAAAAAAAAAGATGTGAATATATATTATAATTAAACATAATATTATATATAAGCTCAATTAATTATATTAGCTCCGTCATCAAGAAATAATAGATATATATAAGTTTGTTAAAAAGGATTAACATTTATCCAAACATAATTTCACTTCCACTTTAAACTACTTAAAGTAATAGTTTATTGTAGCTAGAAATTTTCTGTATTTAATATACGTTTTAATAGCGCACTATATTATCCGTATAGTCGACTATGGTAACGGTGTAACTAATTACTTTCAATAATTTTTGTGTTAATAGAATCTCAAATTCTCATTTGTCTGTATATCCAATCCTTGTAGATTTGATACTTGAAATATCGTATAGATGTTCTTAATTCTGAATTATTTAACAACATTCACGTTAAAATTTGTATAGATGATTAATAAAATTATAATACGTATTTTACAAAATTTTGCTGCTAATCTTATTAATTAATTTATTGTCTTCGAATAATTGTCTAACGAACTCTATTTATATTTTTATATTTAAGAAATTCCATCAGTGTATTTAATATATGATAAATCTAGAAATTAGTCTTTGAAAATTATATACTTCGCGAAATTTCCGATTTAAATTTTATTTTTCAATTAGAGTAGATTATATACAATTTATAAAACTTTATAAAATTATCAATTTCATTATTTATTAGATATTATTATCGACTTGTATATTATTAATCAACAAAGTATAAATATAGGTTGTTGTAAATAAATAATTACAATTCATATAACGTATAACAATTTAATTTATTACTTAATCATATAATATTCAAGTATTTTCTTAAAAATAATACTTTTACTAATTTTAAAAGTTATATCAGAGTTGTAATTATATAGTGTCTTTTTTTATGCTATCAACAAAGAAAAAAGAACAAAACAAAAATATATATATGAAGTCAAAATGAAATAAAATAAAGAAAGAAATAAAAATAGAATTCTTGAAATTTATTGTATTGATCAAATCTACAATATAGAATATTCAAGTCTAACCACAGTCTTAATTCACAATCGTTTCATATCGCATATTTTTCTATTTAACACTAGAACTACCAATTCAGTCAAAATAAGTGGCCCCAGAATTTTCCTTTTTGGAATTGTTAAAAACATATACCTGATTTTAAACAAATTGGCGTCGATACCGCCAAAATTACTATTATTTATGCCTGCTATGTTTAAGTACGCATTTAAGGTCGGTAATTCTAATGTCAAATAAGGTACAGTGTAGTATCGATAGTCTTTATTCATGATTACAAATTTTATTACCGTTAAAATAATTTCACAAGATTCACAAAATTAATATGATAAATAAGTGACAACCATTCGATATAGACAATAAGTGAAAAAATTAAATAATGCTTTTATTAAAAAATTATTTTTTTGATTTCGTGTACTTTAATTGTGTCTATAGAAACGTCATCGTATTATTTACAAATATGAACATGGCACAACTGCAATGTTCACATCACAAACAATAATTATGGCAATTATATCTAGCTTCATTCTTAACAAAGCCAAGACAGGTTTTTTCTAATATTTATAACCGACCATGTTTAAAATACCTTAAATTGCTTTAAAGAATCCTAAGTTGCTCACATTATATAACAATGACACAACCATTTTATATTTTTTAAGTTATTTCAATTTATATTGTTTAAATGTAAAATAGTTATAATGATAAGGTATATGATACAACAATTTTTGTAAATTTTTGTATGGTCAAAGTATTAAGAAATGATAAATTTAATATCGAATTTAATGATAAAGTGCTTCATATTATCCTATGTTTGTATACCGAAGAGAGCTTAAATATAACTTTTGCATATTGAATATTGCAGAATGATCGTATATATACTAGCATTTGTATACGAAAGAAACGTATGATACTATACGCTGCATATACACAGTTTTTACTAATTCATTTCATAATGCCAGTGTAGATGACGACTGTCAAAATTTTTCTATATTCGACTTACAAATTTGTCTAAATAACATTTGGTGCTACATATTTTATTGGGCGTCTTTGAAGCTAGCTGCGATCAATATCTGTAGCCCACGCGAATAAATTATATATGTATTATAAACGCTAAATATTTTACAAAATTTATGAAATTCCTAGTTTATAAATTTTTTTTATCTTTTTTTCCCTAATCCTTCAAATATTCATAATCACTTGCGATTGATCATCGACGCGACACAATTTTTCGATTTTACCCACGAATTTGTGGCCACTTTTAAAATACTTATAGGAAGGGAAATTTGTTTCAGCTATCAGCTAGGCGGTATAGCTTTGGCAGTTTGTCCAAAACCTAGATTAGGCCGTGTACCAAACCATGACATTTTCCACTCTAAAGTTTCTTGCAATAACCGCTCCTCTTCGGGTGAAAAATGTAAAAGAGTAGCGACTGCTCTCGTTAAATGAAGAGCCTGAAACAAACAAATAAAAGCTAAATTAAAAAATAATTAAAAACCTAAATAAATTCCATAGAACTGAAGTGTGAGAAAATATTACATTTTATAAACACCCTAGGTATTTTTTTTATATTAAATTTAAAAAAAATATATTTAACCATTTTGTTTCTGATAATTATCTTACATATTATAATTCAAAAATTGATACATCAAATTTACCTCATATTCCCTACTTGTTAGGAACTTTATGAGAACATGTTTAAGGTATTTAAAGTTAACATCTTCATCTCTTGTGCTATTATGTCTGGCAGTGACTGTTTTCGACGAACTGGGTTTAAGAATTGCCGCAGATGGTTCAGCATCGCTATCCAGCGATGAAGATGGAACTCTCAACTCTCGCTGAAGGGTCTTCTTCATATCGGTTAATCGTTGCTGTAAAACCTTAATCGTCTAAAAATAAATTCAATAATTAATGTTTTTCTAAAATATATTTTGAAATTCCTATTTTTCTCAAATTCTACCTTCGTCTTCTCATTTAATTGTTCTTCCAAATCCATTAAATTATTTTTAAGTAATTTCTCATTTCTCTCCATTTTCTTCCTATTTTGTTCCATTTCTTCCAATTCCAATACCCTCTGTTTAGTTTCTTCTAGTGTCGTCGTTACTTCTTCTATTTCTTTACTTTTACTTTGTAAATTGTGCTCTAATGTCTCTACCCTAGTTTGAAGCTCTATGTTTTCCACTTCTTGTCGTCGATTACTCTGTTTCACAATTTCTATCTCTTGAGATACTTGAGCATTCCTTAGCAATGCAGTATCCTTTTCATTTTTCTCTCTTTCTAGGCATACTTTCAACGTTGCTGATGCTGTCCTTTCGGATTCCAGATCTTCTCGTAAACGCGCTACTTCTAAATGTAAAGAGGAATTATTCGTTCGTTCTCCTTCCAGAGTGATACGAACATGGGCTAATTCTGAAGTAGCAGTTGAAAGTTTTGTTGTTGCATCTTCTAAGTCTCCCTTCAGCCGCGAAATCTGTTTTGACGAGGATTCCTGACGAAAAAAGAAAAGCAAACAACAAAATAATATGAGGCAGTATCTAAAATTACGTTCAGTTAAAACAATTGTAATTTAGTTCAATTAATAATTGAATTTTGTTAAATATCCTGTATTATCCATATCTTTGGAATTTATGGTACAGTGCATTTATTTTGTAAATTTATTTTATAGAATGCTGATAAAATTTAAGCAAGAAACAGTGATACAGGAAGATTTCGTGAAATTAATTAATAATTACATTTTTATAAATGATTGAACTAAACTAAAAATTTGTAGATTAATATAAATTGGCTAAAAATATTTTCAAAATATTTTATACTTTATACAAAGCATTGTGAAGTGTGCTAAATCAAATTTTTAGTTAATAATAAAAAGAAAAAAGAAAAAAAGCATAGTTGATATATTTTGTTAGTATTATAATAATTACGTTTGAAATAAATAAGCTGAGATACAATATAGTAAAATATTGAATGAATACGAAGGAAATATAGAAAAACGTAGAATATTTCAGTGGAAATTCGTCTTATATCAAATTTCAAGTTGCGCCATTAATTCCAAAGTTCAAACCTGTAAAAAATTTTAATTTAATTCCAAAGTTCAAACCTGTAACAAATTTTAATTTAAATACACTTGATTAAATCAAAAAATTTGTTGCAATAACTTCCGACTTTTCGGTAAGATTTTCAATGGTGTTCGATCATTCTATCATCTATACTACACAATTTTTCTCTGCATTTCCCTTTAGTTGTATTTGCCTGGATACGCATTCCTAATATTTACAGCAACGTAAGTATAATCGGACTGTGTCAGTGGTGTACTGTACTGTAAGAAAAAAATCGTGTACACATTCGTGTGTGTATTAATGTATAAAAAGCTGCTTGAAAAAGGGGGGATATAAAAATGGGTTAAAACAAGCACAAAAACCAATGAAATAAACAATATAATTTATTTGTTCTTTTCTTTATTCCACAAATAAAATATACAGAAATGCGATCGTACATAAAAATATCATTGTTGATACTATCTAATTTTCATGTACAAACACACGCAAAGTGGAAATATAGGGTTTTAAAAACTTGACTACATTATTTTTGTTTATTGGTACGTGATGCTGATGTCGATAAAGTATAATATACATAGTAAAAGTTTTGCATGCTTATAAAGATAAATAAAAAAATTATAAACAAAAAAATGTGCTAGTAGATATGCGTAAAAAAACGTTCTGTGCGTTAAGCGTCAAGCATCTTAGAAATAACATGCAAGTACATAGGCGATATGTAGTTTTCAATTACAAATTAACACACGACTCTTTCTACGCGTTTATGTATACGCGTTCCAGTGTTTTTACACTTACAGTGTAACGTCATAAACATTCAATACTTCATAAAATTATTAAAACGTAGTTATTTAAACAACTATGATAAACTAAGAAACAAACATATCTTTGTATGACCACAGTTAATTAATTAACAAGTAAAAAATATTAGTCGAGACTATCATCACATATCATCCTTTTCAAGCATAGAAACAAAAAAGCTATAACATTATTTACGTGGGAAACTTCATCGTTACGTAAATTATTAGAAGATTTGAAAGACTATTATTCGATACTGTGGTCATTTGAAAATTACCACTTGACAAATAAGGAATGCTCGTCTTTTTTGTATTTCAAAATCTAACAGGACATCGTTTTCAAAACAATCTAGCCCATGCATGACTACATATCGCGGTAACTCACAATTTGTCGTTTAAATTCGTCCACCTCATCATCGACGCTGGCCCGGAGCTCTTTTAGTTCCGTGGCCATCTCGTCAATGTCCTCTGCCATGCGCAAAAGCTTGGCGTCTTTCGTCGCCATGACAACAATGTTCACCTCTATTTCAGCTTCTAGCTGCTTGATCCTTTGCTTCAGTCTTTCACTTTCTTCTTCAACTCGTCTTCTTTCCAAACCTTCTTCACCAGCCTGTCTGCTAAGTCTTCCAACTTGTGTCTCCAAACTAGATATTTTTCCTGACCAACTAGTCTTTATATCGGATAAATGAAGATGTGCCTCTTCTAACTTCCTTTCTAACAATGCTCTTTCTCTCATAAGGTCAGCTATTCTTTCATCCACTGTCACCTGATCATTACTCTCTAAAGCAACTCTTTGTTCTAACACAAAAACCTTGTCTTTCAGATGACGTACTTCTTCTTCAGTTTGTGCAAGTTGACAGGATAGTTGAGCTCTCTCACGCTGAGTAGAATGACGTAGTGTCTCCATTTCATCCTGAAAATGTTGATATTATTAGCAAAAATGTCTTCCTATATGTTTATCATTATTACATTTTGCTCTGTAAAGCTTCATTGCAAACCTTACCAAAGCATTGCTAATATATAAAGATGAATAAAACATTACAAATAATCCAAACCTTATGAAGCCAAGAATAAGCAAATGATGAATCTGATGATTAATGATAATAATGCTGAAAGTGAACAAAGTGAAATAAAAAAAAATTTATGAAGCAAAAATAAATAGTGTCTAATATATTTTTTGTTCAAAAACTGTTGAAGTCTTCAATAAATTGCTACAACTGAATATGTCAAAAAGTTAATTTTATAAGAGACATTTAATTATTCGAAACAATCAGTCCACGTTGTTACGAGAGTAACAACATTGGAGTATGAGTACTGCAGTAGATACAGTTTAGACATCTTAAATAAAATTATATTATAATATGACAAGGAACTTTCTTGTTACCATTAAACCATTTCCACTAGTTGATACATGCATTTCTCCTATGTTATAAAATTTTGCACCAAGGAGAGAATTACATAAGGAGAGAATATATAAAGAACAACACTGATGTAAGTAAAATCTATAGAAGTTATTTATGTTGCAGAATAGCAGCAAAGCTTTGAAGACGTACCTCTAGCATCAGCGGTAGCAGCAGCGAATTAGCGGAAAATACCGCCTACTCTGATCTCCAATGCTCTCGTTTATCAAAGTTTTCCAATCTTCATGCGTATGTTGTTTTCACAAAACTTTCACTTAGACTTTGCTCATGTTCCATAACCAATAGAAGAACATTGTTCTTTCACAATTTTTTTGTACTCAACAAAATGTTTGCTCTTTCCCAAACTAAATTTTAATAAAATGGAAGCAAATACTTCCTGCCAAATATTGGAGGTACATTTTAAGAGTACAAATAAGAGTTATGGAACATATGCTCATTTGTTTTATTTTAAAATATATCCCAAATATTCTAGATATTCAAATAATTAAGGCTCTTGACTAAAAGTCACCTGTTCATCATAGATTGATACTATGTGTCAATACAAAAAATGTGCAGAAAAAACATAGCCAATCGTGACAAAACAAAAAGCTATATATAAAATTAAAAAAAAAAAAAGAAAAAAAAAGGAAAAAAAGAGGAAAAAATAGTGGGAGGCTTAAAAACAAAACTAATTTTTAAAAAGAAGCGTGCTTATACTTAAAAAATATGTTTATGATAATTATTTTCATAAAAGACTACATGATTGATAATCAGTACTATAAGGACAAATAATCTTTTAAAAAACATCATGATAGATATAAAAAGAATTGACTTCTTCATG
This sequence comes from Eufriesea mexicana, assembly GCF_001483705.2. Taxonomy (NCBI): domain Eukaryota; kingdom Metazoa; phylum Arthropoda; class Insecta; order Hymenoptera; family Apidae; genus Eufriesea; species Eufriesea mexicana. Next base: position 590,899 of record NW_016908372.1, read on the forward strand.
CAGCTTTATTTTTTCTTTTTCATTAAAAAATATTATAAATAAATTTATAACACAGTATGCAATGTATGGAAAGCTAGTCTTGAAAAATTAATCTATATTTATGATAAAATAATATGCAATATTTGTTTTAAAAACAAACTGTTATTAAATTATTTATGTAAAATTACATATATACATAAAAAATTAATTCATTTGCAGGAAGAAATAGTTCGCATTTATTAGAAACAATATTATTACAACAAGAACAAATTTAAATCAAGATCTTAAAGTTCAAGAACAAATTTTAAATATCACTTTATCTGTCTACTGATTTCTATATGCTATGATTCCTTAATAGTACAAAGTATGGCTATTGTTTCGTAAAATATAATATTCATACTATAAATAACATAATTTATGATGTTTAAGAAATAATTTATTTTTCCTTAAAATATAAACTGTAAAACTCTGCAAAGTCATGTATAAATATACAAAGTATATAAAGTAAATATAAATATAAAATACTAGATGTAAGTAGTTGTATATATTTATGTATAATTCAATGTTCAATATAGAATATTTTTATGCAGAAGAAAATTTAAAATGTATTTGAAAATAAAAGATGTATGTAAATATACTTAAATTAAATTTAAAGTATGCTCTATGTTTACTCACTTAAATGATGTCAATTAAGCAACTTATATTAACACAATTATATTGAATAATTATGTTAACATAATTTTGAAGTTCATAGCATATTTTACGTGATAATCAAAATCAAATAAATAACTCACCTGTACATTGTTTAATTCATCTTCATATCTCCTAAGACGAGAAACTTCACTTTTTAAACTCTCAATTTCTGCAGTGGCTGATTTTAAATGATGTGTCTTTTCTTCTACTTCCTGTTCTTTTCCCAGTAACTTAATTGGAAAAAGAAATAAACAAAATATATTAATAAAAAGATATAGATAAAATAAATAATATTAATATTTCTTTTTCAAAGAAATTAAAATATACAAAAAACATACTAGGTGTTTTATTTTTGCCATTTCTTGAGTTTGAAATCCTTCCAGTTGTTCTGCATCTTCTTGAAAACTATACAATTTTTTCTTGTACTCTGAAACACAATAATATAAATAATAATATAAAATGTAAAAGTACATACAAATATAAATATTATTCATATGTAGCTGTGGACAATTTATTAAATTAATGACATATTTCCTTTTTCTATTTTTATTCAATTTATCATCATGTCACATATTTTATTTACCATTATAATTTATGAAAAGTAACATTACTTTACTTTTCTTCCTTTTTTTTAAAAAATTTGTATCATATTATTAGTTACAAATGTACCTTCAGCATCTTTAAGAGCCAATTCCAATGAATGTTTTGTGCTTTCTACTTTCTTTAATTCTTCTTCCAATTTGTTCTTTTCTTTCTCTTGTTTTTCAACTATCTTTTTCCATTCCTTTTCTTTTTCAAGGAGTTTTACTTTCCATTCCTCTTTTTTCTTTTCCATTTGTTTTATTAATTCTGCCTCCTTTTTTGCCAATCTTTTTCGCCATTCATCTTCTCTGTTTTCAAGTCTTTTAATATCTTTAGCAGAAAGTTGCATATTATCATTTAATTTAAGATCAAAGCTATTATCTTTTTTTAAAGAAACAGGTGGGGAAGGAGAAGCTGTGTTTTCTTCATGTGATCCATCTAATGAAATTTGAGATCCACTGATACTACTTGTGGATCCTGCCTAGAAAGAAATATTTAAATTAACTTCATTTATATTACTATAATAATACAACATATTATTATATTGTAATTGTAAATTTGTAAAAATTTTTTTCCATTCATCTTTCTAATTTTATTTTAAATTAATTTGTTATAGACAGAAATCTTTTTTTAAATATTACGATAATAAAAAATATCTTTATACTAATATAACTAAAGTAAACAATATAAACTATCGATAAGAAGACTAGTCTTGTAATTATGGAAAATCGAATAACGCATGGATATAATATTAATGAATCATCTAATAAACAGATATGAAGAAATAATAAGCAACATAAAACTTAAAATATTACCAGTACTTCGTTAAATATTAATGATGGTTTAAAGTAATCATCAATCGAAGAATGAAGAATAAACCGTTTATAAATAGTATATTTACAGATGCGATATCTCTTTTACACTGATAACAGTTACACAGAAATACATGTTTACCTGAGACATATGCCTCGAGTTAATACCACGCACACTGCCGGCATTTCTAACGACAGTTAACACGTCACTCCCGATTTCTTCTCGTATTTTGTCTTTTAGCGTTGCAAACATGATGCGATAACCTCCAATGAGACGAGCAAAAAATGTCAACTACCACCTGTCAATGTCAATATTGTGCTGATTGTGCTATGCCCGTCTACCGGAGCAATATTAAAGGGAAGAGAATAAAAATATAATGTGCTAATAATTCATTCTTTACTAATGCATCGCAATTTGATTCGACTGAATCATGCTTAAATAACTGCTGTACACACAGTAACAAAAATTTTGCACACATCTAAACGTCACATTAAGGACAGACGACTGCCATACTGCTCAGTCACTTCGATAATCACTGGTTTTAAAGTTCGACATATGTATAGGTAGTGTCACCTGTTTTAGAAAATTAGCACAACGTGTACAGCGCGAAATGCAAATAACCAAGTTGCAGTATTCCACGAAAAAAGGAGAATAATAACAATTTACAAGAATAAGATTGTACGATACTAAAATTGGCTCAACATGTGTATGATTCAACCAAAAAAGACCGAGAACTTTGCACTAAATAGATACAGCACTTTTTATCTTCTCATGTGCAAAGATAATTACATAATGTCGTCACTGTTTTATTAAATGGTCGTTTTACCGTGACTCACGTTATTATACTTATTAACCAATAAAATTATCGGTACACTAGGAATATTTTATTTTTATGCTACATGTGAATGTTGGTAGAATTGATATGGGAAATAATATACATTGTGCATTTAGCGCATCTAGTGGAAGCATTTGGAGTTAATGTTTTTAAATTTGACGGTTTGAAAGTGTACGTGGGTTTTCGGTTTTCATATATTATTTGGTGATGTATGTTGTGAAATTAGATAAAAATGGAGGATTTCATGAACGAAACGGCTGCTCTAAGAAATTATTTAGATGCGTGAGTAAATTTAATATAATTTTGTATATCGTGCAATGTTATTTTTGTTTCTCATAGCGGGGGGTTTTTATTTACATACGCATTAATGTCTTTTTAATATTACTTTTTATTATATGATGCTTTAATTTATGTTTTACTTTATATTCTTGATACATTTTATAAAATTACAAAATTGCATTGTTATAATACTTACATGTATTTAAAGTAGCTTATGTAACATATACATTTTGTAAAACAGTTTATAGTAAACTAAAATTTGTTAAGAAAATAAAAAAGATTTATTAGTTATATTTACACTATATTGTTGCATTTTATATTTTATATAGTAATATTTAGAAAAGCATCAGCAAGCTTAATACGACAGGAAACAGTTTTACCGACGCTTTGCATATGGTCTCCCGTTAAGGAACAAATTTCTTTTTTAAAATAATAATTTTTTCTTGTCTCTGTGGGTGTGTCAATTTTTTTACGTCTGAAAAATTTTTATTTCGTTCCAGTAAATGCCATTATATTTATAAAATCACATATGTATGTATCTACATGTAATTTTTTAGAACTATCTTTTAAGGTTAGAAACGAGTGTTGAGGTTAATAATATGTTATATCATTTAATTGTTGTTTTTATCTTTTGAATTATAGGTATGTTATTAAACACGATTTTAATTTTTCAAAGCAATCATATACTAGCATTATTGTTTATAACAACTATAAAGGTAGACTGTATGTATTTGTATGTAATATATTGTTATTTAATATCATTTCATTGAATTTTTGTTTATTCTAATTAAGAATGTAGAATAAAGAGGAAGATAAAAGTACATTTATTAATATATTAGAAATGTAAACAAATATACTTAACGTTTAAATGAAAATATTTAAAAATATCATATTCTATAGTTGAGACTAAGTAAATTGTGCGATTTTTATAAAATTGTTTAAGAGGAAGCTGTGTTAAACTTTTATAACTATTAATTGTAAGTGTATAATATAATAACCGATATAAAATTATATTCCGTGGTTTATATTGTATATTATTCTACTGTATATACCTAAAGTAAAGACAAAAAATATTCAAACCAAACCATGTAATGTATTGGTCAATTTAGTTTTTTTATGTTATGTGTAATATACGGATTTATTCTTTGTTTATTTAAACAATGATTATCTTAACAGGCAGGGTTGGAGGTCAGTGCTCATTTTAATCATTCTTAGATTTAATTTACAATGTTGAAATTTAAAAATTAAATAGAAAATACAGATGTATCAAATATAATTACCAAATATATTTAATTGTCAATGATAATTTTGAAAAGATGTTTATTAGTAATAATTTGCCCTATGATTTTGTATAAGTAATGGAATTGAAATTACTTTCAATAAGTTTTATTATTTGTTTATTGATTCATCTGGAGTATACCTGAATTTATCGTTACGATTAGTCGCAAATGGTAATATCCACTATTCAGTAAGAACTACGACACATTTTCACGATTACAAAATTTTTGATAGACACCCAGGAAACATTTACTACTGCGATTGTTAACTGCCCGAAGAGAATTACGATTCAACGAATCGTTCACCCATAAGACGAGTTTTTATCAGAAGAATAGAATCATAAAATGATAGGCAGATAAAGCGACTATTACTCGGTATGTAATCTACGGTTATTTTATGTGTCAGGAATTCACGGAATTATATGCGAATGGTAGAAAATGGCTCGAATGTGCGTCAGGTTAAAAAGTTTTTATGAATTTATTGAAAACTTGCTCGTAATAATTCGTAACCACCATGTACATAGTACATTACGTAAAATTATTAGAAGATTCTTATATTTTCTTATAATTTCCAATTATATCACAATATACTATATATATAATACATACTGTATAATAATAACATAATACATATAATGTAATGTAATATAATATAATAGTAAATATATGAAATTTATAATATAACTTTATATCGGAAATGTAGAAAATTAAGTATCGCAATGTAACTTTATATTATACTATAATTATATTACAATACACTATATGTAATATATTATGTTTGGATAAATAGGTACATTGTACAAGCTTCAAACACATCTGTCTCGATAAAAGTCCTGAAATGTCCCCAATCATCAACACCTCCACTATCACTCCTACGCCTCCAACTCAAGATTTATATCGCCATCATACACCGAAATCGATCGCAGTCATTTCCAATTATTCACCACCACCACCATCACCACCACTATCATCGTCTCCTCACCGACCCCCAATTGAGAGACACTGTGTTTGACCGATGCGTTTGTCTCTTTACAACCCTGCCTCTCTATCTGTTTTTGTCTTTCGACTCTCCCTCCGTTCATCGTTTGCTCTTTATCTCTGCTCCATCGCCTCCCTTCGTCGCCCCGATTGGCCCGTTCGGCTGGGGTCCATGCGTCGGACTTCGTTGCTCTTCGACCAGCCGCACGAATCTTCCGACCTTAAACCCTCCGCTCGTGCCTCCCCTCGATCAGAACGCGAGCCGTGTCGCCGCCTGGCTGCCTTCAGTTGCGTTCAATCTATTGCTAGAGTAGGAGCTTTCGTGGTGTCACGTGCAGTGTCCACAGTGTCTTCGTTTCGCTTCGTTTCTTTTCGTTTTCGTGGCAAGTGTGCACGCGCATTGTCGATAACTCTGGCCGGACCGAGGGTTCGTAGCTTCCTTCTAATCGTCGTACAGTCGGGAAGGAAAGTCCGTTTGATTCGTAAGTTCGCGCCAGTCAGTGTGCTTCAGATCCGTGGAAACGATGGAAGACGATAGACGACCGGCCAGAAATCTACTCTTACTTTTCTCTAAGAGGACTGTGCTAAAATACAAACTGCTGATTCAGTGACAGGGTGCTGAGTTCTTTGACACTCGACGCATGCCGGACTGCGTTCTCGTCTTCTCGTTTCGAGCCTGTTTGTTGGATGCACGGACTAGACCCGAGTCGAAGGAAAAAGTGTTTGGCGAACAGGAAGGAGTGCGTTGGGACACACAGTGCGTGAATCATCTGGCGTGTCATCTCGAGCGAGAGTTATCTGCGCATTGATCGGTCCAGGAGCATATAGGTCGGCCGTGGTAACACAGATTCGCCGAGGAAATTACTTTTTCGACCGTTCATTAGGTCACGACAGCGAACTCCGCGCGAACGATCATCGGAAGGGCATCTTTCGGTGCACGTTTCCAATAAGACTGACGGAAGGACTTTCATCCGCGTTGATCACGTATCGCGCTGATAATGCTCGCCTGAAAGCCCGAGTACATTGACACTCTGTGCCAAAGAAACGTGCCAAAGCGGTTCATTGAGAGTACAAGTTACCTAGTATTATTCTCGAACCCTTGTTATTATTATCGTTGTTATCATTGTTATCCTTGTTATTATAGTTTTACTCGTAAGTTCGTTTTATACACGCGTGCTTTTATACGTGACTCTCTCTCTCTCTCTCTTTCTCTTTCTCTTTCTCTCTTCTTCCCTATTTGTCCGGGGACTGTGTTTCATTCGAACGGGAAGTCGCATTTCTTCGTGTACCGATGAGGAACAATTACCGCAATATGTTTTTTGCCGGCTACGGATATTCCAATCAACATCAAAACAGCCCACCCTCGCCGACCAGGTCCAGTGTCTGGGGTAGCATTTACAGTCCGTTTCGAAAGTAAGTATCCGTTGATTCCTCTGCAGCGTGAGACGTGATATAGCGGGATAGTAAAATCGCCCAGTAGTAATACGCGTGTTTCGGGTGCCGCACGTCGTGTCAAAGGAATTACCAGAAATATCGGCACATAAGGACGATGCCTTAGCCAGGGCCGTACGAAGAGATTTCTCTAGTCGGAGTCAATGTACCTTCTATCGTGCTAGGACATCGAAGGATTTATATTTACATCACGATTTCTCTTCCTTGTTTTCTAATGTGTTCAAATGGATATTTCAAATTGATGGAACTTTTTGTTGTTCGTATATGGATAGTGGTAAGAGTAGAATTATCGAGTCGTATAACGTATATTCGAGCATACGGCACGTAAGTGAGAATGGTGCAAATAGATAGGTACACTTAACCCTTTGCACTCGACGACTTTTTCGTTACAGAAAAATAGTAATTCGAAAACTTTCTGTCATAGAATCGACGAAATTTTTAAAATGGTAAATGAGAAATCATATGCAAATTAAGACGTAGAATTATTTTTCTTAGACATTCCACACATCGTTAGGTAATTTTATATTTGATATATTAATTAACGTCGATCTTTAGAATTTGATTCAATGGTGACTGAGTCATCTCTCGAATGCAAACAGTTAATCGTATTTTTGTGACGTAGTTCGCCTAAACCCCCAATTCTTATCTAATATTTATATAAACATTCGTTCTCGGAATCTAGGTCTTATAAACTTATTCACACCTTATATCCTAGATTGATTTTCGTATATACTTAAACTCATCTTTTCAACAGATTTAGGCATTGAATAATTTCAGTATTTCTATATTATGTTTAATGCGAACCAATCTTTTCAACAGATTTAGGCATTGAATAATTTCAGTATTTCTATATTATGTTTAATGCGAACCAATTGGGTGTCACATATGCAGCTCGTGTTTGTCATGTGCAAATCCGTGATACAAGTATGATTCGATATTAAAAGGTGACGGGTTAAGGAGGAAGACTCGGAAGACTTTAAGAACTGCGAGAAATATTAAACGCCATTTGTCACGTTTAATACTAATGATTCACGTACGGTCGTAAATCGAGGTTGCAAACGCGTATCCGTACAGAGTGATGAAATTTTACTTTGTTCAGGCCGATGATATGATGTCAATATTAAATAACGGACATTTGCACAGGAGTATATTTTACGATAGTTAATTGAAGCGAAAAAGATAAATGAAATTTTTGCACATTGAGTTGTTACAAAAGAGAGAAGGAATATTTTTATAAGTATAATAAATGTGTAAATTTTCCTCTTATCACTTTAGCTGTTTATCTTGTTACACATTGCATCTTGGAATTACTAAAATTACTTTCGAAAAACGAACTTGTATATTGCAAGTGAGAGCAATTAAAAGAATAATTAAATTCTCTATAGAAATATCGCAAAGCATAGAAAAATTTGGAAAGGAAATAAAAATATTGTTATTGTTGAAGGTATTATATTATTCATTGACCTTTTCCAATTAACATTGGAAATACTTTCTCGCTTTTCTTTGTGCTTTCAGGTATCTACGTTACTCCTTCATTAACGGTACTTCATTTTGCGTGTATACCTGTTAAACTTGTACTTTAATTAAACACGTTCTGTATTAATTGCTTATTATTTTGTATTTCACGTTAAAAATAATTCAAATTCGTATTATATTAGTTTCTTTAAATAAAACAAAAAATTGCTATTTATATCTAAAATTATTTTAATTGTTAATTTTTACATTTAAATTCGACTCATTATTGTATGCAAAGTAGAGATTATTTAACTCCTCGTTAATCTTTACAAAATTTCTTGACATTTTTTCCAATTGTAAAGATAAAGAAGTCATTTATTTCGATATTAGACCTATTAAAGCAATCAAAATGCCTGCTTTCAGAATTTTTATTATATTTTTATACTCAATGGAAGCTGCTACTGCAAGAATTAATTTTAATTCTTATTAAATACCCTTTATGCGATTATTATCAGTATCGTACAAAGGGCGGCTATCAAAATGAATTTTGAAAAGTACATTTCGCGATGGAAATTCGTAGATACGTGGAAACAGTTAAAGCTGTATTAAAGTTACACGCGTGAAGGATGTCTCCCCTGGTTTCTTAAATTTAGATTGTTTGTCGTGAATGTCCCGTGGTAAAACCTTGCTCTGTTAGTTTCTCGATGCATGACGGGAGGGTTCGGTTTGACAGCTTCGAATAACAGCATCAAATGTTTCATTGTGGAGCAGGAAAATCAAAGAAACCGCTGAACGCATTTTCTTTCTCCCTGTGCATCGCTTTGGTTCTGTGAACTTGAAAATTTTTCGTCTCCGACAGAAATATTCGACCGATGAGGTATATGCTTCGACCATCTCTTCTCTCTTCTAATTATTCGTTTTCGAAAATCATTCATTTCGTTTATTAATATTTGACCAATCGCTGACGCGATAGTTGCGATTTGTGAAGTTTAGAAAACTGACATAGTTGCATTTAAAAAGAAAGAAAAGAGAGATTGAATTTTGAGGTACAATGATACATAAAAGAGTATAGGAGGGATACATTTATTCTTTAATATCTTCTCCTATTTCTAACTGCTTTAATCTTTTGCGCTCAAAGATTACACTGATCAACGCGAATGTTATATATAATATTATAATATCCATTGGATAATTCTTGTAGAGTTTACTTTTCTGGAAACGAAACCTTAATCGAAATTGCTCTATCATTCTCAGTTTTCGAAAATTTTTTCGAGTTTTGCCAAAAACGCACGATTTTTCGCTAAAATGAAGTATTACATAAAAAGTAAGAACGTTAGAAGGTTCATTCTTGTTTTAAAAGTTAGGTTAGAGTATCTCGAGTTTATCAATGTTCATAATTATAATTATTCTTACTTTTGAACAATTATAATTGATCATCCGAATTTAAAAATAAGCCTTCGAACGTGCTTTCTATGCATTAGTATTACATTTTTACTAAAATTTCTTTATCTGGCACGAATTTGCTATACGGTATCGTATTCCGCAGGCTTGTCCGAAGAAGAAACCATGGAAAAAAATAGTCGAAACAGTTTTCATTTCGATTAAATCGAAAAAATATTCGTCGGCAACACGTATACGGTGTTTTACCGCCACGCAGTCATTGCTTCCCTAGTCTCGACAGTGCCGTAGCTACGGGTAATCGTGTCAAGTGCAATGGAGCTAACATGCAACAGTCTACGAGAAAAAGAATATAATTCATTATAACTACAGACACAAGTATATATGTATGTCATTTATGTATGCAGAAAATTATTCATAATTTTGATTTTCGTTTGTGATTTTTATACTGTTCACATTTAATGCGGTCAGTAATATATTAATTAATAATAAAGGAATTAATTATTAGTAAAGATAAACTGCTAAGTTTAATATTGCAGAGTCACACAGTCTCTACTTCGCTGGAGAGTACCTCGGAGTACTCAAATTCACTGCATTCTGTATTTTCGATTCGACTCTCAATAACGCGTAACTCTCGCAATCACAACTCTCGGTCTTAATTCTCTCTAAGGCTATCTTAATTCTCTCAATGACTATCTCAATTCCCTCAAGGACTACCTCAACTCTGCCTCTATCTTCCAGAGCTGGCCCTTTTAAGCCCGTTTGGAAGACAAGGACCTTCCCCGATGGAGGAGAAAAATCTCTCCACGTAACGCTCTGGGGTGGAAGGGATTCCTCCTTCAGGTTAGGCTTTCCGAAGGGTTACCTTCCCTAGAGGTGTCCGCGGACGCGTCACCCCCAGTTTACAATGGGGAAAACCGGGGTAGCGCGAGGCTACCTCGCGTGGCCTGGCCCCGACTTCCCGAGACTCGTCTGGCCGCGAGACACTAACGGGACCTCTATACCTGGCGAAGTCTAAAAATATCCTACAATTTAAATATTGTATACATATAATTACTGAATGTTCTTTTATGATATAAAAATAGTAAGGGATTAAAAAAAAGAATGTCTAATATGTTGAATAAAATGATACTTAGTACGAATCCTGTTAATAAATAAACTCAGTATAACCCTAATAAAATCTGTTGATACGGCACTGATTTCTTCAATAAGTTGTACATGGATAGAATTTCGATCAACGCCATCTATGATTTGGGCTCAAAAATCAAGAAAGTGATAGGAATATAGAATGTACAAGGAGGTCGTCTACACCTGGTCACGTGACAGACAAGGATAGAAAGCGGTTAGAAAAGGATAGAAGGCCTCCGACAGAGAAAAATTAATAAATTACTCAATTTCCGTAATTAATTTATGAACTTTTATAATTTCATTGCAAAGCTGAAACTTCAGGCTACATTCTTATATAATATTCGTAAAGAATTGAACTCTAAATTGTTAGTTATTAATTTTTGTTTTATGGCGTCTATGATTTCGTAACGACGACCATCACGATCTTCCGTGAAAATATTTAATACTCAACGAAACTAGAAGCAAAATGTGATCAAAAGTTATATGAGAAGATTCGCAAAAACATTGTTTTTCTAATGAGTGCATAAAGTTTCATAAATTAATTTCGTAAAGGATAGTAATTAATGACAAACCAATGGCGTCTGCGATCAATCGACCAATAATTCAAACACTGCGTAGAATAATAATTAATAATTAATTAATTAGGGATAAATTTCTATCGAAAAATATATGTGAAAGTTCTTGAAGGATCTGGCTTTACGTTGCAATTATAAAAGTTCATAAATTAATCACAGATATGGAGTAATTAGTGAATTTTCCACTGCCGATTTGATTTATTAAAATATATTCGGAGCACATAACCAGAGTTAGTAAACTGACATCAGAGCCATCTATGATT
>NW_016908372.1:602796-643185 GCF_001483705.2 Eufriesea mexicana
AATTAATTTATGAAACTTTATGCACTCATTAGAAAAACAATATTTTTGCGAATCTTCTCATATAACTTTTGATCACATTTTGCTTCTAGTTTCGTTGAGTATTAAATATTTTCATGGAAGATCGTAATGGTCGTCGTTACGAAATCATAGATGCCATAAAACAAAAATTAATAACTAACAATTTAGAGTTAAATTCTTTACGAATATTACATAAGAATGTAGCCTGAAGTTCCAGCTTTGCAATGAAATTATAGAAATTATAAAAGTTCATAAATTAATTACGGAAATTGAGTAATTTATTAATTTTTCTCTGTCGGAGGCCTTCTATCCTTTTCTAACCGCTTTCTGTCCTTGTCTGTCACGTGACCAGGTGTAGACGACCTCCTTGTACATTCTATATTCCTATCACTTTCTTGATTTTTGAGCCCAAATCATAGATGGCGCTGGCTGTATCATAAGCTTCCAGACGAAAATCATAGATATTTCAACGGTTCCAAGAATTGTTACGGACAATACTTTCGCAACTTTGGCGAGAATTTTTCGGACAATTTTGCGATTTTGTATTAGGCGAATATAACATGACAAGAGGTTGACCGTCGACTGAATTCTAAGAAATGACGTCATTTCCAAAAATTCTTTTGAATAATACTTTTGCAGCCTCAGTGTAAAATTTTCGGCTGATTTTGCGATTTTGCATTATGAATACATATCATAAAAGGAGATTGCTCATCGGCAGATTTCAAAAAATCATGTCACTTTTTTTGCAGCGTTTACGTGAATATGCATAGTATACATAATCTACTCATTGCAGAAGTTTTTAATTACTTTATTTAGTATTTGGATTATGGGTAAAAAGAAATAACTATCTTTATTTTATAATTATCTTTATTCTATCCTTAGGAAAGTATATCTTATATATTAACTTTTCGCATGGAGAGATAAAACTAGAGTGATGAAACAAAGGGGTATGCGATTACAGCTCATCCTAGTCCTCTAATTCTTATCTAACGCCTGAAGTAAACACTTCCCGGAACTTTTTCGGCGCATAGTTCAAAGATGTACCTATTTCTTCCAAGAGATTGATTTTTGTATATACGTTAAGACGTATCTCATTTTCAACACTTACCTTACTTACCTTAATTCATCTGAGTGTACATATTACTGCAACAGATAGTGTCCACTCTTTATTTTCAAAGTTCAAAGGGAATATTGGAAATTTATAAGAAACAGGAATTACTAACTTAGTACTAGCTAAATTACTAAGTTATTACTATATATTTATTTACATATAATTTATAATTAACTTAAAATTAATTAATGATTAATTTATAATTAACTTATAATTTAAAACTAAGTATCTTATAACTAACTTATAACTAGCTTATAACTAATAATTCATCTTTGGTGCATAGCTCTTAGCTTGGTGTGAATTTCAAAGAATAATCTTTGAAAAATTCTACCAATTACCAGGTCTCACCACGTGGAGGTGGCTATGCATCGAGACCCAGACATGTGCCCTAGTGGCACATCCTACTGGCGCTACCTGTATCAAAGGTACCCTAATTTAACGTGGAGCGAACTAAGTTAAAGTGACTCTACTGACACTCTATAATATTGCGTGTCTTACAAAAGGGAACTTCGCGATTATTCAAAAGACCGACTAGTCTATGCGACGCACTCCCGTGTACAAGACAACTCCGGGCCTCAGCACCCTTCCGATCGGGCCTTGCCCACCTTGCCACCGCCGACCTCGCCATGGCTTACTCGATGATCTAAAGCAGCTAACGAACCAGTGAAACATCCAGAGGCAATCCGAGGGTCCTATGCGAGGCCTAACAGTCGGAATCACGCGCATGCTCCATACCCCGGCTCTATGCAAACATAACCACATAGCCACCAAGTGCTAGAGGGGCAGGCAGGCACGCTCTTGCAATGATTCCGACTGCAGGGCCCATCCCCCGGTCGTGTGCACGGATTGGCACCCAGGACGACTAAGGTCGACGGACCCTCGTATTACTCCAGATGCCTCACCAGCCCGAGGGCCACCAGAGATTCCGATGCATGACGAGATTGACAGTGGCAGAAATGAGTGTCGGAGACGAGCCGTGAGAATGACTTACGAGACGTGGAGTTGTCGAGTACACAGGAAGTACGTCGCGTAGGCTAGTCGATACTTAAGAACGTTCGCGATTATCCCGAGAACAATTATGTTCTATTTGGTAAACGAGAGGGGCAAGAGAATTGATATATTTCGCTCCAAGTTAGGTAGCTTACCTTTGTACAAATAGCACGCACATAAGACTTAGTCTAGGCATCTACCTTATAGATACTTAAATCTACTTAGATCTAAACGCACGCATCCCGCGTCGTTCAACGATGTCTTGAAAAACCTGTAAGATGAAAAAGAAAAGGTTAGTAAATGATTACTAAAACATAATAAAAGTGAAACAAATATAAACTATAATGATCAATGAAATGGAATGAACAATTCAACGGTGAGACATAAAGAACCCAACGATGAGAAATAAAGAACCTAACGATGAGACGATCGAATATTATATGAAATATTTGAATCGTCAATTGAAAATAAAATCTGAAAAAAGAAAAATTATTAAAACCTGGAAGAAAACGGGTTAATAAGAGGAAACTACAAAAATAGTTTAAATGGAACGATGAATCCAACGATGTGACATAAACAACCCAACCATGAGACATAAATAATCCAATGATGAGACACTTGAATATTATACGAAATATTCAAAATGTCAAATAAAAATAAATACAAAGGATTAAATAACATGTGAAAAGAGGAAAAATAATTAGAAGCTGGAAAAGGAAAAAATAATTAATAAATAAATAATAAATAAATAAAACGCTGAAATAAAAAAATAATTAATATCTGAAAACAAAACAAAAATTATTAGTAAATTGTTTAATGGGGGGAGGTGAGGGTGGGGTAGCTAACCCCAACCTCACTTCTAATTCCCCCCCTCGCACATAACGAAAATTTAGATGTTACACTTCCGAAGTTGAACCGACAAATAACTTATGCTGCGTCGCGTTGTCCCTTATATAGCCGCCGATCGGCCGAGACCCCCACTCCGATTGAAAATTTTTGAATTTTATCGATTCCATTATTTATTATTTTTCCGCTTTAATAACCAATAACTTAATAATTTTTTCACTTTTATTATAAATATGCGTTGCGAGCAATTTGTTAATAACAATATTAATTTGTTATAAACAATCAGTGTAGTAATTTATAAACTTTATTTACACTTTTGGAATATAAATTTCCAGGATACGTATATATATATGTCAAAATATTTTTATTTCCTCTGTATTTTTGGCTAAAATGAAGTATTACGCGAAAAGTAATAACGTTGAAAGATTTATTCTCATCTTAAAAGTTAGGTGAGAGTTTATTTTTTAACATCTTTTTAATAGAAAGTCATTTATCGAATAATGCACTTGTTTCAAATTTCAAATGATTTAGAGAAATTTCTTATAAATTTGCGATTTTGGTATTAATTAATCATTAAAACTAATTTCGAAACTTTTAATATTTATTATGTACTAACGGAACTTCTAGTATTTATTTGGTATATGAGATTTCTAACCCTGGATACCCTGACATGCGGAACATTTTCGAGTTAAAGTGTATAATATAAAATATTCTAAATATATAATATAAGTCTTAAATTGTGACTTAAAAGGATGAGATGGTTTATTTATACATGGCGTGTAACAACTTTTACCACACTTTCTCTTTAACTGGCTGCATTTTTTACATTTCTTAAATCATTGGCTATTCCAGTTTTATTACACGTTCGACTGTTGCCATTTATCTCGCTTTCGTTTTAATTAGTTGCAATCTCTGCGTCTCACAGTAAACATATAATCGGCTATAATAATAGGGTGATTAAGGTTGAAACACGAGTCGTGTGTTACACGTGATCCAGATTTTTCGAATGAGATGCAAAATCAAATACAAAAGAGACTCAACAGCTCTTACTGTGCGAGGTTTAAGACTCCTCGAGACTTAAAGGAATTCCGCTAGATTGAAAATATTTTCACGTTATTTTCTTAAACTATAAATATTAAACGTCGAAGGTGTGCAAATATTTTTCGCTACTTTGAAACACTTTTGTAAACGATCTTTTTCTTTAGTTTTGAAATAAGTTTTCAATGCATAAAATATATAAAATACACGAAATAATTCTTCGATTTACGAAATTTTTACGATTTTTTTACGGTGCTTACGTTAAAAGTATATATACTTTTATATTAAGCGATTATATTGTAGTATATTATATTGTTATTTTAAATATAGAAATTATTTTCCATTTTCGAATTATTCTTCGTTTCATTTTGTCCGATTATTAAAAAAATGAATATTTAATTTCTCGAAATGAAGGAGAATTATTCGATTCTTTTGTTTCTTGAACGAATACGTTTTTAATTCTTAGGGTAATGTATTTTTAACCTTTTTATATCGATCGGACACGGTATCTTGGACATTTTTCCAGAGTCTTTCGATATGGGATATTTATTATGGTGTATTACGAGACATTATTTTACCGTTTAACGAGTGGTATTTACCTCGTTAGCTGGTTGAAAACCGGGAAAAGTACCGTAAAGGGTTGGTATCATTTTCCCTGGTACAAATACCGAATTGTTGTTTTGTTCGTGAAATGAGTCATAAGTAAACTGTAATGATTAATAGTGTGCTTAGCTGGCTATTTATACAATGTAAAGTATCAGAGGCATATAAATTCCCAGGTTTATTTAATACCCTATTCGAGTTTATGACTCGATGTTCATAACATTTTTAAATGAGGGTCTCGATTCATTGACCTTCTAATTAGCTCGCCTATTAGCATAAGTATGTAACTCGATCGAATGTCTCGTAAAATTTTATCGAACCGAACTGTGCAAAAGATATCATACAAAATAAAATTTTTAAAAACAACTAGATCTGTAATATAAAAATAAATATAAAAATAATACGAATTCCAATTGAATTCTAAAGATAATAAAAATTTAAATCGAGTTATAAAAGCAATAAAAGATCTTCGATTAAATTACGAAACGAACCGAAAACTTAACGTAAATTGTACAGCAATAAAAATAAAAGAATTTCCGTTTAAATTGTGAAAACAAAAATTTAATCTAAATAATAAAAATGACAAAAGTTTGAACCAAATTTTAAAAAACGCGAAATCTAAAGTGTAAGTTTATTTACATATTTATCTATGGTGTTTTATTGCGTTATAAAACGCAATACCACATGAGTAAGGGAAAACATAACTCGTCCAAGTTAATGGGGGCTGCATTCAATTGTGCTTATTCTAGCATCGTTGCATATTAGATTGCAAGAGGTCAACGCACCTTGTCATTATACCAATCATCTTCGTCCTTCTATGTCCAAACATTGCATTTACACGGTTGTAATGAACCAATAAACGTTTTTGCTATTACAAAATTTCATTTCTATGATTTCACACGTGTCGATGCAAGCTTAATCTACTACTTTCTAACAATTTAAATCTCTTACTGAATATATTACCGCAATGGAAAGTGTGCTCGATAAGAAACTTTTAATTATCCTTACTGGAATTGGAGCAGAGTATAAAAACTTTAATTATGTACTACTAAAACTTTATTATATTAAGTATGTAATTATTACTTCAACCGTTACTTCAAGATTCATTTCGGATAATAAACCCGTGCAAAATTACGGGCTTATTATTTTCGTAATACCGATACCTTCGACGTTTGTTTCGTTATTCTATCATGCGAAATTAAATCAGAGAAGAGGTGCTTAGAATGAAACGGTAAATAAAATAGCAAAAAAGGAAAAGTAACGAACTTATCGCGAAATTATAAGATCTCGTTACCTTCTAACGTTTAACACTCTTATCACTTTCATCTCATGGTCTACTTGATATAAAATCAAATTTTGAGTAATAAAATCCGAGACTCTAATTTTTCGTTGAAATTAAAAATCCTATTTCCCTTCTCGTTCGACTCGTACAGGAACACGGATAATAGAATTTACCAATAAGAAAACAAAAATATTAATGAACAAGGAAAATGTCATTTATTTCCTCATATAAGAAAGTTGCAGTTTTACATTTATTTTCTTTTCTAAATTAAATTATCTAAATATACTTAATAAATTATTACACAAGAAGATATATAAAATATAACGAAATGTTTATTGCTATTAACTGCAAATCACGTAATACAATAATACAATAATACAGTATTACTAAGCGCTAAATAAAGGCGGTAATTTTTGAAAAATCGACGTGTACGAATATTAACGCGAGTCACTGTTGGTGCATTAATAAAAAGAAAGGGAATCCTTGGCAAAAGGTCGTGACACGTTATTGCGCTGCATCATACCGAACTGCATCGATCTACATGCACACGGTCAGCATCGACACATGCACAGTGTCTCGTGCATTCGTTAAAGCCTTAATGAACTCTTTCGCCCACTGGACACCCACTCTGTCGTTCACGAGAATACGGCAGCGGGCTTGGATCGCTCTATAAACAACGTTTCCATTCGACAGGGCCGAGCTAATTGTTTAACTGGGCAAGTTAATACGTTTAACGATCCGGTAATTGAGGGAACTTTGCACGTCAACGTGAACGCTCTCGTTCTAATATCGTTCGACATCATGCTGCGCAGGATGATGCCGCGTTAAGGCCTGATTTACGGTATTACTTTCAATGGAAACACAAGGTGATTCGTCGATCGTTATCATACCGAATGGCCTGCTCGAAATAAATGGCCAGAGCTAGCGAGCTGCCTCTATTTGCTTCTTGCCGCGTTCGAGGTCTCTTTGATGAAGTTGGACGAAGGTAACGGAGCATCCAACGTGTGCGATAAATTATTGGCAGGATGTACCGAGTGTAACGAGAAACGAGAAAACGTGTCCGAGGAATATTAATCGTGCTCTTATTTTATTCGCGCAGGTTGGTGTGTTATTTAAACCCACGATTAGGTGAACGAAATTGAATTAGAATATTAAAAAATTGGAATAACAGGAGGCATTGGAAAAATGATTGTACCTATATTGGAAGACTAAGACGATGACGTTGAATACGGAATTTTCGATGAAAGTTTTGGAAACGGTGATTTAGGTCGTGGTAGGTTCATCGTTAAGGTGTAGCGTGGCTGATTTATTGTAATTAATTTACACCAGGCTAAATGTGTTATATCAAGGTATTATTAGTATTAGTCCTGTATTGAAATTGAAGGGGTATGTAAATATCTGGTGTGCTTTTATTTTAAATTTTGTGAAAAGTGACTGCTTGAATTTTGAAATTTCGACTATTTTAGTAGATACAGTACTTATATATGTCGAAGCGAGTGTTTTGTTTGTGCGATTAAATTTTGTTGAAAGTGTCTCATATATCGACAAGTAGAGAATTTAAAAATAAAATAAAAGAATAGAATTTCTTTTTCTTCTTATATTCATTGTCAATACTTTTTCAATTTCTTGTATATGTACAAAATTGTAACAGGTTACTTCTAGAATTGCTGTTTGATTAGGTATTATTAATATTTGGAATGTTTAGATTTCTCATTTAGATCAATACTAAATCACTATTTAGTTGACATGTTCGAAATAGCATTGAACTTTGTTAACCTTTATATTTAAAGGAATGCTGCATGTGCATCTTTTGCTTTCATCTTGTATTTCAACCTGATATTTGATCAGTTTTTTGACCTAGCTGGTGGAATTTTATACTTGCTTATCTCAAAGGTGTACTCTGCATTGTTGATAAAGTTGATATGTCGTATCAATTAATCATATAAAAAGAATAACAAACGAAATGTAAGAAGACACTTATAAATGTGTTAATCTCTTATCTAGCTGAAGTTGCTGTTGTTATTTTATAAATATTTTTTAAAGCAGATATTCGGTACATTTTAAAGTTAAAGTGTTTGCCTCTTTTATTTAACTATAGTTTGAATTATTTTTATTATACACAAATGTTAGCTAAATTTAACGTTATTTACTTCAATTATGATGTACCAGTATTTGTTTTAGCAAACAATTTCATTCAATCGTAAATACGATGATATTCAATTCGATTTTCGAATGGTAAATATGCAGCAGCACGCAATGTCTTCGATGCAAAAGTTATTTGCACATAATTATACAAAATATCTGAGGTGATTGCATACCTATATATTAGCCAAAAATATCGAATTTACTAATTACTATTACCACTTATTGTAAAATATCCACATACACATATTCTAAACAACGTATTCATTTTTTATCCATTTCCTAATACTTTTTATATACCTTTTTGTATAATTATATACTTAAAAGTAAGTATGTTACATACTTTTGTTTCACGTATCTATTTTTTAATATTCTTTATATACTTTTATTTTCTCTATCCCTATATGAGATAAATGAATTACTATATGGAAATTTTATAGAAAAAGCACACCTCATGGAGACGATTAAAGCTCGAATCGCATTCTCCTGTTTCGGTCCATGCCACCGGTATCTGGCCGCCAGTATTGATTACTTACACAACCACCCTCCATCTTGCCAGATGACGACAACTGTGTGCGTCATTTCATAAAATTGTTTTCGTTCTTATCGTCTTCCTTCCAAGTCGTCGTGTAATATTACTCCAGACATGTCGCGATGGAAGTTGATGCTGTCAGCCGTAGTATCGTATTTTGATCCAATAGTCGAAAAGATAATCCTCAAGGAAATCAAATCAATCATTTCCGAGCAACAACTGTTGCTAAACAAACTATGTTAATGTCGTTTCGATCAATTTTAATGGTGTATTCAAGCGAACGAATTTAATTTTATCCTGAGAGGACAATCGCGAGGATTGTTTGTAAAGTAAAATGTTTCTAGGTTTGTTATACAGGATGAGTCGATAAAAATGATTTGAAATATCTCGTTATCTATTAACTGCATACAAAAATGTTTGAAATAAAATTTTCCGAATTTGCCTGGACACATTGTATGGATGCATTCTAATCCCTTTTATGGGATGTATCCCATATTTTTTAAATAAAAGGTAATCCTGAGTTGCTTGAATGACTTCCTATTTTCTTCGTACTATTTTGTAGAAATTACTGTGTAAGAATTTTCGTTCCAGTTTGAGGTTCAAGGTTAATGGAAGCTTACCTTATTGTAGGTTGTTGCATTTGTCTTTTTAATAAAGCAATATGAAAGAAATATTCGAAGCTATTCAAAAAATTCATGGTTACCATGATATTTCAAAAAAATATGAGATGTGATTCAGTTACTTTTCAGTTATTAAGGTGATCTCTTAACAATTGGTTAGAATTACAAATTGCGGTAGTACTTATTTTACAAGGTAAATTGCGCGAAGGAACGTCTGTGTTACAGATTAAGTCAGCACGTTCCTAATTGATTTTCATGCATGAAACGCGACAATAACTTTGCATGTTACGAAATGCGTTATGAATTATGTAACGAATCTCTATTGCGACCAACTGTAGTTTTATAAACGACGCAGATATTTCATCTGCGTGTGATTAATATCTATATCAGATCTGCAATATACAACAATATAATAATTATATATAATTAAAATATATAATTAATACTGATTAATATTGCATTAATTATATTTAATAAAAAATTTAATAAATGCCAGTAATAATATAGATACACATATCTAATCGTGTTTCCACCCGAGTAAATATCAAAATTTCTTTCACCAAAAACAATACCGAGTAGAACAAAAAACACAATTCAAGCTTCCAAATACTTCCAAACACCGCAAAAATTCTCCAACGAATCAACCCTAAAAAAAGCATACATTCGTAACCCTTTTTCAAAACTTTCCAAGCATCGGCGCGACGAAATAATTCTCAACCCCCGAATGACTCATCGGCAGTAGCTCACCCTTCGTTCCAACCCCCGCGTTGCGCCCCTTTCCATCCCCGGTGGGCACGGAGCGCCGCTATTTCGTTATCCGGTGTTAAACCGTTTTCAAGAATGGCGAGGACCATTTTCCATTTTCCCCGGAGTTTAGGACCGCGGCTGCCAATTAATAGCAGCGTTTTGCGAGCGCGCGCTGATGTCACTGCTCCGATCCCCTTTACGCGAGGAAGCAACCCTGTCTCGTAAAGTGGCCAATAATAATATCAGCACAGTGTCACCCTTTTGGCCCCGTTCGCTCCCCTCGCGTTCGTTCCGGGCTGAGCAACATCTGAAGCGTGCTGAGATTCCGAGAAGTCTGCACCCGGATTAGTCGTACGCGGACGCAAGGGGTTGCGGCTTAATATATCGGAGTCGGATGTTGGGGTGCTGCCGAAAAAGAGGACGATGGCCATGGTTACGCGCGGTTTCGGGCGTGCTTTGGTTCGCGAGGTGAGCGGGATTACGCGCACTCGCCCGCTTGTAAATAGACCGTGCTGGGGGAAAAAGGTTCGCTCGGTCCGCCCTCGTCTTTGTGGCTATGGAAAAAGATGAGGAACGTTAATGACACGCTGGTGGTCTGGGCCAGCGTGTCATTTTTAACTTCAAATGCGCGGGTTAATTTGTACCGCCGGGTCTTTAACACGAGGGAGGGGTTGTTTGGGCACAGGCGAGTATTATTTTTGGGAGATGAACGTTGTTCACCGTTGTCCTTGTGCTGTGTATTATTAGTATGGACGTTAACGTGTTAATGGTAGTAGCCTTAATGTTATTAACACTAGATTTACGGAATCCATGAATTTGACGGAAGAGTTGTACCAATTATACGATGGTAACAGATTTAGTTAATTTATATTAAGACTGTTAATATAATATATTATTGTTTTTAAATTAACCTAATCGTTAAAAAAAAGGCACGTGGTTTCTTTTACCTGTTAATTTCACAGGTGTCCTTAGAAATAGGTATACAGATAGTGTCTGTAAACCTAGTGTTAAGTTGTGTCAATGTTATATCATATAGTAATAATAGTATAGTAATAATATAATAGTGGTCTTAACTCGTTCATTGGTACGATAAAATTTCCATTATTCGTAGAATGATATTATTTGTATAATAAACGATATTAGTATTAATATCATTGTCAAAATGCGTATAATTAGTGTTATTAATTATTCCCGTCGATTTCGACTTTTTTTCGAACAAGATTAATGAAAACCTTGAGTTTACTTTAGATATCGTATTTATTTTTGATACACATTTAATAATAATTATTATACTTGGAGTACTCTTAATGGGGTGTTAAAGAATGCTTGATCACAAGCTTCAACATCGAGTAATGGAATTCTAAAGCGTTTTAATTCTTGCATCAAATTAATCCTACCTCATAATGCTCGAGTTACGTCAATTTTCTGACAACTCGACTTTGATTCGTCGATTCATCCCTTATTCGCTCACAAACTAAATTCAATTCCGCCTTACGAAACGTTGCTTAAAAAATTATACAACATTTTTTTAAATCCCCCCCTAAGAAAAACACAAAAAGAATGATGTACTAAATTACCGTAATAAAATTTTATTTTTCACGATTTTAATTCTCGCTTATAAAATATTAATTAATATATGAAAGAAGCTTCTCTCAAGCTCTACATCCACGAATGAAAAAGAAAGGGAAAAAAAGAGGTAAAAGAAAATTGGCATAGTTTTTTAAACTTTCAGATTGAAATATCCACTCAACGTTATCCCGATAGACGAGTTTTAATTTTCCAGCATAACCAGTGAAACTTTAAGTTAAATTAACGATCCGTGAATGTTGAAGGAGGCCTGGTCCATGAGAACCGGTGCTCAAGACGAATTTCTAAACGTCCCAGAAGGCAAAGCGAGGTCAGATTTTCCAGACTGCACGGTGCTCGCGAATAATAGCGGAACTCTTAGAACTTGTTAAGATTCGCGACAACCCGCTGGAGGGACGTTATCCGTTAATTACTCATTTCGCATTTCAACACTGGCCAGCAGGAAAATTCTGCATTTCCTTATTGCTCGTGCGGGGTTTGAAGTGGCCCGGGACTATAAATCACTGACATGTCACGCAAACGGTTTTACATCAAGTTAAGCCCGCCGTTCGTTAGAACGATGAAAATTGTAATCCAAATCTGGGTCGCGTTTAATTATAACGAATCGTTTCTTAAGTCCCACCTGATATCGAGCTGGCAAGTTTTAGGTGTCGTAGCGAAATTATAGTCTTCAAAGCCGATGGAATGCGAAGAATCCTATAGGGCAGCAGTAGAATTCTGTTGGAACACTACACGATTGGTCTATGCTACTTGAAAGTTAGAAATGTGTCGAATAAAAATTTAATTTTCGAATTTGTTATCGATGTTATTTTATATAATTTTTCGTGAACCGGTTTCAGAGGAGACTGAAAAGTTACGAGTGAGATCTTAAGCTAAATGATTATAGACGAATTTATGATCGACTATAGTTATTGGTTTTAATGTACAATTTTTTGGAGCAATAATAGTTACAAAAAGATTATTCAGTGTTAGCGTACTTGTACATTAATGAGATATTATATCGCAAGATGTGATAAGTCAGAAAAATAAGTTTGAAAAATATAGATAGTTGGATGTATAGTTTTTCGAGTTACAATGTGGTGTGTTGATTAAAGTCAAGTTTACCTTTACTTCATTTAAAGCTAAGAAAATTAATCGGGTATTGCATTTTTGATAAATACACACGAATCCAAGAATTTCTATGACACATCGAGTTTCGAAGAATTTTTCTACATTTCGGGGTTTTGAAAAATCGATCCTCGTAAATTGACAAAATTCTGTAAAACCCTAAATAAACGCCACGACAACTCAACTCGGTACTCTCAACCGAATTAGTTAGTTTTGGAAACATACGATACTTCTCGCTAAATATTCTACAAAATCCTTGCGTTAGGTGAACAGTTTGTTGAATACTGTTGGAAAATCGCTGTTCTGGTCTATTAAAATTAATGACTCGAAATTCCAGCCGGAGCCTTTGGGGCAGCCGTCGTCATTTTCACTGATTAATCGCATATCTATGCGCAAACCTCGTCCTTAGGATGTTTTAGTCTTAGACGATCGTCGCTCTGGAAATAGAAGGCAACCTTCATCTTGATCCTTTTTAAAAGTTTCATCTAATTCGGTCTAGTTCGTAGTGTCTATTTCCTATGGAATCAGGAGCCACCACGTGCCTCCGCTCCGTTTTCGGCCCTATTCCGAAAATAAAACGGTCTTTAAGCAACGGTGACGTTCTTTCATTGACGTCTCCAGGAAACATAAAGAAGGCTTTCGCTCCATAATTTGATTTTTTCTCTTTCTTTGTTGGCTGTTGGGAAGCATTATTGCGATTACGGGTGTCGTATCTTTTAATTAAGGAACGTGACAACGTGATGCCATTGCGACTGATAAACGCTGCAACTACCGACCTGTAATATGTACCTAAATATAGTACACGTAGATAATATTAATTAGAGTGGTACGATGAGGATAAACAGGTATCTATATATAGCTAGGTTTCTGTGCCAGTCAGAATTAATATTAATTTTGTTAAAAGGAGTTGTGTATCTTTGATAATTACTGGAGGGATTTTAAACCAGTCATTTTGGCTGGTTTGGTAGTTTCGTTGTTAGTGTTAACAGTGGACATATCACAGTCTAAATAGTCGTTTTTAAATATTTGATTAAAAGTTTTGCATTCAACGCTTTGGTCACTTGCCCTTTAGATCTTTTTTTAAATATAAGTATTAGAAATTTTTCAATACCTTCGTTTATTTCATTTTCTTTGAAGTTCTCCTTTTATTTATCCATCTATCGATCATTTGATCGGTCGTAGGTTTAATATTAATAAATAGATGAAACTTATGAAATATATATATATGTGATACTAATAATGGATACCTATGTGTGATTATTTTGCCAAAAAATGGCTGCAACAATTTTAGAAGAAAAAAATGTAAAATAAGTTAGTTTGGTTAGTTAATATTAGAACTACCAATCTAATCAAAATGATTATTTTCCTTTTTGCAATCACCGAACATATACACCTGCTTTAAGAATAAAATTGGTATCAACTCGTATTAACAAAGAACTGTAATCAGTATATTCATTCATATTCATCGTACCGCCGAAATTACTATAATCTGTGCACGTTATAGTTAGGTACCCATTAAAGATCGTTCTAGTGTTAATTCGATAGTCTAGTGTTAATTTTAAATTCGAATTATATGTATTAATTAGTATTTTTTATTTCCTTTTGTTGCAGCACGAATATGCCACTGCAGGACATTACGATGAGTCAAACTCTACCGTTAATGAAAGGTAAGTAGTTTCAATTCTATATTCAGTTATTAATTTTTTGCGTTATACGTAATCGTTGAATGAATTTTTAATTAAATATGCACCGAAAATACGCGATGGAAGGTTTAAATAAAATGAATAATATTTCTCGTTACGGAGAAAGAGGATTTCCGAAGAATGTCTGTTATCGATGCGCCAAATCTATAAGAATATTTGCCATAGCGGTTGGAAGATAGAGGAATATTGGCAAACTTTGTGTTCGTAAGATAAACTTCGTACTTGCGTGCGAATATAATCTGCTTTTCGTATAAATCGATGGATATATTTTGAAACGATTGATAAATTGACATTTCGAGTTTCTTTATAACATTCAATAATCAAAATAAAATAATTTATTTGATATACAAATTTTCCTCGTTCTTAAACTCCATAGAATTTATTTTTAATATTTAAATTAGACATTTTATAAATAACATTTATATAATTTAAACATAATATCGAGTAATATAATACAATTTAATATGAAATTAGAAAGATTTAAAAATTTAATAATATTGAAATTATTGATATAAAATTAAATAATACCAAAAGTTAATATTTTAATACCAAAGTTGCGTCATCTTTCTCAGACAATAACGAACGATGAGAAACTGTTTAATCCACTTTCCTCGGATTAATTACGGCTCATTTTTTCCATTCCGGCTACAGATGCATAAATTATATAATTGAATAATGGCATTAAATTGGACGAAACCCCATTTAATAGTACTTAATGCACAGTGCATTTGACTATTGCATCACAAATTGCATTCGACTTAAGTTAAAAATTGCCTAGTGTGAAATTTCACATGGTAACTCCACGAGACCATTCCCCACGAATAAATCCCCAAAATAGATAGAACTTTACAAACAGACCTTTCTGAATCCGCATATAATTAAATTTAAATATCCAATTGTATCAAATGCATATTACTCGAGCTCAAAAATTTGCAAGATATACTAGAATGACCCAAGATGACTCCTAAAAAATTAGATTTTACGTTAAACTGAACACATGCACCATGTGTCTCAATCAGCACGAAGTTTCACACATGCACGTGATATTGATTGAGACTAATTGAGATATGCGATGAAAATTAATTAACCCGGAATTTTGAAGATAATTTGTATAACGAATCACGTTGAACTTCAAAAAGTCCATATGGTATATGAACACCATAGAAGAGTCATTTTAGATCCAGTACGCAGTCACCCAGTCTTATGATACCATATTTATTTATATTATATTACATATACTATGTATTTTTGTATGATTTCGGGATTAATCTTTTCACAAATTTTAATCGCTACAAACTTTTAAGGTATTTTTAAGAAATTGATATCTTCGAACCCAACAAACTGTTCCCCCTCCAAATTGTATCATATTGAAATATTTCTCTTAGCCATCGAGTAACCTAAAAATCAGAAAATCGATACATCAAAACGAACCTGAAGACCTGGTTAAAATTCGAATAAAACGTTAATCACTATAGAACCTCGATAAATTTCCAAAATATTCGAAGAATTAACCATGACACCTTTCTGAGACTAGATCAACAGCTAAGAAGGAACTTAATCGTTCGATCAAAGACCATTCTAAATATACAAAGTGATAGATACTTTTATCTCGATAAATGATGCGTGAAGATCGACGTTGCAATTCCGAGATTAATGACTCGTTGAAATTTTTCAAAGGTCTATCAATCACCTTTTGATTTCCGGGATGGACCGGATACAATTTTACGGTGTGCGATCAAGGTAGATCGTTGCATAAGGATCGATCACATTTATCATTTATAAGTCCTGGCTCGGATGTCGTTCTCAGATGTCTCTGTAGATTAACTGATTGCTCGAATGGGAGGTCACCGATATTGGGGTTGACAATGGAACGATCAAGATTGTCCGATAGAGAATGATCTCAGCTTAGACGTTCGTTTGCGAAGACGTGTTACGCTTATTAGCCCGAGTATTGATCATGAGCTGGGTTCTCCTGTCGTGGTAGTAGATTCTATTTTCGTTGGTAAAGGAATTATTTTTTTTAGATTTCAGTTTCTTTGATAAATTTATCGAGTTTATGTAAGATACGAATAGAGAAATAATATATAGAAATTGATCTTGGATCGGTTTCTTCTTTCAAAGAAGCAAATGTCGTTTCCTGTAGCATAGGAATTTTATCGTTATGCAAAATTTAACACCATAATTTTATCGATTTTAGAAAAAAGAAGAAGAAGAAATGACGCATAGTATAATATTATACATAAAAATTGATTTAATAAATTCCAAAAATTGTATTTCTTCATTAATTCATCGACTTTAGAAGAGAGAAGGTAATATTTGTATAATTAACTATAATAAACTATAAAATAACCATCTACTGAATACAGAAGTTGAATAAGAGTCATAGATAATTAATAGTCACGAACAATGACTTTAGAAGTAATATTCTACTCGTTAATTTTTTCCAAAATTTATTTCAACCTCTGTTCCATTCTCGCATCAGCCTGCGAGCATCATTTCGCTACATTTGGCTGTTTACGACTGATCACGACTGACCTAATTCACGTCATCCGTATATATAACACACAGAAAGGGGATTTAAAACAGTCTTCAGCTCCGCAGCCCATCTTTCAGACCGCCTAAAAGCCATTTCCATCTTTTCAAACCGACCAATCTTCCTACCTCGTAACACATTTCACTCCGTAAGCAGTATCATGTTCCAATGACACCGTCTGTCTTCATCGACAAATTATTGCGCATAATTGCCGCCATCCACGAAGACGCAATCATCCAAAGCTGCACGTTAGACTGACAGAAGCTGCCACTTGATATAATAAAGTCCACGAGAATTTGCACAGCGTGGCGTCTCGGCAAATTGCATCTATCTCGATGAAAACGGGGCAACGAACTTTGTGTTCCACTCAACTACAGCTATTTTACGTCCACGCAGACGTCGAGGTACTCTCTCGTCTACGACAGGGGTAGTCACGCCCAGGGTTTCGAACGCAGGTCCCTAACTAGCGAGCTACCTCGGCCAAACTTCTTTCGCCATCGACGGGAACTTCGGGTCCAATTCGTCTCAGAGGTGTCTAAGCTCTCCTCAACTCGTGTTCTAATGGAAATACCACCTAGACACGTCGATTTATCCCATTCTTCCAAAATCCAGAAACACGCTCATAGCTGTAGCACCAGGAACCTGTGGCCGATGGCCAAAAGTCGGCTATATCAGCCTGGCCGCTTTGTACTAAAGCATAAATTTGGCCCTTGGTAAACGAATCTGTGCCAAAGCAGGTCGACATCTCGCCCCGGTTCTATCCGCGTTTCCGTGATCCGTGATCTATAGATAAAGATCGCACGTGCCCGCCGTTCCATGAGCCGCGGTTGATTTTCGCTCGCGCGCGAAACGCAACAGTTCCGTTTACAACAGCTGCGTCCAGATCGTGCTTAATTCCCATGCCGCATTGCTAGAGTTTATCCTTGCGGCCTGACGTCTTTCAGGGTGTGTGGTACGTCTCTGACCATGTGCAGAGTTAGGATCTGTCTTTGCGTCTTGACGTATTTCGGATCAGAGGTTCTGTTGCTGATCACATACAGTGCTGCGACTTGCCTTTGCGTTTTGATGCATTTTGGAGTAGACTTTTCATGGATAACCAGAGTGCTAGGATTTATCTTTGGGGTTCGACGCATTTTAGACTGGACCTTTTAGTGTTAATCTTGTGCAGTGCTAAAATGTATCTTTAGGTTTTGATGCACTTTGGAGTGGATATTTTATCGCTAGTTACACATACTGCTGGGATTTATCTTTGCATTTGGATGCAGTTTCAGGTAGACTTTTCATTGCTAATCAGAGTGCTAGGATTTATGCTTGCGTCTTGTATTTTATACACAGAAAATGCGAGATATCTCGTCAACGACCATTAATGACGTGGTACGAAATGCGAGATATCTGCGATTCGTCCACAATGTATTAAGATTATCACAAGGGCTGGTGGAGCCGCCTAGCCGGGTGATCGTGAGATTAGAGGGCGATAATTGAAACCGCTCGAGGAACTGCTCGATTCTGCTGGCGAGATTAATTAAATTTCGCTGGCTCGAGACATCTCGAGGAACGTTGGTTAAGGGGTCATTGTGCTCGACGAATTCCGCGAATCTTTATGCGTTTATCGATTTTAATGGATTTTTAGAAGAGCAGAGTCGAGCCGCGCGATCTTGAGTCGCGTCCAAGTCGCTGGTCGATGACGAGGGTTGGGAAGCTGGAGATGTTTTGGTAACAATGGGGTGATTGTTGGGGATATTGCTTTCCCTCGTCTTCTCCATTTCTTGCGACCTGTACAGGGGAGTCGTTGTACGATGCACGTCTTTCAATAGCAAGGTTCCACTGTGGAGGTTCGTTTTATGTCTTTGCGAGATGAAGAGAAACGATAGAGGGTATCTTCCAGGAGAAAGTAGATGCTCTTATACTTTTTGCATTTTTCTGCAGGTTGTATAAAAGAGTTGTACGATATATAATTTTTAATAGCAAGGTTTTACCGTGGAGGTTTATTTTATGTTTTTGTGAAATGAAGACGGGTGGTATAAGGTACCAGCAAGGTGAAAATAAATGTTTCTGCATTTTCTGCATTGTTCTGGATATTTTATAGAAGACTTGTACGATATATGTTTTTCAATAGCAAGGTTTTACCGTGGAGCTTTATTTTATGTCTTTGTGAAATGACGAGGGGCGACAGAAGATACTTGCAAGAAGAAAATAAATGTTTCCACATTTTCTCCATTTTTGCATTTTTCTGCAGATTATATAGGAAAGTTGTACGATATGTGTTTTTTAATAGCACGGTTTTATTGTGGAAGTTTATTTTATGGTTTCATAGGATGCGAAAGGGGGAAGAGGGATGTTAGAATAGTGTAGCTGAAAGGGAAAAGTAGATGTCTTTTTAAAGATGCCATCTAAAGGGATAAATTCTATTGCTGGAATGTTAGACGAAATTTAATTTTGTTACTGGAATTTGAATTTTTTATGAGTTTCTCTCTTAGTATCTTTAGGTTCCGTTTATAATGGAGGATTAGTAAGAAATATGTAAGGGATATATTCATAATAGCAAATGCAAACATTCTGATACTATTAGAAGTTAACACAGAATTGAATAGATCTAATAAATAATGCAGTAGATATTTTGTACCAGGTGGATTATCGATGGCTTTGGTGAAAGGAGAATTTTCATTAAATGAAAGACACGTGTATTTTTTCCTGTACTGTTTGAATAAGATAGACATATGAAAATGAACATTACTCTTTCCTAATCACCTAACCGATTAACTAATTTTTCTTCATTAATTTATTATAATACAATATTTGCAATAATAAACATGGAATATGTTTAATATATTAAATAATATTCCTTGCTTTATATATTTATGCCTGCTTTAAGTTCCCAGAAATCAAACGTTCCTCAACTCCATCTGTGTAATTAATTACAAACAAAAATAGTCAATACTTTATATACTTTATATATTTATTACAGAAAAGATGTGATCGATCGCTGAAAAATGTAATCGTTTATATATATGACAATGAGATTTTGTTTGTCGTTTAAAAATTACAAGTTTCTTCGAATTATGGCAATAAGATAACGTGCAAAAATGACATAAGGTGTATTCAGCTTGTGAGGAATCTCGAATGACAAGTTAAAATGCGTCTCTCAATATGGTGGATAAGAAATAAATTGCACAAGTCAATCTGTATCTCTGTAGTCGAAAGCAGAATAGATTAACTCGTAGGAATCTTCCACGCATTTAGACGCAATATGGATACTACATATACGCTTATCGATAATTCGTTTATTTTTTAATGAATTCATAAATGTACTTCGTATAGACGCAACACGCAACTTGGTTGAAAATTTATCGTTTCTAGAGTTTTATTTTGTTTCTTGCGTGATTATATTAATAGCCTGTACGTACAATGAAATCTAATCTTCTGAGTCATTAATTAAACGTTTGAAAATAAAAGGAACGACTATAATATTTCGATGCTATTTAAACAATTGTAATTATCGTTATAATATTGCTTGGAATGACGAAGGAAGGGTAAGGTGTGTTTACGATATGGTTTACGAATTTTTACGAGAATTTCAGTTTAGGCGTTTAAATATAGCAGCTGAATTTTATTGCTGCATCGACATAGCAAGCTTTGGAATGTGAGAGTTCTTTGTATGTTTGCAAGATGTGTAACATAACTCCTAAATTTAAGAGTGCGTACAGAGTTCTTATTATATTCGCTAACATTCTTGTTTTAAAAACCGACAAAAAAAAGATCGTACGTCGACTTTTAGGGGATCGTTGTGAAGGGGAAGCTTCCCTCTATAACCACGTTGCAAAATGAATGGCAAAAAAAAATGATCAAGATCCGTCGGATCGTTCGAATTCATCAAGGTTTCTAAGACCAAGATTACCCTCAGTTTTTCACTATACTTTTTAATGCGAGTTTTCATGTAAATTTTCGAGAACCGACTGTTCACTATTGTATTAAAGTAGAGATCTCAAGCTTTAAGATGAGACAAGGTTGATCGTCGTAGGATGTTGTTTCGCGAAGTTACACCAGTTTAAAGATTGCCAAATTTTCGATCGTCCTCGATAAACTAACCTCTCTCGCACGTTCACTGCAGGGACCCTAGATCGATCTTGGCTAGTCACGTGACTAACTGTTTTCTGCCATAACGAAGCTTTTCCCGATGCATCGTACAAGTGTTTTCCGATTTTGCGATCTCAAATTACAGGAAGCCGTGACCCATTTAAAAGTAAATCCTACAAAAGAATCACATCGTTGCATAACTTATCCGTCCGCAGTAAACTAACCTCTATCACGCGTTCCCTGCAGGGACCCTAGATCGACTTGGGCTAGTCACGCGACGAGCCGCTTTCCCGCCAAAACGAAGATTTACCCGATGCACCATAGAAAAGTGTTTTTCGCGATCTCAAATTACAGGAAGCGGTGGTCCATTTATTTCGGTGGGCCCGCGGCCATAGAGGGGGCAGGGGAAGCATGTCGCGACTCTGTATTTATTTCTGTAACACGTTGCTCCGTGGTCCTGCGCCGTCGTTATTTGCCACCTTGGCGAACAATTCCAATGTTCAACCACGCGATCTCGGATCCAGATAGGACACGGTGCCCGATCATAGTGCATTGTCCAACCTAGCCAGTTGTTTGTTTCTCCAGCTGGCCAGGCTCTCCTATCGTCTAAACTTTCGCCCGGAATGCGAAATTCGTATCGAATAGCTCCACAAGCTAGACCGCTGTTAGGCCAAACTTTCGACTGTTCGTGCATCATGGATTTCTGCTTTCGTGGATTTTAATGCTCCTGATATTTCGGGATTTAATTGGTTGCTTTGGGTAGTCCATGGCTGCGGTGTGTTAGTACTAAGAGTCTTTCTGGCACCAGAACTAACAAACCGGTTGAAATGAATCGTTTATGGGGTATTTTATCTTTGCTTTGGCGAAACTGTATGGTTGCTTTTGAGAAATCACTATGTAATATACTTATTACTTGTTAGAAATTAATTATTGAGTAATTATTAAAGATTGGTTAAGTTAAAAATGAAAATAAGAAGCTAAAAATGAAAAACAAAAGCGATCTTATTCGATCTGGGCAGCATTCCAAAAATCGCGTGAAATTGAATAAATTTCCCATGCGTATACTTTCAAAGTCGAATAAAAATTTATTCAGAATTCAAATAAAAGACTAAAAATTTCAAATACAAAATTCGTGCGAATCTTTGTCGCGCGCGAAACAACTTCAGTTACACAAACTTGGTTAATGATTTGTTAAGTATAACCTACGCGTTTGTCATTTATGTAAGCAGCACTCGAACGCCGCGCGTAATTTGCAGAATGATTAAATGACCAAAGCGGGCTGCATCCGAAACTAATTGTGCATTTCTGAACTACTATCCCCCGTGTCATTTTCATTTATACTTTGGCATGATTGGGATCGAGCCAGACGCCTACGTGTCTACGAAAACTCGGTGTCTTTGCGAACCGATAATTCAAACGTTAATGCTATTTTTACGTATTAACGCACATGGCAGCGATGATAAACCTTAATCGTTGTGGTCCCATCTTCGAGTAAACTTACCCGATTGGTCCAAAAATACTCGAAATTTTATAAACATTTGCATTGCGAAGATAAAATTATTAATTTCTTAATTATTTTCTATTTTTCAAGGAATTATTCTAAAAATATATTCAAACCGTGTCAATTGTAAGTTACCTCGAGTGCCAGGTAGTTGTTTTAGAAAATACGAATTTTATCCATGAAAGCACGGAAAATGAAAAAGAAAGATAGGAACTGCAAATAGAAAAAAACTAGCAATTTTATTTGCGAAAAAATAGAAGCTAAAAGTTTTATTTGTGAAACTATGATGGACAAAAATTGTTTTAGTAAAAAGAATCCGAATATTTTATTCGTAGAAAAGTTGGAAACGAGTTTCATTTTATAAAAGGGGAAAAAAAAGAAAAAGAAATGGAGATTGCGAAAAAATAAAAATTTATTTGTAAGAGAATAGAGGGTAATAATTTAATTCGTAACGAAAGCGAAGTATAAGATGTTTATTTTCTCCAAAAAGTGGAGTCGCTTCAAGGTGGCCTTTCGTTTGATGTCAGAAATGCTGTGCGGTAATTCCACTTTCAGGCAAATTTGCAAGATTGTCGTGATGAAAATTGATCGCAACAACTTCGCATATCTATGTCAAATAAACCCACGATCTTTGAAGGGACACGCGTGCAAGAATGCCTTAAACATGTATGTAGGCTTGACGTCGTTGAATCGCTAATTTGTAGCTTTATTCTGAGTTTTATTGTCCCCGACACTCGCGATACGCGGCGTATCTAACTTTAGAAGATGCTAGCATGCGAGTCAGATAAATAGATGAACAGGGCAAAGAACACAGGAAGACAGAAATGTGATAAGTTGGGGCAGGCTTGCGGTTGCTAATTCCGTGAATCTCCGATATTCCTATAGAAGATATTGAACCCACCACGGCGATATAATTATCCCACAAGAACGTTTTGCGAATCAACAGCTCCTTTTGTAAATTGTCCCTAAATAAATTTGGAAAATCGCGAGAAATACTACGGCGAATTTTTTGACGAACCGGACGAGAACCTATTTCCGTCTCGCGTAACCTAATCTTAATCGAGGAACAGGTGGGGCGTATTTTGAACCATGTTTAAAATATATACGCAAGTGTCGGGTTGTTGGAGAAATTCGCAGCACTTTTAGCAAGCATATGTGAGATACTAAGTGCGATGAATTTAACCAAAGTGGAAGAGGTCATTTGGTGCAATTTCGGCCAACTAGTGAGATGTTTAATTTGGACAAGTGCTACTTCTGCTTGGTCTGATTAAACCTGGCAATTAGGGAGAAGAGTCTGGAATTTATCAGTAAGGAAGACATGGTTTTTCAATAAAACGATGCTAAGTTTCGTGTACCGATCAAGTGTCGACGAGAATCATCGATCTTGCTGAGACATTCTACCTTTTCACCCGTTTTCATCAGATAGAGAACTGTTTACCTACTCCTTAGTCTGGTCTTCATAGATTTCCTTTAATTTTCATAGAATTTGGACCTAGCTCTGACTTTAATATGATGTTGCGAATTTCTCCTTAACTTCATCACAAATATTCCGATCGATGCAATATACGTGTATATAAAATGATACGTGACTATGTCCGAATATGCAGGGTTATAAACGACTGTGTGTACGCGTAGACGTCTGTGTGAGTGTACATAGTGATTATGGGTAACTATTCGTGGTCTCATTCGATAATAAATGACCGAATGTGGCAGCACGCGGTTACACGTGACTATAATTGGCAATATAGTCTGCATGTAACTATAATGTTGGCAACACCTACATGCTTGCATTTGTATTTGTGTGCAGTTGAACGAACTTATTATGCTATTTTAAATCGCGCAAATGTACGAATAAATTAACCTTCAACATCTAGAATACATTCAACCAGTCTTTCTTTCATCAGCTTTATTTTACATTACGATGTTTAATAAAAAGATGGTCGAGTAAAGTTTGAAAATTGCTTAAAAATTGCATTCCTGTTAAGAATTCTTCCATATATAGAACGATATAGAATTTCAATCGGGAAATAAATTGATAAAGACATGGATTTTTGGTATATTTACAAATAGTATTCCAAAGATAGTCATTTTTTCCCAATATTTTTATGGACGTCATCTCATATTCCGAATCTTTTTCTTCAAAATCAAATTTGATTCATACTCGTCCAATTTTCTTTCATCGAGATATACCGTTTTGAAGTCACGCGAGAAACCTGGAAATCACAGAGCGCGCTGCCATCGCTTTACGTGCTATAAAAGCGCGGCAACGGAAACGTACTCGATACGATGTTTCTATGCAACAATCTCGACTTAATAACCCGGCTATCTGATTTCAAAGGAAGTTGCCAACGTTCCTCGTGAATTCATTCCCCTTTCTATTTTCCGCTCGATTCGAGCTGGCAAGTCGATTAACAGAATTTGATATCGATCAAAGTAGCCATACGGTTGACGCAAACATAACCTCAACGACATGCGCTCTACCAAAGATAATACACGGTGTCGCAATGCCGTGGCGGGTTTGAGCTACCCGAAATAACCGCGAAGCCTGCTTAAAACCACCGCTGATCCGTGGTCTACGATTAATAGCCCGATGGTGAACCGATGAAATTACAATTACCGGTGCTTACACGAACACGCGGCGATTTCTCTGGGCTTTAATTGCAGTCAGGTTGGGCAGAGTTGGACACAGGCGGACACCGAGAGGCCTGGAGAGTGGCCTGCCAAAATAAAGATAGTTCAAACGCTGCTTCTGGCCTAAATGTGTCATCTATAAATACGCGAGAGCTCCGCGTCCGCTCGACAGAGCCGCGGCCCGAGTCGATATTGCATTCGCACCGATACCTAAATCGCGAAATTCGCCGATCGATAAGCGGAAACGCCAGATGAAACGTGTAAGAGTATGTAAGAGTATGCGAACCGGTTACCGATAAGGCGACGTGAGTGACGAGCACGTAGCAATGATAACCGAAGTCTCAAAACGAAGCTGCGATCCACTTGATCTGCGCTGTGATCCGCTTCATCTTCGCGGTGGATTAACAATGGTGGTCCACCTTTAAAAGGGCAGCTCAAGGAACAGACCGGGGAAGTTTTATGTGCGAGACGAGAGACTCGTGTGAATGTCGAATCCAACGGAATAAAGTACAATCGGCTACCGAGCGTTAGACTCATTTTAACTCAGCCCTCTCTTTTCCTCCCCTTTACAAATGGAACTGCGTGTCGCAGCCATGATCGTTAGCCTAGTAGGGTGTTTTAGTGGCTGCTGCTCCACTTTACCGACTGCGCTGCTCGATACGTTTGCGTTTGAGGCAACTTCTGTTACGAATTGATCCTTCTGAAGGGTAAACGGGGAGTGCCTTTCGGAAGGATTTGTTCTGGATGAACTGGTGGACCCTGAGGTGGCTTTACATAAGGTTTAACTGTATTTGGGTTTGGCGTGCGTGTTGATCGATTGGTGGGTGTTTAGGCTGCCTTGGTTACGCGATAGAGATTATTTCTATTTTTTTTTTTTTAATATTGGAAATTATTCTTTTTTGTGGGTGTATGGGTGCTTAAGGTCACGTCTAATTATTAGTACTAGTTGGTACCTGGTTAATATATTATATATAACTAGTTACTAATTCACAATATTAAAAAAATAGAAAAATAATAATAATGTATATGAAATTAGTACCTAGTTATTGTATCTGGTAATATTAACTTAAGCTAATGGGGTATCCAGTGTTGTGTAACTATTTATATTAAATTGTGAAGTTAGAGAAGCTCTTAGAGAAGCCAACTGAACATCTTACAGCAAGATAAATCATATAAGAGAGTTCTGGCTTCTCTAAAAGATATTGAACTTCACAATTTAATATAAATAGTTACACATCTACCCCATTAGCTTAAATTTATATTATTTGTAGCTGAATAATATCTCACTGCAAGATAAATCATATAAGATGCCTCTGACTCCTCTAAGAGACATTGTACTTGATAATGTAAACATTCGATTAGTATTATAAATTTGAGATATTATGTTGCTTCGTTTCAGTATTGATTTTGGGACAGGAAATAAGATTGTTTTATTTCCGTTTCTCTTAAGTTTACTCTTTCTCTTGAAAATGTGAGTGCGAGGAAAAAGTAATTTACACTCACGGGGATCGGAGCACGTGGTGGTGCTGCACGCAGGAACTGCATTAGGGGTAGGACTGAAGTGGAAACAGGACTCGCCTGGAATTCGAAACGTCGTATAATCATAAGAGGGAAATGCATGTTAGAAGCTCACGACAGCTTCCTGCGATCAATCTATCGTATGAATATAGAATAGTATTTGCTTCCTGTATGAAAATCTACTCGCATTACGTGTTAGTGTTTAGGGCATGACTGCAATAATTATGTTCCGACGTTAATTATATATAGACGCGAAATAACGAAACATGAAACGCGAAGTAATAAAATATAAATATTCGGCAAGGTTAATGATCTTTAAAACGCGAATAAAGTTTCGTGAAAAATTTAAAAAATTACAATTTTGACGAAGTTTAGTAATATTTTTATTTTTATTATTGTTTCTTTATTATCGATGCATGCTCGTCCGAACATACTGTAGTAGATTTATCATGCAAAGTAACTCGTTAGAATTAGATGTATAGCCAGTGACAATAATGTCGAAACTGTTTCACAATTTGATCTGAGAAGTATAAAAATAGTCTGGTGTCTTAACATCTTGGCTAGTTAACCGATTCAAAGAGAAATTTCCTATTTCTTTCATTCAAAATAATCAAACAGGCGTAACGAAAATATACAAAAGCTATGGAAAATCACTAATTAGAAATAAGGAAGATAAACATAATAAATCTTAAGGATAATAAAGTTTGTATAAAATATAATATCTAAAATGAAGCTTTAATGCTTCGATCGTTTACTAGAAAATTCAGAAATCTGGAATATCCTTGATTCCTAGATATAACGAGTTCGTTCTGTTCAGAATGTTTTACCCTTTATTCGAAATCGTAACAAGCGACTATTGCTCCGAATCGAGTATTGATCGCTTTGTTTTCTGTTAAACTAATTTTAGAAAATCATTTATTGTGAACGTTGCGGTAATCTAGACTTGTCACGCTAACATAATTGTCTAAGACGATGTAGATATGCAAGGTGTTCCTTCGAGTTTCATTGCTTAAAATATCTTTTTAAATCTTAAATAAAAGATCTAGTCGATATATTCAAATACATAAATCAATTGGAATGTAACTTTAATGAAATAAGACTAACTCTATACAACTTGATGCTTCAAAAATATTTCTTATTATATACGTATCTCATTTTTTACTTTACGGTATTACTTGGTTGTGATCACATAATCGTGCTTTAATTAAACTTTAATCTACATTTCTTGAAAAGTAATATCTATTTTTTTTCTCGTTAATGATATCCACCCTAATTCTGTAAATATACAAACTTAAAAAATTCAGAGAACCAAGAATATTGGGTTTAAAAATATTTGTTGGCACTTTGCAAGAAGACGCGGAACTCATTTCTAAAATCGGTCAGAAACCGAGAAGCACACCTGTTATTACCACAAAGCAATCACGACTCTCATTATCCTTAAATCTGCCGAAAGAGAATTGACAACAATTTTTTCCAAAGCCCCCGATCCATTGTTCCATGCAGCTGTGGTTCGAAGAATCCTTGAAACGACTGTCTATACCTAGCACGTGAGCCGATATATGCTCGGAATATAATTTTAACTGCACGTTATTGCGATGTAAACTTTGGCGCTGCTCTGCCATTCCATCTCAGTTGGTGTTTGCACGGTCGTCGCGAGGAGACCTATGAAATATCTCCGGAAACAATTAGTGCTTTTCGTCCGACCTTTTTCTCGGTTTAGCTCGGCTTTAGCATAACCTATAAAATGTGACGATTCACGGAAGATTCCACGTGGCATGGGATGTGGTAGGTCGCGCCTTCACGCTGCTACCTCCGTCGGTAACATCCAGGACAGACCAATACAAGTTCACGTTATGTTCGGTACGAAATGCTGCTTCAAATGTATCTCCGTTTTTACGTAATCGGGATTTGTGTCGTTTGATTCGGAATTATTGATAAATTGGTGCGTTAATGTTATAACAACACGTATAGTGACTCGAATGTGGAGTATTAAGTTAAACGGTGCTGTATTTTTATTCCTCTATTTATTAATTTTTATTCATTTTCAATTTTTATTTAATTTTCATCTTCATTCGTTTATTATTTATTAAGCTTCCTTCCATTTCTGTTTTTACAGCGATTACGGATGTGAGCTCGTTTTCAAAATTATCGTGTAATTTATTATAAAACGACGATACCAGGTCGAGTCGATTGCGTGGATCATTCAAAGGTCAAGAGAGATTTGACTACTCGAAACTTTTCGTATACGAGATTTTTCACCGATGAATGAAGAGATTGTTTTATCATTTATTATTATTATTTGTGTAAAAAACGGTTTTTTTTTAATATGAATAACGGTGTTCGATTTTCCGCGAATATACGCGTGATTTCTCGGTGAACGCAAGAGAGGAAAGAAGTTTACTCAGAATTACGTAATACTACGCGTTGCTCTGTCGATAACATGACTGCTATCTTTAAAATTATCTACGCGTCTTCTGGTAGAAGTAGTACTCTTACGTTTTGGTCGATGGGAGCTGCTGAAAATATTAACCCTTTGGTTAAGAGGTGATCTTCAGTCGCCATTTCATAAAATTTGGAAGATCGATATTAATTAATACATCAAATTTAATGTAAAATCGATGGGAGCTGCTGAAAATATTAACCCTTTGGTTAAGAG
The DNA here is from genome assembly GCF_001483705.2 of Eufriesea mexicana. Classification (NCBI taxonomy): domain Eukaryota; kingdom Metazoa; phylum Arthropoda; class Insecta; order Hymenoptera; family Apidae; genus Eufriesea; species Eufriesea mexicana. The sequence goes on from NW_016908372.1 coordinate 632,036, forward strand.
GTGATCTTCAGTCACCATTTCATAAAATTTGGAAGATCGATATTAATTAATACATCAAATTTAATGTAATGTAACAGTGTGCGAGGTATCGAAATCAAATAATTCTACAATTCTGTTATTATACTTTTAAACTTTTTTTTTTCAGAAAAGTATCGTCAATTTTTTAGTAGAGAATCTTTGAATTTCTACTCTTCTCTAGCCAAAAAGTCATCGAGTGCAAAGGGTTAATCTTACAGCGACTGTCCGTTCGATTGTGTTATAAAATAACTCGTAAAGCACGTGTACTCGCATTTGAATTCTAACTGGTACGACATGTATCAACAAATAAATCGTTAGGTGCCGTTTGCAACGTAATTTATTATTAGCTTTTGTTTTCTTCGACCGAGGAACGATAAATTATTCGAAGATGCTGAGTCATGTTACCACATCTTAGAAAATAGTGTTTTACCAAAAATCTTCATATCAATTTGCTACCAATGATTTCAATATCGTAGACTGAATTACTTTATCCAAAGAGATATTTATTTTTGATATCTGTCTTGCAAAAGGTATTCATTTTTAAGAAAATCAGCTTACGAGTGTGACATCTGTGACAGGCTTATTCTTCTTTTTTAAGTTTTATTTTATTTTTTAATTTTCCGAGTTTAGTGTCGCATCGACAAACTTAGTTTTTAAATTTGGTGCTACAGTTTGGTCTCTTTTAAATATCGAAGGTTGTTTTCGACGTGTTCCTGCGATGTCAGAGTGCTATTTGGTAAAAGTCTATATTTGTGCCTTTTGTAATTCGTATCTTCTACATTCGTGAAGTATGTGGTTTGTCGATAACGGTTGTACGCAGTAATCGCAGACTGGTGGTATCGAATTCTTCAACGTGTATTCGCGAGTAACTTTTGAGTGTCCAACTCTCAGTCTTGCGATGACTATCCTGTCTTTCCGATCAGTGTTCTATCATTTGCTGATAGTATAGTTTAATAATTTAATATTTTAATAATCCTGATAACATACGAATATTTAAATACCCTCTCTAATGTCAGAAATCGTTACCAAATCGATTGCTTCGATGGAACCAACAAATTTATAGTATCCTCTGTTGACCTTGGATTAATTCTCCCCGTTGAAAGCACTCGAATAGCCTACTAAATATTTACCTTGGTTGAATACAGTGAATACTTTGGTCCCTCTTTGCGCTGGATTGTGTCATACAAAGAAAGGTCGTACCGCAAACTAGCGGGCTTAATAGAGTGTATTGAAGTACAAACGGTAGCATACATTGGAGGGCATGGCCGGTGGCTTCATTACCAGAACTTGTCATCGGGATACATTATTTTCATTTGCCTTTCCTTTATGTTTCAATGATTTTCATTTCACGGCTCGGCACCTCAATGGCGCCTTTCAGGCTCGCGTGCCTCCGCTTTCGACCCGCTTCATTTTCTCGCGACCGATGCCGACGGAATTTTACCAATGCCAACGGAATTTTACAGACTTGCTGGATATTTTCAACGAGACTTATCGAAATTCGATATCGTCTGCAACGCGGACCGAGTAGATCGGGCCAAGCTTTTGTTTGGGCCTTGGCTTTGTCAAAATCTGCGGCTTCGAGCCACGTTTCTCGTGTTATTCGCGACTATCGGTTTCTTCTACCCTGCTTCGCGTTGTTAACTAGGGTTTAAGGGACGTGCAGCAAATATTTGCGAGAAATATCTTTTCTCGATATTTGTAAACGTATTACGCGTTTTATATCTTGAGAAAATTGCGAAAGTTTGGATATTATGGCGCTGATAGTTTGTATGTTGCGTTAAGTTATTTTAGGAAATTGATGGAAGTTTTAATATAACGGTGTTAGAGTGTCTATTGTGTCCGGTGGATGGTCGATACACATTTCTAAAAGTCACGAACCGCTAAACTAGCCTTAAATCTCCCAATTTTCCAATATTCCAATATTCCAATATTCTATCTATAACGATAAGTTTATAACACGTGGATACACCATGCAAAAGAGCGTTCAGTGTCATATTCAGCGCATACTCCCATATACTTTTCTAGAAATAATTAACCGTTAGAAACTAGCCTTAACTCATCCAAATATTTTCCAATATTACCTAGAAAAATAAATTCGCGACACATAACCCAGTACGTGATTTTCCTCTGCATCTTTCGCATGGTCGACTGCCCTATTTTACCCAAAATTTCACCGCATTCGACGTATGGTTGCATTTTCAAAGTCGTCAAGTCGCGACAAATGCATATCGCCTTTAGTCTCGTCTCTCCATTGGTTCGCGGGAGACGAGAAACACGAGGCACACGACAGAACGGGTAGAGCTAGAGGACGCGGAGCCGGGACAAAGGGAAAAGGAAGATGGAAGGCCTGTAAAAATGTGCGCGAAACGAGGATCGAAGACGACGACGTCAGTGAGGATCGGCCGAAAGGTTTAACGGCGCTTGGTGACGCGCCAAAAAGATTTAAAAGGGAGCAAGACGGCGGCGCTAGTTTAGCATCGCGAAATTGGCATCAGTCACGTAGCTCGAATGAATTCGAGAATAGGATCGATTCAACGTTCAATCATTGCAACAAGCGCACCTGGAGAAAAACGATCGTACCTCGAGCGATTTGCTGCAGCCCTGTGTGTCCATTAGTCACGAACGTCACTCGCCTGAGGATCGTGTCCTTAAAAGGGACCTAATCTTCGCCGTGCTTATCTTTGGTTTCGCGTTCGCTCAGTCGTGTTTGCATTACACGCGACTTTGTCCATAAACGGGACTCAGTCCCTCGCTCTCTGCTCTTTGCTCTTCCTCTCTCTCTGCCTGGCAGGAATTCAAACGCGCCCGATATATTTGAAGCTTGGGCTATACTCGCGGGTAGACCCGGCGTTCAGCACAAGTTCGCGGATAATAAATAAATCGGGATTACTCGCTGCTACTCGGTGTAAACAGTTTTTAGTAGTTCGAAATTTTCCAGTGGTATGGGTGAATATTTTTCTTCTGGTAATACTAGATATTATAAATATAATTTAAGTAGCATTATTTTCAATTTATGTCATTTAAGTATTTATTTATTGTTGTAATTTGTCTATTTCTTTTCTTGCAATTTTTTCCGAATTCCATTTTGTTGCAATAACACATTCTTAATTTATTTTTTAAACAGAGGCAGAATTTTTATAATGATTATTTTATTTCTTAATCTTTTAGTTACTGCAATAATTTGTTTCTTAATTTTATAACTACTATGAGGAAGTTTTTAAAAAGAGAATGAGAATTTATTCCTGAAGATGTACAGTACGTTTAAATTATTTAACCAACAAATCAAGTCATTTATGTTATCATTTTCTATTTAATTCTCAAGAATCTGACCCCCATCTATTCTTAATCTTTTATTTCTTAAATACAAATAGAATTTCTAACCACAAAGATTCACTCTAATTTTTTAATTACACCGAGAAGGTCCTCAACGATGACAATGAAAATTTATTTTGCAAATGAAAATGCGCGATACTTCGGATTACGTTAAATCTAATTCAGTTGTACCTTATAGTGTATCATCATTTAGAATTAAAACTATTTAACCTATCTTTTTCTCTTTTTAATTATTTTTAAAGAACCCTTTGAGTACCCTTTCAACCTCTGTTTCAAATTTTCAAAAATTTGTCGAAGTATAAGTGAAGCTCGATAAGCGTTACACGAGCGGGCAGAAAGACGTGCGCGAAAAGCAGGGATAAGCAGTAAAATTTGATTACCGCGTTAATCTAAATATATCTCCGAAACAGGGCATAGGAAACCGTTAATTCGTCTTTCGTCTCCATAACGCGATCTCGAATCCGCTCGCGTGTATCGATAGTTCGTCTTTTATTCGCGATTCTGGCAAATCGAACAGCTTCAGTCGTCGTGAGCCAGGGGGTACGGGTTAGGGAGCGACCGACTGTCACAACCGCAAAACGTGAAGACACAAAATTTGGGTACTCATGTTCAGCACGTAAATGTTAACGACACAGCCACTGTATCGATGCAATCGTGTTTCCTGTTTCTGTGATTGGATCGGTGATAAGTCGAAGGATCATTAACGAAAAGGGACGACGAGAAGTGTAAAGATCTCACGTGTCGGGTATCGAGAAAATTCGCATAAATTGTCATCGTTAGAAATGACTTAAGGAAAACTCCTGAGCTAATGAAATACCTCGTGGTATTGGGTTAACGGTGTCTGCCCTGTTAATTATGGAAAGTAAGAATTCACGTGCACATACGTACATGGTTATTTACATATACTTAAGAGGTTGTAATAATAATTCTAAGTTTTAAGATAATGGTACTCAGTTTTGAAAGAGACTTGGCTGTTTGATGGGTGAATACAGGTTTAAACATCGATCCAAAATATTTTCTCTTTTCATTTGAGACTTTTTACAATTTAATCGCGCGTTTTCTTTTTATAGACAAAAATGTTTTAGCCACATACTTCGATAATATTTGGAATTTGATCGAGTTATAAGGAAGCAATTTAATCGTATAATGCGTTTGGTAATTTTGTTGATTATAGTTAAGAAAACAAGTGACAAAGAAGATTTGGATTTATGTGGATTTGGATTGGTAAATTATTGTTCCATTTTAGTCTTCTTCGAGATGAGATTGGCCTTAGATTTTTATTTCTCGTATTATTTGGAACTTGATGGTCGCTGCGTGACTTATCGGGGCAATTGAACGCTAAGTGACGGCCATTTTGGTTATTATACCGAGAGAGGGCCATGGACGATGCAGATAGCTTTAATTAAGCAAATCAGTCGTCCAGAAATTGAAATGAATCGATTGAGAGTTTGGTTTAATAATCTGAGTAAATCTTTATTTTTTCGCATAACGCTTTTAGTATTCCTTGTTATACGTTGTATTTACGTCTCTTTTTAGCTAATTTATGTGAATATTGATGGTACTTTGAGGATACATTTGATGATATAATTGACGATATCCTTTTTGTGGTATTTTAGAGGTATAATTTCGAGATTGGAGGATTAAAGTGTTCAATTTTTGCTTTAGGCGCGAATGCGAGATCGCCTGGGAAAACCTCCCCAACAGGAGTGATTGGAACAAGAGACGGTGCAGGAATTGGTAGAACAATGAAGGAATACGAAGATCAATTAGAAGCCCTTAAAAAGGAGAACTTCAACCTTAAATTACGCATCTATTTCCTCGAGGAGCGAATGGGAATTACGTCAGCAGATGAAAATGCGATAAAGAAGAATATCGAGTTAAAGGTTTCTATGTATTCTATGGTATTTCCTGTTAAATTCCCTCTATGCATTGCATCTTGTAAGAAATTTCCAAACTTTACTTCTGAAATGCGCAAATTTTTTAATTCATGTTTTCGTACCTGCGAAATTTTATTTAAAAATTTTTCAACCTTAGAAATTTCAGATTCAAGCGTGTGAATTTTTTAATTTAAACTTTTGAATATTTACATCTAAATTTTGGAATTTTCAATTTCCTTTGCCTTTCTATTTTCAATTTACGTGAGCTTAAATACCGAAACTTTCGAGCTTCAATTTTTATTTGTGAATTTTTAATTAAAAAATTCATTGACTTAAGTTATCGAATTCGCGGATCTTTATTTAAAAATTTTGCAATTTTAGAAGTTCTTATCTGAAATATTTTTTTAATTCATTCGAAACATTAATAGTTTAAATGTACCTCGAATCGTAATTAGCTTTTTCTATTTTATTTTCCATTTTTCCTCCATTGGTGAGATTTCGACGAATTCTTTTACTGCACTGTTAGGTGGAAATCGAATCACTGAGGAAGGAATTGGTTGAGAAACAGGAACTTCTCAGCCAAGCAGCCAAAGCGTTCGAATTAATCGAAGAACAGAAAGAAGCTTCTTCGCGAAATCAAGCTCAGTATCAACAGTCGCTTGAAAATGAACGAGAAAAGATCCGAAAGCTGGAAAAGGGTACGTAACGATATTCCTGGCTTCATTGCTGTAATTACAGAAACGCTACACATCTGTTTTATCAGCCAAGGATTAATCCTGGACTTCGGTGATTTTATTATTGATCTCTTGTCGAATTTATCCATGTAATTTGTTTAACAACACTTATGCCAGTGAGTACTTAATTTTGTAACTTTTACATTCTCGCATTAAATTAAAAATCGTGTTTTTTTCATAAATTGCTTCATCGTGAAAGGAATTTAGACATTTATATGTAGAAAAATTAACAATATCGCTAATCAATTAAATATTCTAACAAATTAAATACACTAATAAATTTCTAATGATAAATCTCGATAAATTTTCCTCGCTATACTTAACACAAATGGCTCACTAATAATAATTATTATAAAATTATCGGTATCTAATTCCTCGACTATAATCTACTGACACAAGGGTGTAATCGTATATATCCGATGTTGTACGTTATCCTACGCGTTTCTTCTTATAATATAACTCTAAAAGGCCTGTCTGCGAGCACGCAACACTACATCAGAATGTTTTGATAAAACATGCTTCGTGGCCATAACTAAGTCATTGCTCCACCGAATTCTTCCCTGGATTTATACACCCTTCGCTTTCCGATTTATCCCTGGTACGATGAAAATTTTGCGCTGCTCTCTGTTGTGACAGAATTAGCAGAGTATCAAGACAAAGTAACAGATGCAACCATCTACTATAAGGAAGCTTTCGGAATTACGCCGGAAAAGGCGCTGGAGAACGAGGAAAAACTACGTAAAATGGAGGAGCTTGTTGCATCTCTAGAAGCCGAGGTAAGATGACATAAGAGACAAAGTAATATTGTTAATAATATATATAAAAGAAATGATTTTTATACAAAATATTTTTCACATAGGACTTCTTTAAATGACACGCATATATATATAATTGTATATATAAAATATTTGATGTATTATATAAATTATTATAATTATTTTTATTATCGATGTATTTTTAATTTATATCATTATGGATACATTTATATAGATATTTTGAAAATTTGCTATATAATAAATAATATTATTATGCAGATAAGTGAATATTCTTCAAGGAAAGTTAAATAATTTTCCTCGCTCAAGTTTCATGACGTTGATCCCAAATGAATGTCACTGTTCACAACTATTGATAAGCAAATTCTCAGCTGCCCTACTTATGTTTGTCCTTTGTATCTATCCACGCCATTTCAACGCTATCTTTGTTCACTTCCTTCACAGCTACTACGAAAAGAATGCGTACTTGATAAGCGAGCTATCGTCGCTTGGAAAAAAGGGAGGAAAAAATTAATCAGTATGTTCCTGTTCGTGGCCGAGTACGCATCGTTAACATTTTTCACTGACGGAATACCGAATTAGTTTCTTGGGTGTTTCCGTGGCGGCAAATAATAGCAACTGCATTTGTTTCATTTTACGAGCCAAACAAAAATTACACGCATGTGAGGAATGTGGACGTCGTGTTTTAATTAAACGTTTGTTAAAAATATTTCTCTTTGGTACCCCGTGCTCTTTATCACCTTTTCACGTTGACTTACGATTTTTGAAAATTATTTTTCCTCCAAATCATAGCATCTTCTTTAATATCGAAATTTTTGTATCAATATTTCAGAGAAGAAGTTATAAAAACAATGAAACGTTTAAAAATACAAAATTAATAATTATTCGAAAGGAATATGTTTTTTTTACAAATTATAATTGCAAATTTTTTAGTAGTAGCTATCGTAGTCCTTGTTTAGAAAATACTGAAACACCTTTTTGCTGATTAATTATTAAAAAAAGATAAAAAATAAGAGACGATACTAAGCAATATATATACATAAAGGGCAATCCTTTTCTCATAATACCTATGAATCCAATTATTCTCGTTGCAATTTACCCTTTTCAATTTTAAAAATAAAAATACCGCGATAGACTAGTTTAAAAATGGAAAAAAAATGGTACATCGAGGCAAGCAAAAGATCAATTACAGAAAAGGGTAGTAACCATTTCACCCGACTGTGCCAGCAGCAATTTTCTTTTCAGTAGCACCTAGAACGCGAGCAATTGTAACATGAAATTATTCGCAACTCGACATAGGTGAAGCAGGTGACGAGCAGCTTGGACGAGGAACGCGTCTGGGCGCAAGAACTCGAGAGCGAACGGGATGAATTCAGAGAACGTTTAGAGGCTGAGACGCGTTTGAGAGAGAATTTGGACGCGGAGAGGCTGCAAGACATTGAGGCGCTACGGGAGAAAGTAAAAGAACTGGAGGAACATCTGCTGAAAAGGGACACTGTCGTTCAGCAGTGTAGAAACGAGCTACTCGAGAAAGAAAGAGTCATTAAGGAAAAAAATGCACAGCTGGATGAGAGGTGTCGGGTGTACGAGGAGCTGAACGCTGTTTCAGAGAAAAGGAAGAAGCAAGTCGATCAGCTAAGGGTGTCTATAAAAACCAGGGACGATGCCCTCACGGACCTGAACAACAAACATCGTGCCTTGCTGTCTCAGGTGATCTTAATTTTATTAAAAATCATCGAATTTCTATTTTATTTTTATTTGCATCTAGGACCATGCGTTCCTGCTAGCTCTTTGCATCTCTAACTCCTTCTCTTTTTCAGTCTCTATTATTTTAAGTATTTTATCCTAAATTTGCTTTAAAAGACAGTTGATCGATAAGAATCAATTTGGACCAATTTTTTTTTCTAATTATATTGATATGTTTAAGAATGTTTATGATTATGAATGTTAATGATTTTCTGCATGATGATATTGACACTGGACTGTAACACGCTTTGATGAATTTATATTATAGTTCGAGAATGGTTATGCTAAAAGATCACCCCCCACCAGTCCGTCAAGCATGAATCCAATCGAAGATCCTTTGCAGACGAGAATGGGACAAAAGATAAGCTGTGCCCAAGGGGTGACGAAGAGGGGAAACACTTGTCTCGATTGGGAACCAAATCGAGAAAGGTCAACGAGAGTGAAGTCGCCGGTGCATGCTCTGAGTGGAGAGGTCAGAGACGTGAGAGATTTGATCAAGGTTCGTAGATATTCTTCTATCTATTTCTTCTTATTAATAACAAGTCACCGATAATTATATCAGTTCTAAGAGTATCCTTATCAAACCCTGTTAACCTAAACGAAACGTGTCTGATTCAGGAACTAGAAGAAAAGGACAGCGAGTTGAAACGCCAAGAGGAAGGAAGAAAGCAATTGGTCCTGAAATTATGCAACATGCAGAAACACGCTGAAACGATGGATTACAAGTTGAAGAAGCTAGAAGGTGAACACGAGAAAGCCATCAAGACCATTCAAGGCTTCATGGAGAGACAGCAGCAATTGGAAAGCACAAAGCTGAGGAAGGAACAGAAGATCATGGAGTTGGAAATCGAGCTGAACAGGCTACGAGAGTACGAGAACATGAAGGTTGCAAGAGACGGACACAATCAGTTCGTTCGAAGAGACTTCAGCACAGACATGACGGATGATCCAGAGCGTGATCCCAGCAATCAGGTCGACATCATGATTTTTCGACTCTGCATGCTTGTCTCTACGTTTGTGAAGGATCATATAGTACTGAAAATTTGTTCCCTAGGCTTAAGACTGGGCGGTGTTGTCTCGAGATATTCCAATTCTTTCATAGGCATTTAATTGCATTAGAGAAGTTTCATGCGAATACGAAAACGAATTTGTATTTTTGGTAGATAGCCGGGACTGTACGAGCATTTGCAAATGTAGAGACAACGCTTGGAATTGCAAAGCATTCCGCTTATAACGAGGAAACCGAGTCACGGAATGGCTTAGTATTATCAAAACGTTTCTCTTTCTTTCAGAGATACTGAATTCACCTAACATCTTCTACTTCTACTTCTCCTTTTCTGCTTTATCGCCATCATCACTCTCACTGCATGACACTTATCGCTTTGGGGCACTGTTCGTTACTTTTCGATATCCTTACCGATGCACCGAAAATTGCGACCACAAGTTGCCCTCTGCGCTATTCAACATGTACGCATAAGAGATTTAAACATACGAATCACTCGACCGCGAGTTCTAGTGATTTTTAAACAACTTTCTTTTAAGTACATCACACGAGTTTAAAGTTGAATTCCTTCATTCACAGTATTCCTTCTCTTTTTCTTACACTTGTTCTACTTTTTTAATTTAGTACATTTCGCATATTTTATTAATTTTACTTTGAATTCGATATAAGTTGAAGAGTTTCTTTTCGTTTCTTTTTAGTCATTTTTGTTAGGAGGTAATTGATTATTGCTTTCTTGCGCATACATTTTTTGCACGAATTTGTAGTGTTAATGCATGGCATGTACAAAGGCTATTATACGATCAGTGATGCCTTTAATTTGTGTATGCGTATTGCTGTCGAGTCACAAGCAAATGAGATATTTGTATTTTACACGGTTATGTAAGTTGGAAGTATCAATTTTGTTTCTTTTTTTTTTTCTTTTTAATTACGTTGACAAGATTCAATGAATTTTTGTACAATTTTTTTATGTCATTCTAGTAATTAATTATTCCACGATACTACATCACGTTATTTTATCTCGCTATTTACATACTAACATATCTTCTGAAACCTAATCTAGCTAGTTGCATAATAGACTTACTTTCTCAAATGTGAAATAGAGCAAGAAGTTATCAAGACATTTGCATATTTTTAACAAAGTATCAATCTGTTGTCAAAGTTTCAACGAATAAATTAATTTCTCATTCTGCGTCTGTGAATTGTCTAATTGTCTAATTATAGTCGAAATTCCATACATTATTTAACGGATAGAAATTATGCAGACGATATTATTTATTTTTTTTGACTCATTGTGACAGTAATAATTTTCTTGAATTTAATATATTCTGAAAGATTCGGTATTTTCTCGATTCTGCTTCGAATCACATCTATGCCTGAATCTATATATAGTTTAATTAGGCTACAGTCCAAGGTTCCAGTTCCCCAAGGGGTTCCAAAATCCAAATTTACTTTCAAGATCATTCCTCTATTATTGTCCTCTCATATATACAAACTGCTATGTCACCAACTCAGTAACCAACGAAATTATCCAGAAATTACCTTAAAAAGAAAAAAGAAAAAATAGAAGCAAAGAAAGTACATTTCTAATCTCAGAATGCAATCAACCCTATGTACAATTTCCCCTTCAAAATACAACAAATCAAATCAAGCACAATCAACAGCAGGA
>NW_016908372.1:643460-756889 GCF_001483705.2 Eufriesea mexicana
TTTTTTTTTTCTTTTTAATTACGTTGACAAGATTCAATGAATTTTTGTACAATTTTTTTATGTCATTCTAGTAATTAATTATTCCACGATACTACATCACGTTATTTTATCTCGCTATTTACATACTAACATATCTTCTGAAACCTAATCTAGCTAGTTGCATAATAGACTTACTTTCTCAAATGTGAAATAGAGCAAGAAGTTATCAAGACATTTGCATATTTTTAACAAAGTATCAATCTGTTGTCAAAGTTTCAACGAATAAATTAATTTCTCATTCTGCGTCTGTGAATTGTCTAATTGTCTAATTATAGTCGAAATTCCATACATTATTTAACGGATAGAAATTATGCAGACGATATTATTTATTTTTTTTGACTCATTGTGACAGTAATAATTTTCTTGAATTTAATATATTCTGAAAGATTCGGTATTTTCTCGATTCTGCTTCGAATCACATCTATGCCTGAATCTATATATAGTTTAATTAGGCTACAGTCCAAGGTTCCAGTTCCCCAAGGGGTTCCAAAATCCAAATTTACTTTCAAGATCATTCCTCTATTATTGTCCTCTCATATATACAAACTGCTATGTCACCAACTCAGTAACCAACGAAATTATCCAGAAATTACCTTAAAAAGAAAAAAGAAAAAATAGAAGCAAAGAAAGTACATTTCTAATCTCAGAATGCAATCAACCCTATGTACAATTTCCCCTTCAAAATACAACAAATCAAATCAAGCACAATCAACACCAGGAAACTTGTCTTCATTTATTCGACTTGATTAACACTATACCTAACCACGGCCAGTCAAATGACCGGTCAAATGATCAGTCATGGTTGATAAAACAGGTATTCGTTACTTATGATTCTGGAAAGCTTCATATTCATTTTTTTACACGAACACTATGTTCGTACGAAATACACGAATATATGAATTTTATATTATTATAAATCGTAAAAGAACTGGATTAATAAAACAGGTGGATCAGTGATTCTCAACCTATGATACTGAATCAAATCACAGCAAATTTTCAAATTACCTACAGTGAGATATACTAGAGTAAATAGACATTACAAAGTAGTATTTAACTAATCATAAAATTGAAATGACACTGACTAGAAAAATATTGGAAACCTCAGAGACAAAATCTCATTTCATCGATTCAGAAAATCGAAACGAAACCTAGAAATTCGTTTTAAATATAAAAAGCTAAGCATGAACCAAGTGCTTCTGTTGCAAAATTTCAACCATTTCAAAACCCGGAGCTAACTCGTGACTTTGGCCCATGAATAATTTATATATAAATCATAAAAAGACCGATGAAGTGAAACGAGGAAGAGGATAACATAAAATACGGAATATTCTTTACAACTTAGATTAGAACACGATAACTTAGATTATTTAGACCATGGTAGGTTTACCGTTGAGTCAGTGTACGCGTTCCTCTCGTTAGCCTAATTTTCCTCAGCAATGACAATTCAGGTTTCGATTGAGAGATGAGAAAATTACCGCTGGAAGGAAACTGCGCTAATGGCAGCCAAGAGTTCAGTAGCCCTAATTCCGACCTCTCAGGCTGATAGCACCTCGTCCCACACACGAATTCCACGTTGAACAAGCACGAATTACCGATCACCGTTGTACACCAGAACGAAACGGTGTTACAAGCGGGGTACGTGCTCGAATATCGGGTTATCAAGTAGCTTTCGTGGAACAGCAGGTCCCGGCGAGGCGTATCTTCGAGATACCAAACCGAAGACGTGCCTTTCGTCTAATAATAGAGGCAGTCCGCTCGCGAAGTCTGCGCGATCTGCTCACGGCTCGCAGTCTTCGCACGAAAATTCGTCTCGACCGTTTCCAACCACCGTGGTTAACATCCACGACGAACGACAATAACAGAAAACGAACTAAGGACAAACTGCGACCACCACGATCGACGTGCCTCGATTTAGGAAGGCTCGAGAACTCGCGACGATTTTACATTTGCATTTGCCTTGAAACGATTAGAACGACGGAAATTCCATGAGATCTTAGAAGAAGCTACCAAACGAATTCAAAAAAGTGCAACTTTTTTTGTCTAAACGAAGAAAACGACGCTCGACCTAGACCGGGATCGAGTGGTATAGAACGTGCGAGTTTTTATTTGTTCCTTCTTTTTATTTGTTTATTTTTCGCCGACGAAACGCGCGAATTGAGAATAGAAGCGACGATTTCTCGTGATTCCCCGATTATCGGATATTGATTGCACAATCTCGGAAATCGATTCCGGAAGAAACGCCGTACTCGTGCCCTTTTGCTGTCGCAGATATTCGCCAGTGCTAGAAATAATCGTAGCATTCGCGTCGAGTATCTTTGCAAGAATTAATTCAACGTAATTGCAATCGAACGGAAATCGAAAAGATAAAAAAAAAACGATAAAAATGTTCTCCTGTTTGTGCGCCTCGATGAGGATGGAGGTAGGTGTAACAAGTGTTTTCCGGGAAAATCGATAAAGCTTCGCTGTGTTTTTCTATCATTCGTGTTTTTTATTTATTGTAAAAGAAAGAAGAGATAAATATATGAAGATCGGTTTGGAAATCGGCCACGTGTAAATTGTACGTTATAATTGATAAATGGATTTGTAATTTTTCCGAATTTGAAATATTCACGCGGAGGAAAGATCGCGATGATTTATTATTATTTATTATTTATTGTTATTTTCAATAACACTGACGTTCGATCTTTTTTAATACCGGAAATGGAGTACCTAATCTTACGTGCTGTTACGGGTGATAGAAAATATTTCGTGTATCCAGTGACCTCACGAGGTATCGGGAAACGAAGATTATCTTTGCCAGTCATTTTTCTCTCATAATTTATACATATATATCATTTTTTTTGACGAGTGTTGTATATTTAAATAATATTTAATTAAATACGGTATGGATAATATAGTGGTATTTTAATTATTCATTTTAATTTAATCCAATAAGGGACGATTAATTTAAATCATTTTTAGGCACGCAGAAAAAATCAATTTTAAAAGAACCGACGAAATTTTAGAAATTCGTCAAAGTTCTTTGTAAAATTATTTCGCGCTTCTAACACCAGGGTAAAATATCGAGTACTTTGTTTTCTTTTCTCGAAGCAAAATTTGGAAAATCAACTTTTCTCTCAGAATTACATTTCTCATAAAATAACAATCAATATTTAGTCGCTGCAACGCTTAGCTAGACCTTCTTACACGAAATATCAATTTAAAATTCGAAACGATTTCTCTGTCCATCGATTAACACCATTTTCACGCTTCTCAATTCTCAATTTCAGCTTCAAAAAGCCTAAGATCGCTAAAACTGTGTTGGAATTCTTAATTCTCAATATCATTCTCAATATCAGCTTTCATAAAACTATTCATAACACGATTACACCCTCGAAACGGAGTAGAACTAAGGCTAGAGTTAAAATTGCGAGTAACTAATCGGCAGAACGATGGTAGAACTAAGGTTCAGAGTAAAGTTACAAATCAGATTTGTCTTTTTCCTTTTAGGGGCCAGATATCGTTACCCTTGTCTCGCCGCGCAGTTGGTCAAGGAAACCCAAAAGCTAAATACCCTTATCACGAACCAAAGGTTAAAAAAAAAAAAAAAAGAAATTGAAAAGCAAAAAGGAAGAGAAAGAAACATAAAGATCTCTATATATGATTTTTAAATCAGCATGTAACGTTGCTCCGCTTTTCCCTCCATTATCCGTCCATAGGGGTTCCATGGGGTTCCATGGGGGTTCCACATGGGTTCTCCACGAACGCGAAACTCTTTTCCCTCGCTTAAATAATTCGCACGATTTCGATGCAAATTGATCGCACGCAAACTTTTGTACCATACACCATCTCTGTAATCGCAGTTGTTCTTGCAAATAAAGCTTATCGATCGTCCCAACCGATTTGTTTCCGAGTTTTATTGACGAGAACAATACTTTCTATGTGCAGCAACGATTCGACGAAATGGAAGCCAAAATAAACGACCTACGAGACCAAATAGAGACCATCAAGGCTGAGAAGTGTCGTTTGGAGAAGCAGATCGAAGTCGAGTCGGAGGTAATTTTCTCTTAATCGTGCCATTTCTTGAAAATTCTCTCGAAAGTACACCCTCGTTAGTATCAGGGTGTATCTACTTAAGCGAAAAGAGTTGAATCGTCTTTGAGTATTGCGTACATTGGTTTGTGGTAATTGCAAAAATTGATTAAGAGGTTCGACGATTTTTCTTGTTAGGTAACTTTTGAATTCTCGAGGTTATTCTGAAGTATTCTATGCGATAGATGTTAACTGTTTCAAAAATTTCGAGATAATGCAATGAAAATGCAATAAAAGTTAGTGCATTGCCTGCGTCGTTGTTTCCTATATTCAAATGGAGCTGAATAATTCGTAGATGAATGTAAAATGCTACAGAATTTGAATGGAGAAGTAAATTGGGATCAATCTTTTCTTACTATATTTCATAGAATCTTCTGTATGCATAAAATATGAAATTATGTTAAGGCCAGATTATAATAATTCTATTTACGATCATCTTAGCGCACATATCTCGTATAAGATTTGATTACACCAGTTCTTCTCTTGTTCACGAATTCGTCAAATATAGTAGAATAAGCCTTATTTTTAATTGACTTTTTCTTCGGGCCAAGTGATTATCTTTCTTTAAAAAATTCTTTTAAAGACTAATTCACATTCGTACATTCTTCGCTATGAAATAGAACCGTTTACACGTATTAACGTAAATTATCGAATGCAACGTGCAGTATAAGGACTATAACCACGAAATCTTTTCGCAGGAACTGCAAGGGCGACTCCAGGACAGGGAACAAAAAATAGAAGTACTAGAAATCGAGAAGCAGACGATGAAGGAGCAACTGCAGGACAAAGTGAAAGAACTCGACAAACTGAAAGAAGTCACGAAAAACGAAGCCGAGGATTCGACCGAACGCGAGCATCTTCTCCGCGAACTTGAACATCGTGACGCGGAAATCGAGGAGAAGAATCGCAAGATCGAGCAGCTGTCGAAGGAGCTGCAAGTGAAGACGCAGAACCTGCAGAAGCTGGTGAACACGGAACTGTGGAGCAAGAACAAGGAGATCGCGAAGCTCCATAACCACATGACCGCCTCTCACTGTCACGAAAGGAGCCGAAACAAGTCGGACATGCTGCAAGAAAGCGCCAGCGCGCAGCTATCGACTCTAATCAAAGAGCTAAACGACATTGGTATCAAGGTAACGTTTACCAATGAGGTGATCCAACTGAACTACGTCGACGGAAACGAGCCCATAGACGTAAAAACCATGACAGACTATGTACAGAAGCTGGTAGCTCAGAAAAATGAGCTAGAGAAGGAAGTCGATTACCTAAAGTGGCTGAAGCTAGTTTCGAAACCAGACATCGCCACGGAGATCGATGAATATGGTGATAATCAGACGGAGAGAGCTAAGAAATATTGCGAGCTGTTGCGTACGCACCTGAAGGACTTGGTGAAGTTCATGAAGCAGATGCTGAATAACGTGGACCATGCGAACACCGTGGGCAACGAGCACAACAAGACCGTGTTCGACGTTCTGATGAGCTCGAAGATATTGTCTGATGATTTCGTGAACGCCCTCGAAGGAATTTCAACGAACGACCTAACGTTTAACCTGACTGAAGTGAACGTGAGGTCGATGGATAATCAGGTGAAGAAGAGTCGATCGGAGAATCTGGTCAGTGGAACGAAGGATCAGGCTTCTGCACATTCTGACTCTGAGGCATTCTCCGAGCCTGATAGAACTGTCTCCATGGCTAGAATCGGACTACAGGAGACACAGCAAAAGTCTCTAAATAGATCCAGATTTTCTAAGTACACCAAGACGTTCACTGATTCCGAGGACTCGTTGGAATATGTGCCTTATTATAAGTCATATCAGAATGACTCGAACGAGTCTGAGGTCAATCATCAGATACAAGAGATCAAAGAGATAAATGTTTTACTCTATATGGAGCTCAGTGCCCTTAGGCATGATCCAGCTACCAAGACTTCTTTCAATTATGTAAGCATGGCATAAGAGTTTTATCGAGGAGAAGGAATGTTTAATAGTAGATCTATCAGCTTCTAGTATGTTCTTAGATACGTGAATAATAGTGCTTTTGCTTAGTAAGAACAAAAAGTCTGAAACTAGTTATTTCAACTAATAGTTCTATTGTCAAAGCGTTATTTCTAATTTTTATAGATGATGCGTTTCAAATTTATAATAATATACTATGATAAAGATTGTTTTAAAATATATTTCCTTAATTTTTAGGTGTTTGATGAAAAAATAGCACCGTTAATCATTAAGCTACAAAAGTCACAGGAATATTGTGAAAAATTGCAATCAGCTTTGGAAAGGAAAGTACACGAAGTACATACGCTGAGGAAAGAAAGCAAACAAAACTGCTCACGTAGAACGCAATTGGAGAAGAAACTGGTTGACTTGGAGAACATGGCTACAGAAATGAATAAACAGAAGGCGGAGCTGATGCATTACAAAGACAATGCTGAAAGAAAAACCGCAGAGATGCTAATAACGCTTAATAGGGAAAACGACGCGGTAATAAATTCAATCTTTAATTCCCTTTATTTTCAATTACCTCCAAAGACGAATATTATATCTTTCTAATTTTTATTTTTAATTATTTCAGTTAAGAACACGAATCAAAAAGTTGGAAGATGAAAACGAATCCGCAAAAGCAAACATATCATCGTTAACGAAAGAGCTCGATCATCTGACTCTTTCTCACAGTCAAATCCTCGTGGAGAACACAAAGCTGACGAACGACAAGTTACGTTTAGAGCAAGAAGTTAGGAAAACGGAAAGCAGATGTGACGTGACTGTTCGTTCTGTATATGATAAATTTAACAAAGAAGTAAGATATTCAAGGTTCTCTCCATGATCGAATTAGAATTTTTTACAGTATTTTATCATACCTATATCTTCTAGCAGATATCAGATTTGAATCAAATTAACGAGTCGCAAAGGGCAAGATTGCAAGAACTGGAAGCCACTAATAAAGAACTTAGAAGGCACGTTGCAGTTTGCGAAGCAAGTGATTCAGCGCCAAGTTCTAGTGGTGTTTCTTCGATACCTACCGACACAATATTGAAGCAAACTTGCGAAGATATCATGCAGGAATATCAAACATATAATGTTAGTTGAAATCAGTTCTTACTATACCTTTATTTTCATGTCGCGAGTTAAACAATTAATTTAAGAGGAAGAAACTTACTGGAAGTCTGAGGACTTCAGGATTCATATTTATGGTATAATTCCTAATAGTTTGATCATTTGTTATTTTTTCAATTTCTTTTTATATTCCTGTACAATGAGTATTGTTTTTTTTATTAACCATGATAATAAATATTAAATTGGAAACATAATAGAAATAGTATAATTCTATTATTCATATTGAAATTTATACTAAAATTAAATTTGTTATATATTTCAGAATTCACAGTACTGGCTACCAATAGGTTATTCAACATTAGGCGGACGCAGTAAATCAAGCTGTTCGCCAGATTTAGGTATTGAAAGTGATACGGCTATTACAACAATGAGACCATTGAAAGACACTTTGAAAATCACCGAATCCATGACTAACCTATTGAGTGATGAAGATAACAGCAATGGTAACCGGCCAGTTCGAAAAGTGGATAGCGAAAGTCCTTTGCCGATAGAAGGTAACTTAATTTCCATGCAATGGTAATCGTTATAGAAAAATGTATTTAATTTATTTCTTTTATTTCTGCTCTTAAAATCTAATTCAGAAGTTGTATTATAATGTTTATAAAATCTTGTTTAAATTATTTTATTAAATTAAATCTATTATATTTTTTTTTCAATTACAAATAAAATCTATTATTTTACCAGGTCTCGATGAAGTAGAAGCTTTGAAGCAAGAAAATGAAACGTTAAAGAGAAAGTTAATGAAAACGAAGAGAGCTTTGGAGGATACCTTCCAACATCTTTCCGCGTCGAATAAGAACAAAAAGAACGTCGAGAAGGCAATAACTAAACAATTGCAAATTACCAAGAGCATACTAAAAAAAACAAGGACATATGAAGAACCGTTGGACAATTGAAGGTGCTACAGAGATGAATGAAGAAAATCACATACACGGAAAACCAAATATAAAGTCGCTGTTCGTTATAGATTTTAAAAAATTGACGTTATCGTTTATTTTTTTATAACCGCGTTTTTACTGTAATTCTGTCTTTCGCACGTTTTTTAATTCACTTTAAATCTCGAACAATCGTTAATGAACGATTTGTATTTGTACAAATTAACGAACGACAGCAACGCTTGTTGTATTTTGTAAAAACTGTTAGAAAGTATTTTCATACATACGAGGAACGTTACATGAGGAATGGGGAAAAGTAAGATCTGATGTAGAGATGAAACGACGTTAAAAATGGAAACTTCGTGGAAGAAACGGAGCTGTATATGTGACTTTTGTATATAATTATGTACGTGTATTCGAGTTCTTTTGTAGATTGTTTCTTCTCTTCAAAGGTTATTACAACCTTGTGTCATTGAATCGAAAACTGTCCATTTTATCGTATTTCGTGTTCTCGACGTCCAGAAATTCGCGCGCGTGTACATATAAACACCGAGGATATCATTACACAGCATCTGTACATAGTCTTCGCAAATAAAGTGCCATTGATATTTGAATAAAAATATCGAGATTAAGAAAAATGTATTTTTTCCTACTAGTTCCTAATTTACTTCGTTTATGCTTCCCACTCTATTTTGTGCTACATTATTGGATATAATAAAAACTAAAAACAATGATTCTATTTTCCATTAACTCACAAATATAAATATACCATATAAATGTGAATAAAATATGTTGACAAGTATTGCTATTCAATAGTGGAATAACTTTTTATTTCTTTTTCCTGTTTTCTATATAAACAACCTGAAAGCAAATTATATATTTGACTAAGAATGGGATGTTTCAGATCAAAGATATGTTTGCAGCTTTTTTCACAAATATTTGGACAAATAAGAAAATATATAATAGGATAGAATAAAAGAATAAAGTCTGGTGCAAAAATGAATATTAATAGAATTCCCATTAGGTGGAAGAATAAATAAAATACCATGTGTAGTTAAAATTAAAAAGTTCGAAACAGAGTACAACATGGTATAGATTACGATAGAATTTTTATTATCACTCGATGACTAGATAATAATATAAAGATCCGTAGTAACTCGTGTCGATGAAGTTATGAACTGCGCTAGTCACGCGAATCTTTCTTTTCATCTTTGCGAAACCCGGTGAGGAGCACATGTTCGATTTTCGTAACTGTACAACATTCAGTTCTCTTACCCGACGAAATATACCATATTTTTTGTTTACTCTCCTTTCAATTTCAATTCATCGAATTTTCGCGGGTAAAATAATCGGGGACGACGTATATACAATTCTACAGTGATATACTTTTTTTATCGGTCCTTGTCGGATGATACGCGCTATGTTTCAAGTACTATATTCCTCCAATAATATGAGGCATACAGAATTTTCCAAAAATAAATTTAATAATGTATAATAGATATTGCAAATCGATGTCGTAAATTCAAACGAATACGCGTTAAAAAGTTTCTTAGTTGATCAACGTAGTATGCCTCATATTATTATACATGCGAATGAAGTTAGCCACCGGTCGGAGACTAGAGTCGATCAATTGAATCCGTTACTTTTGATTATCGATCATCTAAAATCTAGGCATGCTTTCGCGAATATGTATCTCGCGTATACATATACAATTTATACATAACCGCGCATATATGCGTTGAGACGAGGGTACAATTGACATCGTTATGACTTTGATTATTTAAAATTGTTAACACTGTACAGACAGGGAAGTAACGAATTGCTATATATGTAATTAAAAGAGAAGTAGTAATCGATATTATCATCTATCAAATTGTACACTTGTACGCTTGTTCGGTATTGAAAGCAAACGTAGGTTAATTCATTTTTCATTCTGATACAACTTTTTAAATAAATTAACAACTCCATCTGTAGAGTGTTAACCGCGTAAATGAACGTTCGTTCAAATGGAATCGACTGATCGAAATGTCTCGCGACAGTGCTTTCCAATGATGTGAATCGATAAAAAGTGACGCGGAGCACGTCAAAGGTGTAATCTACTGACGCTCGGTTTCACCAACGATAAACAAACATGCAAAGTAAACGTTGGTTCGGTACTCGATTCAATGGAGCCATGTTTGTTTGACGGTCTCGTTTACGTTGGCGGAATCGAATAGCGATCATCTAATAAGTCGCGAAAAGAGGAGTTACTTTCGAACGACAACCGTGGATGTTGACGTTTGTGACACTGACTGACTACGAAACATCTTTGACACATTTCGTGGTGTAAACTATACGATTGTTTTTGCTTATGATACATCGACCGTTGTGTCAGTACGGAGAGCATTTCTCCGCTTACCGGAGCTCCACTATTCACCGATCGGAAGTAATCTTTTCGCAATAAATTACAACACAATTAATGACTCACACTTGGCTGTCACTGACGATTGAAAATCACGCTTGCTGAATCGACTTTCTGTAAGGTGTCTGAAGATCGAAACGGCGACATTCGATATGCGTGAACTGTTTATACAACACACCTTCACCCGTCTGCTTCTTAAAGTCGACTGAGCGGTTCGCGGCAAAGTAGAGCGATTCCGATTGGTCGCGAAGCTAGCCAACTCTGTAGCGTTAAATTCGTATGTACAGGGCGCGACATTCAATATCATTATGGAAAAATGTAAACCGTTTATACCGTGACCAATCAACGTTCACCATTCAGTCCACGCTTCTTCGATCGAACCTTTTTACAATTCGATGTAACGTCACAGTTTCACTGATAAAAAATGTGGAACAACCTCGCATAATCTTGTATTTACGAGAAAATCGATTTATCGAGCGTTGATACGAAAAATGCATTAGTGTTTCAGGGTTAACCTCTATTTTGAATTTTATTTGCGGACGGCGTCGCTCCTGTAGAGATCGCTGTACGCCAATCCTCTTCTTTCCTCCTGCTTTCTTCCTATCTTTCTTTTTCCTTCCTTCTCTTACTCTAGTACGATAGAATCTAATCTCAACTATTTACAATAAACGACACTTGAAACTTCTAGCGTCACGTAAGCGCGGTATACCACAGAAACGTGTCCCGTGATGTTCACTAGTGAAACGATGTCTTCCTTGAGGTACGGTCTATTCTAACTGCGATTTATTCAACGCGAATGGTCTCTTGGTACGAGTGTCGATTCTTGACAGGTTACCGTCCATCGAAATATCTCGACGTCTTCGACAAGTAATCGGATATACGTACGCGTTCGAAAAACAATCGAAAAACGGTCAGTTACGATCGACCGTTCTTTCGGATCACATCGATTCGAGCGAACGTCCGGTCTCGCGACACGTCTAAACTAATCTCTAGTGTTTCTTTATTCGACGATTAAACTCCATAGTACCGGGAAACGAGGAACTTGTACATAAATATATTTAGATTAATCGTACCTATCGAATGCGTATCGTACGTGCGCTATAAATGTAACGTTATACGACAGCGACATATGGCGTCATTCCGATGATGGGAAACCCGCCGGGACGGTGCAGAGTAAGGTGTGGAATGACTCCTTGGCTCTAGACGGTGCTCGATCCTCAGACTTGATCGAGTTCCGCTGCTGGGTGGATCTGTTGGTGATACACCGAGAACACCCAGATCCTCTCGAGATGCGAGCCTGAGAATGTAACGTCGACGATCGACGGGAGTGGACAGGCTGATCTGATGGAAGGCTTAGTCTTTTGAGTGAGTCCTGCCTCATGGAAAAGGGTCGTCAGGTGAACGCCTTGCGCCGATCCGTTCTTCCGAACGATGCTTGGCAACGCGTCAGTTTGCCGGGTTATGTGGCGTAGTGGGAATGGTGGTGAGCGTGTGGAGGTGGTGGTTCGCCGAGCCATGAATCAGGCGAGGGTGGAAAGTCCGGGTAACCACCTCCACCACCGCCTCCGCCGCCTCCACCACCTCCGCTCGATTCGTTGCTCAAATCCGACGCTGGTCCTGGTACCATACCACCTGTACCTCCTGCAACATTCATCGTCCGATTGCTCCTTTCAAATTTCTCCCTTCCATTTTTTTCACGGTATGTTTCCCTTGTTCACTTTAATATTTTAATATCGATTTTGCTTCGTTATTAATTCAATTAAGTATTTATATATGGAATATATGGAATATTCTTTTAGTAATCTCATGATATTTTTCTTTTTTTTTTTTATAGGTAATTGAAATGGAGGAAAAGGTATGATAATAATTGCACTGAAAATCCAGAGAAGGATGTATTAATTATATCGTTGGTTAGTAAAATTGTGGTATGTGAACACAAATCTCTTTGTGATTCGGTATCATCAATTGGAATTAATATTAGTGATTGTAAATTTAATCAGACCAAATATATTATTAAATTATCGAGTTCTGTACAATTCTTTTTCAGTTATGTATTTTATTGTCCATTGGAGAAGAATATTTTTCTAACCGAGGAGAAAAATTTTAACCAGGAGAAAAATTCGGTATTCCGATTAGAATGGGGTGTTTGTGATATAATATATGGAAGCACTTAGTGATATAACAACAAAATATTCACTTACCGAGGGTAGTGTAGACGGAGAGGCCAGCATCCGGTGGATATGGAAATTGAGGTGGTAAGGACGGTGATCTGGACGTTGAGAGATAAGGGGGAGTCGTTGCACCCAAATAACCACGTGGAGGGCCCCCGCCTGCCCCATTTCCACCCCCACCTGGACTCGCGCCTTCACCATCTAATCCCATGTTCACCACTGTCCCATAGCTGTCGTTGCTCAAATCTAAATATAAATATCATATCCGTCTAATTTAAATCAAATTATAATACTATTCAGCTTCCTTCAAAAGAGTTTAATTCTAATAAATCTAAATAAAGTCCTACAGTATTAATCAAAGCTAATTTTCACCTGTCATACTAAGTATTAGCGATTCTATGAAGAAATTCTTGCAGAAATATTTAAAAATTATCATAAAACAGTATCTGCATTCGATCATATATGGCTAGCATAAAATTAAACTTGGATGAAATAAGCATACTCGACTCAGGTATACGATATAGAATAGATATTTTTAAAACGAAATCTTTTCATTCCACTTATATAATTTTTCATGTAGAACCGAGGATTTGTACCCTATTGAAAAAAGGTATTTGTTTTCATAATATTGTGACTGAAGTACACGTATACGACCTAAATAACTTAGTAATATTCCTGTCAGGCGAAAGAAAGGCACTCGGTAATGAAGCCGTTTAAAATTTAAACAATAGCTGAAGTTTATATGACTTTACGGCGCGCATGGTTAACGGTCGGCATAAATTCCTGGATGGTCCGCAATCTTCCTGAAATCTCGGACACGGCGAACTAGCAGTTAGCCTCCACGAACTCCTGAATAATTGACGAGATCGTCTTCCCCTCTGCTAAACGCTCGAATACACGAAAGCCTAGATGTAACTAACGTTAAAGCGAAAGCAACAGAGGCACGGAACAATTTTTCAAGCTCTCGTATGTGTTCTCGCTTCTGTATGTATCCTTATTTACATTATTTTACGAAAGAAAGTATACAAATTTGCTGGCAAAGTTTACCAAGAAAATTGGAATAATAACGGTATTCGATACAGTAGAGTTATTCGAAATGCTTCTCTTTTCAGTGCATTCAGTGTATTCTTTCGAATGTTATAAAATCGTTATTTTTGTTTTTTAATAAAGTCCGAAAAATATTGGTTTTTAATAATGAAATCTCTCGCGATATGAACGTATTCGATGATACTGTAGCATTGCTTTTAACATTTTCTCGTTTCGCGAATCGAAGGGAATGCTTGTGCATACAGAGGGGAAGCTGCGTGCATTTCGCGATATTGGAAGTACAAATAACGCGTTATTGGTCGCTTTTCAATGCCTATTTCTAATAACACAGCACAATTTTTCGGCTACGGACCGTCAAGAATTTTACCTCGTGCAAAAATAACGAATATCATTCCACGTTTCGAGTGTATACTCGTAATTAAGTATAAACACTCATCGGCAACTGAATAATCCTTATAATACGTTATTATATTTTACATTACATCGATACCAGCGGAAAATCAAATTTCTATTATTTCAACAGTACTTTTGTCAGACCGATATGAAAATACTTGTCACAACGAATTGAATGGGAAACAATTTTTGATTCGAAAGGGACTATCAGTGAAAGTGATAAGAAAATGAAATTCGACGATGTTATTAAACTTAACTACATACCATGGTGACCAAAGGTGGAGTCCAAGTCGACCTTGAGCTCATCCTTATCAAGAAGCTTATCATGCCTAGGCGAATGTCCACCAGCCCCCGTCCCTTTCATACTTCGAAAATACTGAGACCATCTTGTTCTACCTGCATCTTTCTTCAGTCTCTTCTCTTTTGCTCTCCTACAGAAAGAAGAGGGATATACGAATTTGCATTGCCCTATGTAAATAAACATGAATGTTATTAATATCCGTCAATGTGCATATGAAGCAAAAATAATTGCAAGTCGAGTCAGAAAATCTTTTGTGATACTACTCGAAGTGATGCGGTTGGAAAGAAACATTGGAGATAGTCGAAAGTTATTAACTGCGAAACCTTGAAGCTTATGGCAATGCTCGAGGAGAAATGTATCGACAAGTGAGAAGATATACAGAGATCTCTATACAATATCTATTTATCGCCTTGAACTACATTCTAAATTAAACTTTCTTAAACGATGTAGCTAACTTCTAAGGATTATTGTTCAAGTTTCTATGAAAAAATGTATTTATCTTAATCTTCATTTCTTTGTGGCTTTTCCACGATATTTAGAATGCGTAGATAACGTGAAAGGTACTTCAATTTCACAGACGAATTTTTCAAATGACAGAACTAAAACAGAACTGTAGTATTTCGCACGTGTATATTTTTATCCCTTTCAAAGATCTTTTATTGACGATCGCAAACAACGCCATACCGATACTTTGTCTTCAGGTTGTCAACGTGTAGCTTTTTTACAGGTATTAAAGAATTATAGTATACAAACAGAAACGATAAAGTGATTTTTTTAAGGTAATTGCCACATTGTACACGATGTTGCGTACTAGGCTCTCGATAGAGATAACGCGAAGACAAAAATTTAGAGTTTTAAGATTAATACGATAACTGATAATCCGTGACGTCTTTGCCATATATTATGAATAATATGACTGTTTTAGAAAAATTTATAAACGTACATTTGAGATAATTCAAGATAATCGAAAGCATCAAACGATCTGATATTCTCTGTTGTTTCTAAAGGTGTAAAATAATTGTCAATTAACATACCGTATTTTAACACTTTTTAATTGAAATATATTCCTTTTCCCTGGTATTTAAATAATTTGATTAATTGCTTCATAACAGTATCATTTGTTTCACGTTTTTAACAATTGTGCAAGAACGAATACCACTATCCGAGTACTTGGTCGTATTATATTTAATTAAAGTATTAACTTAGTATTAACTTCATTGAAGTTTCACTACAGTATTCTATTTAACTATAGTATATCCTAAAGTTGGTCGAATTAATAGTTCTTCAGCTCTTAGGAATATTTCGAAATTATGAAAATCATATAGATTTTTATTACCTTGCCTGTCTATCAGCGCGTTGAACTCGGCTTTTGAAACCACGATAAAATCAACTTTGTATACTATTCTAACTACCGAGACCGATATTTCATTATTGTACAAATTCTACTTTTGTAACTACACTTTTCGCCGGAATTTAAGTTCTGCTTAAAAGTTCGCGTTCGTGAGTTTCTCCCTGCTCTTATCACTATCGAGTATTTTCACACTTGTAGATTTTCCACTCGTCAGTTACTTAAGGTAGCGCCATTCCCCGGGAAAAGAATTGATCGATAACGGTATTAAGCAATTGAAAAATGAATTACGGTTATATCTCTCGTATTCGTGAAAATTTTAATACCTCTTTACTCTCGTATGTAATAAACCAATATTATTTCTAAGCGAGTAAACCTACCACGACCTGACAAATATGGTAAAATGGTGGATATTGGGAAATCGAGTACACGAACATTGGAAGAAAAATCGAACGATGTTGGAATTTTTAATCATAAGTTCAGAAATTTGGATCGTGGTAGATTTAGTATCAACCTTCAATTGGCAACGTACCCTCCTGCTATTTACTGTAGGATTTTATTATATAACGATAATTTCCGAACAGAAAATATGTTTTTTACTAGTACTCGCTCTGAAATTATTCCTTTTTTAATTTTTACGTCCCCAGCTGAAGGTTAATTACTCGTAATTTGTTCTTCATTTTATTGTTCGATAAAAACCTACCTGTTTTGGAACCAAACTTGGACCACGCGCATATCGAGTCCTGTGTCCTGAGAAAGTTGCTCTCGCACGTGTCTCGCTGGTTTGGGACTGGTATTGTACGCTAATTTCAAAGTCTCCAGCTGCTTCGCTGTGATGGTGGTCCTTGGCCTCTTATTTGGTTGATCGCCATCTATGCTTCCACCGTCCGCTAATTCTGTAATTTGATAAAATAATCATAATTATTTATACGATGTCATGATCATCCCTTGGTCCACAGTTTCAAAAACCCGACAGTACGTCGACTATCCAAATTAATTAAAGATTAAACAGAAAATTGAATATTCTGAATTATCTTTATACGATAGTCTTCAAATATGGGTATATCACATACCAAATTTTCTAATTCGAAATTAGTCCCGATTATTCAATTTATCACTGAACCTACCACTGTCAAATGAACAGTAAACGAGAGGGCAGTGGAGTCTTTAAAAAATTGAATAACGGGAGACATCGAGAGATTGATTACACGTACACGTGTATATTGGAAGAAAAATGGCGAAGGCTATAACGTTGAACGCCGAATTTTCAACGAAAGTTTTAAAAGCAGTTATTTAAGCTACCATTTAGTTTAGTGTTAAACACACATGCATGGTTCACTCTAGTGGAGATAATCGACGTTACACTGCAGTTCGACAGAGGTATATGGAACGGAGATGAGGGGTACACGTTACCTTTTGCTTTCGCCTGCTCGTAGTCGGGTTTACAAACGAGCTTTCTGTCTTCCATGAGGTAGAACTCGTCCCCAGTGTCCAGCTGTCGGGAGCAAAGGGCGCACGAGAAACAAGTTAGATGGTAGATCAATTCTTGCGCCCTACGCACGACCTGCGACGGTGCCAATCCTTGGCCGCAGCCCGCGCATTTCGTCCCAAAACGCCTGCCATACCAACAACATACAACATTTTCACATTACGTTCGCGTATTAATGACAGCAACGTCTCGTTGTATCAAGCTTGCATTGCCTTGAAAAAACAAACGGAAAATTATTATTCAAACGTAAGTGGAGATAAAAGTGGGATAGGGTGTGCATTGTCAAAGGCATAGATAGAACAGGAAACTTTGTGCAAAAATAATAGAGAGAATTATCGAAAAGTGGATATTCAATTTTGAGTATAGGCAGTAAACGTAAGATTAATAGGAGAATATTTTTATGGTAGAAACAAGTATCTTTTATGAAATATTAATTATTGTTTCGTTCTTCTTTTAGGGTAGTTTGTCTCTGTTTGGTGCGAATTTAACATTAGAGCTATCGAATTAGAGGAAATGATTTTGTTTGACGATTTTTATTTTTGCTATTATCGTAGACATTATCTATTGTTTACAAAATTAACGGTTCAGATAGAAATTGGATATTATACGGATTAAATAAGATTTTAAATTTTAATTATTATATTTTTATTATCAAGCAGTTAGTCATCCGATTCACCTCTGTTTACCTCATTTATTTATTCATCTTTATCATACCACGAAAATTATTGTTATCTATGCAGACCATGTTTACAGGTATACAGAGTATACAGAGTATATATATTCACGTTACTATAAAAGCCCAAAGATTTTACCGGTAAATCCGAGCATTATTCACAGCAAAGTGACGAAAATTTGGAAGAAGCTGAGAAAGATAGTCCTACAGTGAATAATTTGTTCCCTCTTTAATTAAGAATCCGACAGATTTCTTCGAACCATTCATTAACAGGGTTGCTTCGAAGAAAATACGTTTATTTTCAGGATCGATTAAGAAGCTCTGAATTTTGGTAGAACGAGTGGAATCTTTGATCAAACTCGAATGTCCTTTTTAACCTTTCTGAACGCGTAAGCGAGTTTTCCAGCTCTGCAGGGGATTCCAGGATCGCAAGAAAAGTGAAGTACCATAGAGAAGGGTAGGACGAAGGGGTAGGGGGAGTAAGTTCCTTCGATTCGGCTCACAGGAGAAGAAAAATGGCGTCTCGACCTCGCGAAGGTGTGGGTAGATGAGAAAAGGCATGCTTTTCTGACACAATCGATACCAGTTCCTGGATATACATGCACGTTTGATTTAACTTCATTCTTATTTCTTTGCTACATCCGCTTTTCCATTATCCACTGTGAATAATGCCGACTTTCGGATTTGCAGGGTGCATTATTTCTTAGCGATAAGTAACAGTTGATAAGGGTTTTATAACTTTCGCTATCTGTTTAGATAACACCTTGATAGAAAAATTGCACTTATTATAACTCGTCACTATAATTACGTAATAATATCTATTTACGATTCGCACGTTTATAACGCGTAGTAGAAAAATATGTTATGTAAACGAGGCGTAATACACCGATACTCTGTTACTCAAGCTCTTTGTTTCCTTGAGAACGTTGTAAACGGGTTGTTTCAAATCTGCGATTATAGCTTTACAGGATTTTAAGTAGAATAAGTGTTCGGTTAAACGTGGAAGTTTTATTAGCATGGTTTCTAATCTTCAGGCTCTCTTTAAACTAACAGTGCTATTTATAACTGATAAATATATTACGTAAAGATGGACGTGTGATTAATTAAATTAATTAAATTTCATTTCGTTTCCCTCGAATATATTCTTCTTATTTAATTTTCTATTTTCTTAAAGATATTCTATTTATTCAATTTTATATATTTTACGGTGTTGTTTCCATTCGGAACCAGAAAACTTCTAGTTACGTGTCTCGATAAAGGGATAAGGAAGTTCTCGAGGTTCTCGTATTGACAATTTTTCAGACACACACAGCTACCTCGGAAAGAAAAGCGCAAGCGACTGGTATAAGCTGCAACGGTAAAAATAATTGTTGGTACTTACTTGAAGAAGTCGTCCTTGCAAAAAACATGGCCGTTTCTTGCGAAACATTTGTCAGTCAATCTTGCACCGCAGTCCCGGCACGTGAGACACCTTGCATGCCAACACCTTTCGAGGACCCTCAGAACATATTTGTCCAAAATCGCTTCCTGACAGCCTCCGCATTTCGGTATCGAAGCTGCAACATCCGACAGGAGATCGTTTAATACTCGAAAACGTGCGACGTACTCGCGAGGTATCTTAAACAAGAAATTTAAACGCGTTGAAATTGCGAAGCGACGAATTGTCGGATTTTTAAAGGGACACACTTGTATTTGTTCAAAGAGATAGCATGGGAATAACGATATTTATTAAAAGAAAAGAGAAATGATTAAAATACAGGTGATTTAAAGTAAACGCGTTAAGAACGTGTCTAATACACTGACGATGTAAACTCTTAATTCACCGTACGAGTTCTTATTTGCGATTTAGTATAATTAAAAATTAGGCATAATATATATCATTCACATCATGTGCATACTAAACGTCAACCGATGTGTTCGGAATATTCTTTAATACCATTTCCTATTACTAATTTCAAGCAGGATAAACCATTCACAGTCATTTGGAATAATCTTAGAACGAACTCTATAATATTCAAACGAGATTCTTACAACCCAAAATCACAATTTCCTAACTCTCATTCGCCAAACACGACGATGAACAGTTGGTCGAATCGTGTCTGAACTCAACTAAGAGACCGTCTTCTCTACACCTTCGTTCCTTACAATCGTGCAATTCCAAATTACATATCCTCTACGTTTGCTCACACATCAGACTGTCTTAATATCTGAATCCTTCGAGATCCCTTCACTTCTCGACACACTTGTAAACCACACGAGTTTTGACACTTGGTCGGTCGAGTATACACTTCTCTACGCGATTCATCGAAACCGGAAGCCGATTAATCGACGTTCCTCACTTACAATAGAGGATCTCAGGAAGATTAGGCGGCAAACCGAGTTCCACGGCCGGCTGATCCAGAGGGTGCATCTCGCGACGCGGAGTGTCATCGAAGTTGGCGACGTTGGCAGAGTTTCCGGCGTTGCTACCGTTCCGCCGGACGTTCTGCGACTCTGGGCTGTCGTGTGGCGGTGTCAAGACATCTTGACGGCCGCGGCGATACATCCCTTCCAGAGGTAGAACCTCACGGCCCAGCATTTCCAGACTTATCATAGTCATACTTGCGTCTTTCCGGC
The DNA here is from genome assembly GCF_001483705.2 of Eufriesea mexicana. Lineage (NCBI taxonomy): Eukaryota > Metazoa > Arthropoda > Insecta > Hymenoptera > Apidae > Eufriesea > Eufriesea mexicana. The sequence goes on from NW_016908372.1 coordinate 663,998, forward strand.
GGATTTTGACAAGTTACTGGTTGGTCTCGAACATTTGCACGACTATTAACTGGACCCTACAGTTCTGAGAATCACAGTTTGGATGGAGGATGAAGAAATAGCAGAGATTCCGAATTAGACTCCGACTGTAGTTAAGTTTCGACTAGATCTGTCATCAGGCTTTGCTCGTACGACGACGTTTAGTCAGTATACTCATTGGAAGTTAGATCTCGAGCTGCAGTGTTGACAAGTGTCGAATATTTCCACGAATATCGAGTAGATCCTACAGTTTGCACAATCACAGTTGATTTCGAATTGGTTTTTGACTCCAGTTAGGTTTCGATTAGGTCTGTCACCAGGTTTGCTCGTTAGACGAAACTTGGTAAGACACTCGAGCTGCAGTGTTGACAAGTGTCTTTCTTCCTTACGTTAAACGGTTTCGATTGTCCATTTGACTCACTACGAATTATTCCATTCTCGATTGTTTTCATTAGTTCTTGCCACGAAAGAGGATCTGCGTAGTAAGTAGACTAGTTTCCAAGATCGATGAACTTGCAGGCTAACTTGTGAGTCCGAGCAGTCAAACTATGTTGGTCAACTGTGAGCCTATGAACAATCGGTCAACTGTCTACTAATCAGTACACTTTCACTTTCCTTAAGGAACAGACGAGTCACAAGTTTTCTTTGGTATAACCTAACCACTTGTAAGGAACATTTCTACGCAACATTTTAACTCGCTCGACTAATCAGTCCGACCTTGTCCAACGTATGACAAAGAAACCACACCTAAGCATCTGCAGTCGTAATCAGTCCATTGAACTATCAATAATGAGAGATAAAGGGATTAACGGTGATAATTGGCAGTGGTGAGCGGAGAAAAGCGAGCTGTCAAGATCAGCAACGGGTGGTCGATGCTTTCGGTGCGAAAGTACGCAAGCGACTATTCCAACGATGTTGCAGCTGCTCGTGCGCACGTGACACTCGTGGGTGTGGTGGTGCGATGGTGGGAAACGGGAGATAGGTATTGGCTGTGGCCAGCACCCACGCTTCTGACGTCGCGACGCCGATTGGAGGAAAGCTGGGCCGCCTCCAATATGGCGACCGACGCACCGCGACGCGTCTTTCGAACGAACCGATGATGCGCCGTTGACACCGCGATGATGCGCTACGAGGACGGGAGTGAAGCTTCTAGAAAGCTGGCAGGGATCTCCGCCTGGCCATGTGCAAACTTCGCCGACGCTTTCCAAGATCGTTTCGTCAGGCAAACGTGTTTCTTTATGCCGAGTGATGACACTTGCGGGGTGAGCTTGCGGACCTCTCAAATTTATTTCCCGACCAATTATCCGGCAGATTGATTATAGTCTACGGATTTCAAGGTTTGGTTGGTTTATGTAAATAGTAATGGATTTTTCTGCTGTTATAGACGGTGGAGGGTGTAAATGCACTCTGCACTCTGAGAATTTTTGGAGGCTCCAAACAGAGCTTTAGAGTGAGAAATATTCCACTTGATTCAGTTCAAAGGGTTAAATATAATGACAGGTTAATCGGCATAATCCTCTACATTTATATTTAAGGAAAGTAAGTGCAATTTTGTGCTAGTAGTAGGAGCATAGTAGTAGGAGCAAGTACATCCGTTTTCGACCTGGAAGTCCTAAGTTTGATTCCTAATGAATTTACGAATTAAATTCCTTTTTTATATTACCTTTTGATCAATCTTTGGTTGTCTGTACATATCATTCTAAATGATTATACCGCACTTGGTTAACAAGTACTATGTCCTCAAAGCTTCATATTTGACGCGAAAGATTATGTTAATGCCCACTCACCTACATTTTTTGAACAGTACAGAATCATGTTAAATAAATTTCAGTACGATTATAATGAATGATTCGTTACTTTCGTCTACCCAACAACCCAAAACATTAAAGAACCCCCATAATTAACGATAGGTACAGAGACTTCGAAATTTTATGCTTTTGTAACAAATGGTTTCAATTTAGTAACATTAAACAACTCGCACGATAACCGTGAGAATCGAAATACTTTCGCGAACGAAGCCAACGTTAGTCCATGCAAACTGCAAACCATCAAAGCTTCCGATACCCCAAGACGTCCCGAACTTCCCGCCACTGCTCGCGCACTTGAACAAACAAGGGAAAAAATACATTCGGCAAGATCCAACGCATTAATCAAACCTAACCCAGGCCTCCTGCGCATCGCGAGAGGGACGACAAAGAGGCACCCTCCGGTTTGCGTTGGCATTTTCTGCAGCCCCAGCGACGATTATCCAGCGTCGTATCCGCGGATCCATTTCCACGGCTGCAGCCACGGTGGCCACGGTCTCTATTCATCGGAATCGTCACGTAAAAGAATTCGCCGGCCTCTCCACTCGGGAGGCGACTTCCTTTGGCAACATCTCGAGAGCCGTGCCGATTGCGAAAGCAAGCGCCGCGGAAAGGCAAAGAAGAAAGTGGGTGGAGTAGGCGAGGGATGGCTGGCGAAAAAGGAGAGAAAAAGGAGAGAAAATGGAGAGAAAGAGGAGAAAAAAGGGAGGAGGGGGTGGTGAAACAGGGAGGGGTGAAGGGGGCGGCGGAGAGAGCAGGCTGAGTAGGAGGGGACAAAAGGATTCGAGCGAAATTAAGAACAGCCAGGCCGGGGGGTGAGGGTCGCCATTTTATAATCTTAGTCGAGATCAGTCGTGTATACTCTTTTTCTCATCCCTGGCTGGCTCGCGCGCGCCCATCCACACCGAACCGAATAACTCGGCGAGCGTATAGGTCTGCGTGTAAGTAGATGTACAGGGTGGGCCGTGTAACGTGACCACATTTATCGTCGATCATCTACTTGTTAGGAAAGCATGGAAAAATTATTTTAACGTAAATGGTAATAACGACGTCTGAGTTTTGTCAAGTTAGCTGTGTCGCTGAAGACAGAAAGAATAAACTTACAGAAAACTGTAGACAATTATGTGTATCTGTAAAAATTTCTTAATATCCTGATCTGTACCTATTTATTTTTTCCAATCTTTCGAACTCAACCTATTCTACTAATTTGTTCCACTATTTGTCACTTTATATATTAAGATTGCATATATATTATATACATGGAAGTACGGGCTTTCATAGTTGGAATGGGGAGAGTGATCCCGATATCAGGGATATTAGACGAGTAGTCAATTAACCATAAGTGAGTCACGATTAGTATATTAGTCGTGTAGAATAAGAAGTTAATTAATCCCAACAGAAACAAAAAGACCGTAGTGGTAACCATAATTGGCCCACCCTGTATTCAGGGTGTCTCACGAAACGGAGACAAGTGATAACAATGCCATCATAGTAGACGCATGACAGGTACGTATCGCGATCACTATCGAGGGAGGTGTGTTTTTGAAAATTAGTGTCTTAATTAATCCTCGAGATTATCTGTGTTTCAATTCTTCGTCGAAGTCAGTGAAACTCGTAGTACAACACAATTTTCACGACTTATATGTGATTAATTTTTATAACGCTTTAAACTTCACTTTCTTCCTTGTTAAATTTTCGTTAGCACGTTGTTGAGCTTTTCCTGATTAAAATAAGATCAAATGCGATATATGTTGTACTAATATTCATTGAATGGTATTTTCTCTTGGAGTCCAGGAGTCACGTTTAGGCTAGAATTAGAAACAGAAAATTACTCTTTATTGCATTTATGGTTGCCCGAGTTGGCATTCCTTGCATCAAATCCTGGATATCGAAAAATGGTAACTCTGCGTCTGTTGTCCAGACATTATCATACACCTTTGAAACGCTCGTGGAAGGATCCAAGAATCAAATTTCTTAATCTTGTCAGTGCATAAAATCGCATGAATTTATATATAGGAACATGTCTATTCTAAACTATTTAACATTACCTTGCGACGTTTCTTCCTATCTGTGAGGGTTTTAGAGACACAGCCTGTCTCAGTTGCGTGAGACACCCTGTAGATGCATCTTCCACCATCAAACGGCACGCTTTCAATACGCGTCTTTGTTTTTCACGACACCGTCAGATGGCTCGTGTGCTCGTCTTTGTCCTTTTACCTAGCCCTCTTCGCGTTTTCGGATGAAAACTCCTCGGGCTCGTTTGATACGAGGAACCCGGCATTCGCGATCTTCTTCGTGGCCGTTCGACCTGTTGGAGGGCAACGATAGCTGACGAAGATCAGATATGCCACTTGTCTACGGTTCCTGCTGTCAAAACTATAGCGAATGACACGAGGTAGAGGATTGAGACGTTGCACTGGAGGATGTAACTCTTCGGGTCAGATTTCCCTTCATTTTCAATTCCAATTAGGCAGCAGAGTAGCTAACACGTGTCACACCATAATCTATACTACTCTTATTATTGTTTATAGTTATTTTACATCGTTACCTCACTGTATATTACACCATAATCTATACTACTCTTATTATTGTTTATAGTTATTTTACATCGTTACCTCACTGTATACGCGAGTACTCGGTAGCTAATAACACTAATGCTATTATTGATAAATATATTTTTATTGTAAAAGAATCTTAGTACGATCTTTGATATCGCGCCATTTTTTGGTCTCGCGATCACGTTAACACGTTGGCTACGATGAGACGAGATCTTGAAAGTATCTTGTGATTGTAGAATATAGAGATTCTTTAAGATTTGCAGACTCTCGATATCCCTGTGTTTTCAAAAATGTATAAATGATACCGTTTCGAAAGAAAATAAAAGAAGAAAAAGTAGATATTATTTTGTTCCAGTCTATATACCAATAATCATTTCATTTGTGAAATTAGTTATTGCAATTATGATTTGTAATAGATTGGAATATAAACGAAATTTATATGCTCGAATATGTAGAAGATTAGTTTCAGAATGCATGTTTGGAAGTTTTTAATTCCATGTATGAAAAATAAGGAAACGAGGAGGCAATACAGGAGAGATGGAAACAAAATTTCATTACTGTAAAACACGGACAGAGTTTCCATTTGCGTTAAAAACTATGCAAAATCAGAGCGAAGCGTTTGTTGCAGAATTATCTGAATTGTACTCTACCCAGCAGGAGACTGGCCGAATATAGAAAATTTACATTTGTTTTTTAATTTATTAAACGTGTATTCAAAAATATCTATTGCATTTAATATGGAAAGAATTGTTCTGCATTTTTCCTTTATGGCGATTCAACAAGAAAATCAAGAGATGTGGATTTCAGAAACTTTGTTGATAACATTCGATTATTCTATCTATGAGTAATAATGCATCAGAATCACGAAATATGAAATAACATCATAATTCCGTAATAACCACTACGGATAGTATTATAAGCACAGCAACATATTGCTATTGTGCAAAGAGTATTATCGAATATCATTTGATGTTAATAGTTCATATAGTCTATTATTTATTACGCGTTTAAACGATTTTAGCTTCTCCGCAATGGAAATTGGTATATACTAAGATTAATTGCAATAATTATTTCTAGTATAATATTTAATAAAATTTAGTATCTATTATTCGATATCTACTACGATTTTTAAATACTTTTCGTCCTAATCCAATCGTGCCTAAATATTATTACAATACTTGTAATGAAACAAATATTTTGAAAACTTAAGATATACATTGAAAACTTCCCCATGTACTTCTTCAAATTAAAAAACATTTTAAAGAAAAGAAATCACGATTTTGCCATAAGGATACACGATAGGACCAAATTCACTGGCGAACTGATCCGTGGAAAGTTGTCTGATTACAACTGTTTCTCCTTAAATTCAACTGTGACTGTCAAAAAGATTAACAAGAAAATATTAACGAACAATGAAAAAATTTTTTATTTTTTCCCAACGAATTCACAAAAATTGTATACGAAGAATTTCTTCTTTAAATTCCTCATTTTACCACTTTAGTAAAATCAATCCTAAGCTTTGGATCACCACATTCTTCCAAGATTCGAATTTTCATTACAATCATTAGCGAACCTTTAATATTTCGTAACGTATAATAAAAATTCTGATATTATTACATCGTGTAAGTAAAATCGCAATATTATTACTATATCGTATGATTAAAATCTACAATTAAAATTTTCGTGCTACACCACTGTTGCAGTGCAGTTGTTAATCTTCTATGAGATAGGAACCAGTGCATAGATACATGTACATACATACTTGACGACATTTAACAGCTCATTACATAATCAAGCAAATTATATTAATCGGTATCGTATAACTCGATATTCTAGAAATCTACTTTCTATAAAATAAAGCAAACCTCGATGTCACAATTTCTGCCTAATAACAGCTATAATTCTCATAAAAAACGTAAATGGTGGTCTGATAATTTGAAACAATTTTCTTTTGCACCCTAACAATCGATATTTTTCCCCCAGTGGTAAACCACTGGATAAATCATCCACGAATCGGCCAAATCGTGTCATATCTACTTTTCTTCCAAATTCTTTCATTATCTCGTCAAACCCGACACACGCGATATTTGCGTGCGATTGTTTCATCGAATGTGTGATTAGCGAGGGTATGAATTTAAGAGAGCACTGTGACACGTGTACAGGAGTGTATCCATTATAGCATTTACGATTTATTTATCGCTTATAATTATAATAAATTAATAAATAAGACACGTGGGTAGTATCTAGTCAAACTCTTGCACTATTCAGCAATATTCCTTATTCGACAAGGAAATGGAAATAAGGGATCGACAGCGATGAAAATCAGCCATGAGGTGCAATGGCGCGTAACTAACAAGCGTTATTTGGCGTTGAAAAAGAGGGCCATACCGTGTGGCTGGCAAATCGTTCGCGTATCGAGCATTTTTATTGGTTCCTGGACCAGGGAAGAAGGTGACGTGGTCGCATAAATGATTTTACGAGCATGACGGTCGTCGTGCATGCAAAGTGTCGAACCATCTGTTGCCCTCAGGCCCCATCCACGTCAGGTGGAAAATTTTACATTCTTCGTGGCTTGCCGGGATCGTTCGGCGATTATGGTTTCGCAACGAGATCATAAACGCGTCGATGATTCCCGCATGATTCCCGTTCCTCATGGCTGATTAAAGTCTCGCGAACGCGTCTTCGTTTCAAGTGCGAAACGAGTCCATGATCGAGCTGTTGCTCGTTGGGCACGCTGAATGCGCGAATTTTGTGGCGCGATTATTCTAGCGAATGCTTGTTCCTGTTTGTATCACGGCCCATGATCCTTCTCTTCGTGGATCCGTGGGAGTACTTGCGGAAATTTTCAATGACAAGTATGGAAGAGGTATGGTGTGAATTTGAATGAATTCTCTATAACGAAGATCTGTTTTAATCTATTCGATACGACATTTTCAATTTTTCCGAGTCAGGATTCTTATAAGAGATTCAACTATTTAACGAAGATTAAATTGACAAAAATATGTACTTCAATATGTTCCATTTTTAATTTGAACGATTAATTTTCTTGAAATATATAGAAATTTATACACAAATTTATGTAATAATTTATGTACAACAGTGATGTTAAATTAACACGAGGACATGGTCCATAAGTCTCTAAATCGAGACATCTGAGAGTTATTAAAAATGGGATTACAGAATTTTATTAAAAATTACAACAAAATGTTGTTCGCAACCTAGAACTAATAACAGGATTCGTAGAACTCAAAGTCTCTTCAGAAAATTTTCCCTTAACCCACCTTACTCAACTAACACATCCAACCATAAATAAACATCGCATATTGCAACTCACAGACGATTAACCAAAAACAAAAATCTAAATTTAAATCTACCAGACTCTTCATCAGACTCGAACCATCCCAACACTCGTGTTCCCTAATCCAACCTCGTCACACTCTCTTCCATCATCGCGAAGCACAACCTAACCCTCGCCTCCGACCAGTAAAGCAGTCCAGCAAAGCTCTAGAATCCTCCTGAGATATAAGCATATTGTCTTAATCGCGACAGCTATTACAAAATAAGTGAATCTATCCGCATTTATCCATCACGTGATTCACGTGGATTCACCTACTCGACGATTGCTTCATTGTTCGCTCCTTCTTCTCGGTCTACCTTGCAATTAAGACGCGAATACGAGTTTAAACATCGGCAAAGTTGATGTCCTTAAAATAAACCATATTTTCACTGCTAAATTATACACTCCGAGTTGCAACATCTACCAGACTGCCTATCAGAATCCTGTCTTCCCAACACCCACATCCCATAATCCAACCTCGTCACGGCCTCATCATCTCATCACAGCGAAGCACAGTCTAATCCTCGCCTTCGATCAGTAAACCCCAGAACCCCAGAATCGTGCAAAGAATCCCGCGATCCTAGCGAGAGCTCTGGACGAGGCTCTGCAGGAGCCAGGAAGGTCGCTCGGTGCCGATACATCCGATACGAGGCGCACGTTTCCATCGCGAAGATCCATTATAAGGGGTGTCTCTGCGATTGCGCGACCCCGTGATTTCCGTGGGCGTCCTCCTCGGGCTTCGATCACGCGAGCCCACCCTTCGTCGGCTCCGTTGCACATGTCGACACGCCTCCAGGAGTCGTCCGTCAGCGTAAAAAGCATCAGCACGAGGGTTTATCGCGGCCTATCCAAGGGTGGAGGTTCGCTCGCCCACGGCTTCCTCCTGTGCCGGCTCGTGGCAAGACTAACGACCACACCGGGTAGGTGGGGTGGAAAAAAGGGGGTTGCAGGCAGGCTGCAACGCATCCCCACAGCGGTGCACACTTGACCCGACAAACGATGACATTCCTCTTTTTCATTTCGCTTCCTTCGAGGAAGGATCTCGTAAATATCAGTCGGAGCTGCTGGCTTCTGCCAACGGAAAGGTCAGGGGATGAGGGTCGGATTCGAGTCATTATCGGCGCTCCTGGTATCTCCGTCCCCGAAGGGGATGATGACTCTTTTCTCTTGCTTTAGCCTCGCTGCTGGCACGCTTTTTCCTCCTGTTTCGCTGCGCTTTTTTTTTTCTCTCACTTTTTTATCTTTTTCTGTGCCAACGGAGGCGCCAGAGCAGCGAGGTGTTCGGCAGGGATAGAATAGTTGGGATGTTAGTCGAGGGAGTTCGTCGGGGTTGTGATTGGTCCGAGGTCCGGGTTTTTTATCACTTTGACAAGTAAATTTGTCGTATATATATCTTCAGCTGCTTTCGCTGGTATTCTTATATTTTCAGCTTTATCTGCATAGCCATTATTAACTCTGCCCTATTCCTACCTTCGAATCAGGAAAATCCAATGATCCGAACTTTAGAAAACGTGAAAATCCGAAGCTTGGAATCTTTGAATTTCCTAAATCGAAAGATCCGAAGTTCGGAATTTTGGAAAAACTGGAAACTCAGAGCTTTGAATCCCTGAATTTTCGAAACTGGGAAACGAAAATTCCGAATTTCAGAAAAACTGAAAACCTTGGAATAGCTTCGAATTTTTTAATCTTTGATAAGCGAAACTTTCGTTTCGATTACCCACTAAATATACTTGCAATTCTCGTTTCGGGATCCCTCACCTTCAATGATTCACCAAGGAACCAAGGTATACCCTAAACTTTCATCGGAAGGGCGGAAATCAAACGAAATTCGCGCAACATATTTGCAGAAGACAGGAACCGGAGGTAGGCAGAAGAAACGATGACGTTTAATGGCGAGCCGTATTTCTTCGGAGGAACGCCGCGAACAGAATATTCCACGGACGCGGGTTGAACCGGCAAAAAGACGGCGCCGATGAAATATGCACGTTCGCGCGGTCCGTGCGTTTTTTAATTTAACTCTATTCCCCTGCGCGGCCAGAGGAATCGGATGCGAGATACAACTGTGTATAATCGAATTTTGCACGGGGGCAGATCTTCTCTATGGGCGTTTCCATTACATCGATGGGTAATAAATTACGCCACCCTTATCGCGTAAATACGTTTGAATTTATATCGACCGGCTTCGCTTGCCCCATTTACGCATATGGTTTTTCACCAGGCGAATCTCCAAACGACGCCATCAATGGGTCCATGTGTGCAGATCGAATTAATATTCGGTCGATCAGCAAGCGTTTTATATTCATCGTTCAACGTGCTTCCAAAATTGCAAAAGAGTACCTGGCTTTTGGAACGAGAATGATCGATATTTGGAAAGATTTCAGATCTAGGCTGCTCCGTTTTGCAGTCTCGAACGTTGATAAAAGATACGCAATACGAGAAAGGTTCGTGTAATAATATAGCATAAATACCTGATAAGAAAAGTGTAAAAACTCAGGGTTAACGCGAAATAAGTTATAATTAAGAAACAATCAAAAATTTCCTTCATTAAAATAAATTAAAGAAATCAGGATGAAAATGAAATCGAAATAAAATTTGTATAAAAATATTTTTCCAATATATAAATTTCTTAGTTGCGTTAATCATTAAATTAATTCTAATAATATCGCATTAAACACTGTGAAATATGATTAACCCTTTGCACTCGACGATTTTTTGGCTAGAGGAGAGTAGAAATTCAAAGATTCTCTACTAAAAAACTGACAATACTTTTCTGAGCAGTAAATAAAGAATTGTATAATAATAGAATTGTAGAATTATTTGATTTCGATACCTAGCATACTGTTACATTGCATTAAATTTGATATATTAATTAATATCGATCTTCCAAGTTTTATGAAATCGTGACTGAAGCTCACCTCTTGAGTGCAAAGGGTTAATACTTGGACTGTTAAATTTATCGAAATAAATTGTTTCAGGGGTCTTTGCTTCTGTGATTATAGTTATCCTCGTAGTCCGTCTCTGGGTGTAATTGGTTACGCTTGCTAGGGATAGTTGATGTTATTGATACTAATTTTTGGAATATAAAACTTGTCGAAATGACTAATGTCAAATCTTCTGCTTTTGCAGTTATTGCAAATATAGACCTAATTAACGTAGACATAAGAAGTTGGTAATCTTACAATCAGTTAACATTACTGCTGCTAGTTTTAATTAATATTGGCAATACCGAAGTAATTTTAGTTAGTACAACGTTAATCAAAGCGAGCAACATCAGACTTTTTCCTTCGATGGTTACTAAAACTATGCAGCTGATTTTTTAAATTTGAAAATTAATTTATATTTTCACTTCGATATACTGCAATTCCATTGTTAACGCTGAAAGTGATAAATTAATAAAAATAAACGGATTTCTAAAAAAAATAAATACATAATAAAATATGTATTAATAATTGTTAACATCACTGTCTACGTATACTATAGTTGCACGTATTGTGGATGAATAATTCCATCCGTAAGGAAATATCGATGAGCCTGGAAAGTAATAGAAAAATGGTAATATCTGGAACGAAGGACATTAGCTCTGTTCTTTAAAATAAAACGCACGTAAATCCATTTTACGCACGATACGTCGCTTCTGTGCAAAGTGTCAAAGGGAGCATCAGCAAGCAACGTACCCCGATAATTCGGCAGAGCGCACGTCCAAACCGGAAACGTCAGCCGAATCCCAGCGAGCCTGCAGAGTAGCTAAAACCTGTTGAGAGTCGTCGGCTGTTCTATCAGCTTCAGAGAGAATGACGAAATAAACCCCGACACGGTCTATTTCCCCATCCAACGTTTCCATTTCGAAGCCTCTCTATCGGTCTCGTCGCTGGCGAAAAGCTCAAAGCCAGTTTCGCGAGACGTCTAAGTCGCGGAAAACGAGCCAAAAACGAGAAAAGGAAAATCGGCAAAGCGGAAATGAAAAAAGAAAGAGGGAGAAAAAGCAATAACAAAACGGGCATTTTCTCAGAGCAGTTTCGCGTTTTGCCGCGCAAAAACTGGCAGTGGCATTCACGCAGCCATGCCACAGGAACAAACGAACAAAACGATTCCTCGCGACGAGCCCGCGCGATTCCAGTACTCGCAGAGTCGGAGGGTTAGGAACCTGCGCGAAAAAGCAGGCTGAGGATCGGCCGGAGATGCCGGCGGAGCGGGACGAGGACAAGCGAGACGATTTCTCGCGACAAGCGCCGCGACCAAAAAGCAGAAGTTAACACCAGATGTGCCATTGTGTCACGGACGTGCGGAAGCGTCGGCCGGGATAGAGGAAAGCCGGGCCGAGACGGGAGCGCGGAAGCGGAAAGGGAATGCGCGCGGAGCGAGCAGAAAAACCGGGAGACAGAGGGAGAGGGTGGTGGAAAAGAGAAGCCGGAAGGTGGAAGAGGTAAGGGCGTAGTTATCGGTAGCGTGTCGACGGGTAAACAAGGAGAGAGGGATGGCGAGGAGAGAAGGCCAGGGTTGGGTGAAAGGGGCGCCTGCGTGGGTGTGCCGACGCCGACACAACCCCTTCTTCGTCGCTTCCGCCAGCGACCTCGACTCCGACCAACCCCTCCAGCTACCTCGTCATTTCGAATTCGGCTCCGTGCAATCCTCGCGCAACCCACCCCCATGAAAAGCCGCTCACAAAGCCCGACGACAGCTCCCTCTCATTGTCTCCTCGGCACCGGCCGAGATCTCTCAAACGTTTGTACGGTTAAATGGGCCTAAACGACATACGCCCGCGCATTTGCGTGCACCGGTCCGTGCTCGCTCTCTCTGAACCTTTCGAGTCCGTTTTCCCTTTCTCCCCCTGGCCGGGGATAATCAAAAGTAACGCGATCCCCGGAGATCGACGACCGTGTTGGAAAGGGTACCACGGACTCCTGACTTCGCTCCGAGAATCCGGATCTGGCCCAACACATGGGACAGGGGTGCGTTGGTAATAATCGGAGGGGTAATACGGCGTGCATGCTTGGAAATTCGCCGGGAGAAAATCCCTTTGTCTTTTTCCCTTCCAGTTCCTGGCCTGTTTGCTTTGCTTTCGTTTCGGTTTCGTTCGCTTTGCTTCCTTCGGATCTTCACGGACACGCTGATTTTTGTTTCCTTTTAATACTTTCGCCTGCGAATTTCGTACGGGCTTTGCGTTTTCTCGACGATACCATGAGTATATACCTCTGTATACAGTGTGCACCGAAATTATCGATGCGGATAGAACGAGGATTCTAGTGCTCCAAATAGGACGAAGATGAAGAACGACAAATTTCGTTCTTTCGTGTGTTGACTGCAAATTTTTTTCTATTTTCGAGATGCGAATTTCACGAATATATAGTGTTTCATCGAGACGTATACACAGGGAGGGCCAAAATTAACGGTACGAATAAAGTCTGGAAAGTCCTATGATGAAATAAAAGGAAAATCAAGTATGGTAATGGATATCTGACCTGGTATAGAATTTATCGTTAACTGAGTCCAAGAGAAAGATGGTCCATCGGCAAAATTTTTGACCGTTTTTAATTATTGTAATTTAAATATTATTGAATCAACGTTGTTCGCATATAGTTAAACGTAATACATTTGTTTACGTACACTACAGATGTTTTAAAGATGTTTATGAACGTGAAATTAAAAGTTTGTAATTGAATTTGATTCTGTGTAAATATGCAGGCATTTCTAATTGAATTTTTAATTATGTATTCGTAACTTGAACCCGAAGAATGAAGATAATTACAGAAATAGAATTTGCCTCGAAATTATCAAAACACGCTATTCGTCATATTTTGCATAAATAAACGAGTGTCTGTACTCGTATTGGTAGTGTATTATTTAATTATTTACGGGAGTGTTCATAATGAACGATAAGTGCTATTGTCATAGACAATCAGGTACGACGCTTTGAGGGGATAACGTGGTTTGTTCTAACTCGGTCCTGTTAGTTAATTTCATAATTAAACTTTGCAATTACTGTAATTGCTCCTGCCACTATATTTGATTTTACGGTTTCAATTTCAATAATAAATCAACAATTATAATTTTGTGTAAGCAATACATTCATATAATCTCCGTTGTCTGCCGTGTTAATACATAATTTCCGAATTATATAATTTTCCGTTCGGTGCATCAAATTGCGTCGCGAAATTCAATGATTATTTAAAAATATCCAAGTAAGAAAGACAAACTATCTTTTTTAAAATTGAATACATGCACGTATAAATAGAAAACGTAATTTTTCGACGTCTTAAGAGAACTGTAACTGGTTCTATAATTTTTCCATTTTTCTTTTTCTCGCTTGCTCCGAAGGAGAAATTACGTTTCGTTTTACTACAAGTTTCTCTTTGCAAAATCGATATACCTACGCAATTTACGGAATTGTAGTGGAATTTACTATCTAAAGGAGAATGCAATTAGGTAAAATGCAGAGAATGAGCTGGAACTAACACCCGCCGTGGACGAGACGAAGACTCGAATGCACCACGACGATATAGAATTCTACAACATTTAAGAGAAATAAGAAGTTCATTATTCCGTCATAATTTATTATACTAGTATTTTCTGTCGGTTTCAATACCTTACGATGAATTTTATTTTCTTCAAATGAGATTCGTAATTCTTGGAATAATAATTTTAAATATCCAGCGAAGAAGAAGTTTTACACGTTTCTTCGATTTTTTAACTTTAGATTTCAGATATACATCTTATTTAGAATACCGTATACTATATGTACATCTATATTTCTACATGCAATTAATATATATTAATTAATTTTTTTTTATTTACAGAAGGAAGATAAAGAGAAATTTGTCGACAGGAAAGTCGAATTAAATGCTTGAAAAAATTCGAGCAATAAAAAAGTTCGCGTTTTGTGTGTGGAAGATAAGTGGAAAATACGATCCGTGGAACAGATACGAAGCATCGTTGAGATAAATATCGGTAGAGGGAACGATCGTGGCTGGCAATCAAATAAATCCGACGTGTCTAACCAACGACATTAATAAATCCAATATCTTCCGACCGATAAAACGACAACCGAGCCGTCGAATTCGTTTTCCTCCCTTCTGGCTGATCATGGCTGGCAAACAGTTGGCCTGCATGACGAAAAATCATCGGGAATTGTGCAAACACGTATAAAATGCGCACAATGTGTCCGCGGGCCCGGCTAATATGCGAATGGTTCATCGTGCCACGGAGAACCCCCGATAAAAAGTCCATGGACCTGTTTCTCCCTTCTTCTACGTGGGGTGAACGCTTAGGAGAAAAGCGCGAGTCACTTTAACAGGCTTTATCGGTGATTACGGGATTGACAAATGATATCGATTCTATCTCCGTGCGAGTGTTTATGGGGATTTTTCGGCAAATGAAACTGAACCGACCAATTCTCGAGGAGATACGTGAAAATTAAGAATTGAATGGGGGATGAAACTTTCGAAGCTCTTCTCACTCGACATATATGCGTGATACGTGACTTTAACATCGGAGACGAGCGATCGCTATCTCTCAATGAAGAGAAAAATATAGTTTTAGCGATGTTTTTTAATTCTTTTAAATTTGATAATTAAAATCTTTTAATTTTTTGATAGCTGAAGAAGAATGTGGAAACTCCTTTGAAAAGGAGTTTCTGTGATTCTACTACCCCTGGTAAAATATTTTAAACATTTACATTCACAAACTTGCAGCAGCAATTTTATCTCGCAACCGAAACTCAATTTGTAACCCCTAACTTATTCGTCGACGCAACTTAACTGTTTGCCAATTCGATACGTAGAGCTGTATAAACAAGCTTAACAAGCTTATAATATCTGCGAACTTGACTTAAACCAGATTACACAGCGATCAAAGAACCTTGTTCATTAAATTATCGCACTGACACTGTGCGTAGGTAGGTACGCATGACTAAAGCAAGCACCACGTACACTAAATGGGGTTCCCCGCGAGGATGGATGATGGTCCTGTGCTTAAATTATTTATGCGTACCGCCCATTGCGTGTCCTGCATATCTACGCGCTGGCTTAGGCATATGGGGACATTAGCTACCCCATTAAGCATTTTATCCGAGTGTTCTCTCTATCCTAGAAACTGCCATGGTCCAAAATGGTCCATGACGAAGGTGCCAGTGATCGAAATGTAACTGCACGTGATTAATGTTCGTCACTTAAACGATATACGCGATGAATATCGAGTAGAATGCGTAAAAGTTATTTGTGCGAATGAAGAAAGTGGATGGAATTCGTAAATATTTTGGTAAATGTGTATTCAATTAAGCTAATGATCGTATTCGCTTTGCTGTTGCACATGCTACTGGTAATGTTGTTCACGATATTTACATTTCATTGTTTGACGAACAACAATATGAGTTATCACCTTTTATATCACCCATGCTTACAAATTTGTTTATGCTTCCTTAAAAGGAATAAAAACTAATAAGGAACATTTTCACATAATTTCTTTTTTAATTTTGAAGTAATTTGAAAGGTTATTTCTAAGTAATAATTTATTTACAAAATTTTTTGTGTTTTTTAAAAGAGAAAGAGAATAATAAGGACTTGTTTAATAATAAATTTTTCGTGTCTCAATTGTAGTCATGTTTCTGATACGATTAGAAGATAATACAGCTATTTATTATTCTCTTTCTCTGATCTCTAGATCGATCATGCTACACTGACATGTTTCCAATTTTTTATTTTATAGTCCTTCATTAAAGTTCCACGTTCTACAATGTTTGCTCATTTCCTGGAAAGAAAAAAGTAACGATGGTTCATCCCTTAATTATAGTTGTAGTTGCAGCAATATTATAATATTTACATGACTATCTACTATCTTCATTTTTTAATCTTCGAATCGATGAAATGCTATGTCGACATATCAGCGAAGCAACGCAACATTTTTAATACTACACGTAGGCTTCGTTGATGCTCCACTTTCTATTATCTATAAATTATCACCTTTCATTAGAGTAGTGAATACGAATTCATTTATGCTTCTTCAAAGGCTGAAGAAAATAGCGAAAAATACTTTGAAGAGGAAATTCTCAATCCTCTAATTACCATATGCTCAGTTTCAACGATATCAATTGAACTATTCGCAAGTCAAAATGATTAATTCCATTTTCAGAATTTTCTTTTCATTTTTAACATCAAATTATTTGATCGATACCTAACCTTCTATAATCAACATAATTTACTACTTCTTATTTCTTGAAGTTAATCGATTGGACAAACGAGTGACTCAATTATCATCACCCTTCTAATAATTTAATCCTTCAGCCCTAAAATTAAATCGTATACTTCTAAATTATCCACATCACCTTCCGATGCATTCGAACTACGAATTTACCATTGTTTCTTTAAAAATCAAAAGAAGCCACTAAAATTCGATCAGCGAACGCAATCTCCTAATTACGATCATGCACCCGACGAAATTAAAATAATTACCCAGTGTTATCTAATCTCATCGTTCGTCTCCAATGAAAAAAAGAGAAAAAGAAAAATCCCCCTACGTTTCACCTTCACGTATCTCACACGAATGCACCATCAGGCCCACGTAACGTTAATAATGCCTTCGTCGATTAATATTCTGCGGGAAAAACGTATGTAGGCTGGAAATTTACTCCTGAGCGACCAAGGTCGCGCAATTCTCGCGATATCTTCCGTAATCGATAATCGCTTCTATCACGACACCCACTCGTGCCCGCTTAGCCTACTTCCTTCGAGCGCTCCACGTGTGACCGCACACCCTTGTCTCGAAGGGTGTACACGCACACACGGCACACGAAGCCGGGTACGTGGCCACGTAACGCCGACTGGTGTACGTAACGGGGGGGTTAGAACATTTAGCGAGTACATTAAGGAAATTGCGTGGACTCTTCGCACCGCTCCCTGTCACAGTCGGCCAGCTCTCGCATTCTTCCGTATTAACCGCACGCGCGAGGGGACCGAGTAAGGGTTGCCTCTTTCCAAGCGACACGGAAGGCTGCCGTGCATACGCGCCAGCTCGTTCCTAGATGGACGAATGGATAGAGGGACTGGAGGATTGAAAAAGATGCGCGGTCACACCAGTAGTATGTCACACTGGATAAATATTTCGGTGTGTTATTCGAAGCAAGAGCGATGGAGGACGGCTTTCGTGGAGGAATTTGGTGTTTTAAGGCGAGGGAGAGTTGGGTGGCTCGCTAGATGTATGGATGATACTTTTTATAGCGTTGGGATAAGGTTTTGGCAGGAAATTTGACGTTCCGAGTGAATGTGTAGCTGGTATTCTTTGGAGAGTTAGGGTAGGTTTTGGGAAGAAATTTGGCGTTTTAAGAGTGAGGAATTTTCGAGACTGGATGCTTGGAGTGTTGAGACAGGTTTCAAGGAGAAATTTGGTGTTTCAGAGTGACGAATTTTTGGGTGGGTTCTTGAATATATGGATGGGACCATTTAAAGAGTTGGAATAAGTTATAAGAAGAAATTTGGCATTTCGATAGTGGTATGAGGAGGTATTTTGGTAGTGTCAGGTTCGGGATATATGGGTTATTTGTATGTAGAAGTCGTAGGGATGTTAATTTAGTTAGAGTATGGTGTTATATGGGGTTGGATAAAAGGGTGCCGAATAAAGTTTGTTGGGGTACGTCGGTAGATAAATGTCCTTATAAATAATAGAAAGATGGAAATATATAGGTTGGTTAAAACGTAAGTCAGAAAAAGGTTTTTAGTACAGTAATGTTATTTTCCTTTTAGAAAAGAAAACTTGGTCTATTTTTTTTTAGAAATTATTTTCATATTTATTAAATACTTTAGAAATACCCTTTACCGAAAGAGGGAATCACCATCTAATAAAAATCCGATATTACTTACTGAAAAACCTAATATTCATAAATAATTTAACAGCAGTGAAGTTTGATAAATTAAAAAATTGACATTTCATTTAGAATCTTGAATAGATCTTTTTACATCGATATTTGCTGTAAGTGTGTCACGTGATTGTAATGTACCATTAAAAATGGCAAAAATCAGGGAGCAACTTGCATCGGTAATATGTGCATTAAAGTTTGGTTGATAGCAAGTAAGAAATGCTCGTGGGAAAGGGCGAGTGCTCAGATCGAGAGAACGGTGTGAACATTAGAGAAATTGAGAGGCAAACAGCTAATCAAAGGCGCACAGGGACAAACGACGACGAAACTAAACGCGAGAAAGTTTGCAGCCGCGAAAGCAAACGAGAAAGAGAGCGGAACAAAGGAACAAAAGGGGATAGACAAGAACGGAAAATAAAAATTCGACGAGAGATAGAGCAGAGACACAGAAGCATCGTAGGGAGAGTCGTGCGGCACCAGACCCTGATGGGACAAGTAGGGTCAAGTGAACTAAAGCAAAACTACCGGGATAGGGGTGTTAAGGGGACAATATACGTTTCTGGTCGAGGGAGGATGATGATTTTAATCTATTACCGGTCGACTCGGTGGAAGTGGCTTCTTGTTACACGCTCGTTTAGAAGAGACGGACTCTAAATTGATCCGCCACGGTCCTTTCCACTTTCGTACTGCCAATAAATTGCACGGATTCAAAATGGCGATACTTTTAAATAAAACTAAGTTTCCGTTTCTTAAATACAAGATTAGTCACTTTTCCTCAAAATAGTTCATGAAATAGCGTGGAATTGTTAAATGAAAAAAATTTATTTCGGAAATATTGACATTAATCATGTTCATTATCAAGGTTGTAATTTTCATTTCTTTTAAATTATTATAAAATGAAAATTACTACCTTGATATTCAATAAAATTAATTAATATATAATAATAATTACAATGAAAATTAATTATTGCTATTAATAGTTTCTTTATCGTATAAAATTGGTTTTCCTTTTTTATTTATATAGTTAGAGGAATATTCCGAAATTGTTGAATGAAAAAATTTATTTGAGAAATAAAATGGTTTAGAAACATAGACTTTAGTCATAACAATGGTAATCTAACTAATTTTTACTTTACCGAAATTTTTTAATTTATAAATTCCTAATTTCTAATTATTTAATACGATAATTAATTTCACTATCTATCATAGAGTCTCCCACCCACGATTTCCCTTTTACACAATGTTGAATTAAATAAAATTCATTATACGCGAGATAATCGACTTCGAATATTACAATAATAAGAAAAAGTCGTGACGGATATGTTACTAATTAAAATCGAATAATGTATATTCTTAAATCGATAATCACGCAATTATGGCACCGGAAACGCAGATGTCTTTGACGTCTCTGCGGCCATTTTTCTTTCCGCGATTGACAAATTATCCGGCATCGTGATTTTCATACAAGGCGCGACGTTACGGGTTTTTACACACGGATATTATTTCCGGGCGAGGTCGAGAAGCCGGAAATCAAAGGGTCGCAAGGTGGACGATACAGAGGCCATGTTATTAATATTTTTTTCGTTTGCCTCAGCGAGCACAGCTGCCGTTGCTCTTATTTTCCTTTACTCGTTCGCGTTACGACTCTAGAAGGGCTTCTAATGAAAACCCATTCCGTGCTGTTCCTTTGAGGCTACGTATTAAGGGGGTGGTTGCATCGAAAGCACCCCTGCGGAACGTGTTTTCAATCAAATCCTTTCAGCCACTGACATGATTATTGAAAGAATAACAAACCAGCAATTTGGCTTCTCGATCGTTTTCGTGTATGATCATTATGACCTCGTCAACGCGTACGTTTGTCTGTCCTTTTGTTTCTTAACATTTTTTCTATATATCGTGCCTTGTAAATTTTCTCAATATGAAAATAGTTAACTAATATAATAATTTAGTTAAACAGAGAACTAAATGTCGTGAGTAATCTTATAATTAAATTTGAAGTTCAGAAGTGTACATATTTTTATAATTTCCTGGCTCCTTTCTTAGTTTCTTAATTATCGTAAATTTTCTAGAGAAATTGCAGTCATTCGTTGGATAATTGTCAAAATTTGCAAAAATATATGAGAATAATAGTACGAATAAAGATAATTATATTTCGATTATTATATAATAAGTTAGTGTATCGTATAAAAAATATTTGTTAGATTATAATAATTGATAATACGTCAATTATCTTTAATTTAGAATAGTTATCCTTAAACGCACTTCAACGCAAATTCTTTCCTCTGACTGCATTAGAAGCTCAATAACGAGCCATTGACTCCTAACAACAGAAGGGTTGTGGATCCTGTAACTGATACACCATGTATATATGGCGGTAAGATCCTAGAAGCCAACGGTGTCGAATAGAGTAATAAGATATTACACAATTCATTGACCTGTGGCATCATTCACAAGCATCGTCCAACTTCTTTTGACAGGAAGCATGGAAGATGCTAAGGAAAGGCTTCACCATCTGTCCATTGACACGTGCCAACTTTTGTTAAATAGACAAAATATCAGTCTACAGTTTCTTCGATTTACCATAGGACTCTAATAAACCTGCTTTGACAGATGTCATAGATCACCACGTTATAAACACTAGAAAAGTGGTAAAATAATTAGCGTTCCTCGTGTTACGAAGTAATGACGTCTCTGAAGTTCTAAGAGGTATTTTCTTCGAATCAGTGAAACTTATTTTTGCTTTTATTATTCACTGCAGTTTGTTAAACTATTGCAAGCATAGAAGTCGCATGTCAAGATTCAGGGTCGTAAATCTCTTCCAAAAGCTGTGATTCCTTTGAAAATAATGAAACACCAATGACTGGTCAGGAAACAGCTGCTTGAAACAACTATATCGAAGCAGTTGAAGTTTCAGCTGCTCGAACTGTTCATCTAAAAGGGAAAAGTATATAGAGTATATAATCATCTTCGTGTCTTACAAAATTTGTCACTCTTTTAAGTAGCTATAATAAATAAAATATTCTTTTCTCGTCTTCTACAGCGTAGTTGGGAATTTAATCCTTCGAACTCCTTTGACAACTGATGTCCATAGGTGCTGCCAAAAAATTCAAGTCGCCCTTGGTACTTTTAAATATATCATCAAAATAATAGCGAATTAAGTTTTTATAAATTTGTTTCAAAAATTCTATCGACGAATAATTTAAAATAATAGATACATCTCGGAAAGAAAATTGAAAAAGAATTAAGAATGCAAAGGGTTCTCTACTTCTTCGTCATTTTCATTACAAATCCACTAATTGACAGCAGAATTAACAGATAAATATAAATAAATATATTCAACACTCTAAAATTACTTTGGGATTTATGTTCCTATAAAAAGAGGAGAAAACTAACTATATTTTTAATACAAAAATATAGAACCTAATAATTATCATGCGTATACCACCTCTTCATTGGTACAAAATCATATTCAACACTAAATCTACCACTGTTCAAATGACTGTTTTTAACCTTTTGATTTAAAATTTTTATCATTTTCGTCTCTTGATTACCTGATTTGTCGATTTTTCAATATTTCCTATAATTCCAATTTTATACCTTTCCTCCTTTCATCCGCCGTTCAGTTAAAGCGCAGTTAGAAACCGCAATTATAGTACATTCACTTGACTCCCGATATACACACGTCGTCAGAAGTAGTCATCATCGTCTTACAATTTCCCCGCCACAAACACCCACGCGACTTCCACCATCTCAGTTATCGACCACCTAATTGCAAATACAAATTTCCACCGTTGGCCGTTTTCCAATACCCCTGGTCCCTTTTCTCGGCACTGCCGAGCGTGCTCGAGAGGACCAATCCGAACCGGAGTCGGTCTCCGTCGGTTTGGACCAAGTCTTCGGCCTCGATTCTCACATTATATCACCGGCGTGTCCCCGGAGATGTAACAAGCCGAGCGAATTCACGAGGGAGTTATGGGAACGGCATTGCAAACACCAAACCCAAGAGTATCCGATGTACCAGCTAGCATATTGCACGAGGCGCCCGTGGGGCTTTCCGTGCTAGAAGTCGACGATGAACGACAGCCAGAGAGAGAGAGAGAGAGAGAGAGAGAAGCATGGCTTATTTGAGAGAGGTGCTCGTGCTGGGATGCAGCACGAGAGACAGATAGGGTGGAGAGAGAGAGAGAGAGAGAGAGAGAGAGAGGAACACGTGGATCTGCTTATGGGACAATGTGCAAGTGTTACGACCTGCCATTGTGTCCACGCTGTTCATGGCTGTTCTTGCTGCACACTTGACACGTTCCGCGATGGCACCCATGGGTCGTAGGGAGATCGGCTACTTGCCTTCTCACGGTGGAAATAAAAAAAGTACTGGTGACCCGTGGCGGAACACCATGAGAATTTTCCATCCTACTGATGATTGACTGACGAGCTCCCTAGCGTGAGTATACGCATATAAAATCCAATATTTTAGTTCTTATATAATGGACATTAAGAGTGGTATAAATGTCAAACGTGTGTTTAGTTCTTAGGAATAATGGTTTAATCGTATTCCTCTTAATTTGGGATTATTTCGCCGTAGAAAGAGTTATGAAGCTTGCTACCTAAGTTGCAGGTGGACTTTAGAACAAAGTAATTTACATGTTGGAAATTATTGCAATCTCTCTGTGAACCTTATTATGGGAATTTTCTTCACAGCTGGGGGATGAAAAATATATTCTTTTCAATAGTTTTGAAATGCAATGTAAAAATTATAAATTGTGATATGACAATCGAATACGTAGTTTGTCTATACATTTTCCTTCTGTTGTGTTCTGTTTCTGTCAAGGCGTGTGTCAGTTAGATGCGTTGTGGTATAAAGGGTAGTGCCTCGTGTCTGAGACGAAAGATTTTAAAAAAGATTATATAAGAAACGTAGTAAATATATAGATCCAAGAAAGAATGACGTGTATTTATTTCATGACAGTTAATAACATATTTAATAGCTAAACGATTCTCTAAATCATCAATTTGTTTAAAATTTGTAATAGAAATTATTGTCTTCTTTTTCTTAAAATTGGTTGAAAATGAGGCGAAAATACTTGTTCGAGGACCATATATCCACCATGAATTTCATCAAAATCGATTATTAACGCTTGGGAAACCTGCTTTGTATCGAAGAAAGTATAAAATACGGAACTTCCGAGATAATTCAGAAAGCTTGCTAGATCTCCTTTGTCGTGCAACGAATGAACCGACAGTGAGGAACATCGATGATGATTTTCGCTGAAACAGTGATCCAGGATCTGATAATCGCGCAGAAACGCGAATGAAAAATTTGAAAAAGAAATTTCAAACCCGTTGTGTGGAAAGGTTAGGCCGGTCTTAACTTCTCGAACGTGTGTCAATCCATCGAACGTGGATTATCGGATGACAGAAGGATAACAACTCTTGTAAATGGATTAAACACCGCGCGCACGAACTGTGGGAATTATCGAAGATCGATATACTAAGCTACGCTCGACCTGGATTTCTGTTTAACTTTAAGCAACAAGAGCTACGACGCACTTCATGATCGGGAAAGTTAATCGACATTGAAGGATCCTACGAGGGGGAGCACGTTCCAGGAATCATCGCACAGGAATTTTAAATAAACATCGAAAGAATGATTAATCATCTAAGAGCGTCTATTCAAAAAATAGAAATTGTAAAATCGGAAACACCTATTTTTGGAAATTTTCTATGATACGTTAGAGGCCAATGTTAAGCTGAATCATCGTTAGGGTACACTTCCATCTGTGAAAATTTGTATAAAATATGTAATGCGTACTTCATGTAATATAAATTTATTGGAAATAAGATAACATCAATATTATAATAATAAAAAAAAAAAAAATAGAATCGAAATGTATGAAGGGTAGATTTCAGATTTTCAAGGTGAGTGATAGAGACCATGTTGTCTATCAACGGGGTCTGAATATTTCCACATTTTCACAAAATATATTTTTCACAGGATATACTATACTTGTCCTAAATGTTAAACCCCTTGCACTATGATCTAAAATTGTTTAATTCTAATTAGCCACTATATATCTATTTCATTCGCAATAGAATTATGAAAATTCGTAGGATTTATTCGAAATTTTGAAAATACGTCAAATATAATTTTGTTTTAATATGGAGTTTAACACGAGAAGCTTAGAACGAGTTAGACAATTAATAATTACCTATAACCACTGAAAATATTCGAACAAATAATAATAATCGAAATTTGTGGTACAACTTCATCGACAATGTACCATTATACAATATTTCTACTTAATTACCCAAAATCCAGCACGAAGACGTACCACAAATCGTCTAATAAATCGCAAGTCACTGATCACGAACCATCCAACAAATCCAAGCGCGAAATGTTTCAAAAAAAAAGTGCCAGCAATGCGACTCGAGAGTTCTTCACGGATGCATCGAATTACAAGGGTGTAATTTTTCCATGACAAAGTTACGCGGCGTAGCGCAATCACATGCCACGGTAATCATCGGAACTGTGCAACAGCGAGTTTCACGGTTTCCATGGGAGAGGGTACGTGTGGGAAGAGGTTCCGTTCGAGGGTGTAGAACTCTGGAAACGGCGGCAAACCCCCCGGGAAATCAGGGAGGCACGGGACTTGGCCGACTACGTACAACCGGATGGATCGCCCTGGTCGTACGCATCAAGGATACGTTCCTGGTTTCACCGGCGTCGACATTAGCCGTGTTTTCGTTCCTGCTCTGAAAAGAACGGGGAGTAATTTGAATTTGGAGAAAGGCAGTAGAGATCGATTTTCGATCGCATCTTCATCAATTTCTTTAAAAAATAAGAAACAAGTACGCGAATATGCGAAAAGAAGGGAAATAGGTATGCGAATAATTGGTGAAAGAGGTATGCAAAGTAGAATGCGATTAAAGGGTTAAGGGTGTCTTTATGGTTGTCAACGAAGGGATTCTTGGAGTGAGTATAATGCATGTCATTTGTGCGTCATTTGATGTGTGGTGAAACTAAGTACTATACTTGTAGAGTATATTATTATCGCGATAACATTCTTCTGTGAAAATATTTTTTTAAATCGATACCTATTGTAAAAAGTGATATCATTCGACTTTCACAGCTCGACGACAACTTTTGTTTTTATTTCTGTTATTATCGTCTCACTGTGACAAGAATTAAAAAGACATTCGTTCCTATTTTTATATTTTTTCAACTAGTTATTTGAAATTTTGAAGCTAACGAGTTAATGATAGAGCTAACGTAAAATATTTTTATTAATGAACGTAACTTATAACGAGATATTAAAAGGAAATTCGTAATTTATTTGAGACGTGTAAAATATTTTTATTTTACGACTCGTGATTGTAATTTGCAATAATTATAAAATGAATATAAAATATGTTACTCGTCTTTGTTACATTTTGCAGATTATTTAACGAATCGTGTTATTTCCTGAAAATAAGTTTAAAAAATAAGAACTATCGTGGCATTATCGCTAGTGTTGAACTTATTTGAAATTCGATGTACACATTCATGCTTCTCGTGGGTGTCCGATTATATCGAATTACGATTGAAATTATACGATACTCGATATTGTTCGTTGCACGGGTATTATACGAATTAGCTAATTAAATATTTAATTTAATTTTACAAGCTGAAATACGATCGACTTTTCCGTTATTTTTATTTCATCCCATGCGTCGGAATGAAAATTATCATACTTTTATTTAAGCAGGATATATATTTCGCGATGATTGAATAGAGGCAATTCAATCGATTTGTTTGCGTCGTTATCCACTGATTCGAATCGAAGTCACGTACTCGACACGCGCGAAGTTTATACAGTATTAAGCTAATATATTACTAATTCGATCAAATCTTTTATTAAGCGATAAAGCGCGTTTTGCGATGTTTCAAATTATTATAAAATTCCTACGAAATTATTATAACATCTTTTTATTTAATCTCAAGGAGGCGTCATTTCCTGCATTTGCTACGAAAATCCGAAATCTGCCAAAATGTCGATTTCAGTCGTGGTTGAGTTATGGTATACTAAGATTTAACACTGTAATTAATAAATAGCTAATATTTATTAATTAATCATTAAACAACAGTACAGGTCTAAATTCAAATTACAATGAATCAAAAATTATTGTCAAATGTTACATGCACAATAAGAAGAAAGGCGTATTAATTCAAGAAATACTGAATTTTCAATCGGTAATTTGCAATAACAATACAAATATACTTTTATTTTATATTCACTCTAAAAGAAATACTAGTTTCTCGTGATATATTATAGAGATGTATTTAATTAATAATATAATATTTGTTTAAAATTATTTAATAGCCATTTGTGTGGAATAAAATTTCGAAAAGGATACGAGATAAATCAATTCTACGACGAACGGGAAGATAGAGCAGCACGAAACGGAAACATACTTAAACCACGCATTGAAGTCTCCATCAAAAACACACGAATGTTCGAAGGTCCACGGCAAACGAAGACCAGAATGGCCCATGTCACGTGCGCGACATTCATCAACGTCGGGTCCTTCAAAGGACCAAAGGACCTGCTCTATCTCTACCTTTTTCCTAAGTCCCCTTTGGCTCTCTTCGGATGCACGCGTCCAAAACGGCACGTGACTGGATAATTGTGTCCATTGATGCCACGCAATCGATAACGTTTGAAAAATCTATCGAACAGGTTGCGGACATGGATCGACAGCAGGTGATTTGACCGATTGTTTCTGCATTGTTCGATCCATCAGCATCGCTGATCAGGAGTTGAGCAACTTTGAACGACCAAGCAGATTGGCGACGATTGGTAAAGTCATGCGAAGTCAGACTTAGTTTAATAAATATAGAAAACTTTCGTGGAAAGGGATTTTGAAGTAATTTTACTGTAAATTAAGTTATTGAAAGTAAATTTCTCAGGATTTTTAACGAAAATTTAATTTAATTTAATTCATTTTATTTTATTAATTTTTAATTTTATTTTCTCGCCTTGACTAAAGTCAGACGTAGCTGAATTTAATATCGCTGGAATAGATTATTTGTTTGGTGTAATATTATGGAATATGTATAATTGATACAGGTATAATATACTTATAAATTTTCCGGGTGCCTCGTAATTATTCTCCAATTTCATTTTAATTGCGCATATTAATCACGTATATTAACCTTCGAATGATATTATGTAAAAAAAGAGCCACGTTGAGAATATCGAATTTTACTAACAGCCCGTAATTTTCATTGCCAAAGTTACCTCTTTATTAAGCCATCGTGTACGTTCTCATTAAAATAATTGTATACGTAATAAATTTAATTGCAGTCAGGTTGGAATTACCTCGACGTAACAGTCAACCGATATCGTTTGTCTTATCGAAGGGACAGCGACTTTTTGAATAACTTTTCATTTCTACACATGCAGGCACATTTAATCTCTCGAGCCTTTCAACGTATTACAATTCACCATGATTTCCAACTTTATTATATCGATACATAAACAGTGGACAAAGTTAGTATTCGAACGCTATATTTCGAGGGAATACTTTACCTCAAAACTTTGATTTTAATAAAAATTTATGTATATATGATATAAATAATGGATTATACATGGAATAACCACTTTACTGGCAGAAAATATCTTTGAAAATTTTAAAAGAATTTCTTTTTGTTATTGAAAAATTGTCTTATATATAAACAAGCCTTCATTAAAATCAGAATTGTTGAAATACAAAATTCTCTTAAAATATTTATAATTGCAAACGACACAATTTCAGAAAATTTATTTATTAATTGGATTGCAAAATAAAGAGTAGCGTAGTAAACAAGAAATCGTATAATAATTAACACGTAGAATTATTCAATTTCGATACCTCGCACACTGTTACATTATTTTAAATTTGATATATTAATTAATATCGAGCTTCGAAATTTTATCAAATGGGGACCTAGAGGCACCTCTCGAGTGCAAAGGGTTAACATATGATAACGCGTGACATTGCGTTGTTATAGCGTTCGAATGTCGATTTTTCAAAATACTCGTTTCTGATTAACGATTCTCGCTTGCCCTGTATAAATCTTCGATCGAATTATCGAACGATACATTTAATATTCTCGTTGCAGTAACGTTCGATTTTATTTTCCACGGAGATATTGCAGCGTCGCGATGTCTTTCAATTTTATCATCCGAGGGATCCGCTTTTTACACCGCAACAACTTTCTTTACGATTCTCGATGGTTTCATCAAGGAAAGGTCAAACATTCGCGGCTTCCTCGGTGCCTGCGAAAAAAAGGGAGGAAGGAAAAGGAAAACTATGAAAACGCGATCGAATTAAACCCTTCCGGTCTCGTGCATAAACTTTAATCACAGAATTTTTCTGCTTCCGACGATAATCGTTTCGCCGAATGCCCCGGTTGGTCTTAATTATTCTAGCAACGGTAAAACGCAGTAATTAAGGGAACGTCCAAGTTTCCCCGAGGGATACCGCAGTCGGATGAAATCCAGATCATTCCCTTTAACCCCCAGGGATACGGAATCCCACGATCAAGAAGCCCGTGCCAATTTCGCGATCGTATCGGCAGCCGCGGGACAGATTCGAAATTGATTATAAAAATAGCCGCTTTTTCATAGGGTAGATCGTTATCGGTTATACTCGTGGAACTGTCGAATAGATTTTGGCAAATTGTTGCCGATAATGATATTATTTCACATGGGTATAATGGAATTAAGAATTCGTGATTTCTGTTTCTATTTGTAATATTTATTTATTTAGTTTTGCTTAATTTATTCAATACAGAAGTGAGAAAATTGTGGAAATAATATCTTTAACGAAGAATAATAAAGAATAAAGAAAATAGTGTCTCTAATGCTCGCAGTACGAGAATTTTGAACCCGTAAAATGACATGCTTTCCCGATTTTAGTTTGATCGACAAGTGATCTATACATAGGGTATTACTTAACTCCATATTTTGACTTTTAAAAATTATGGACCCAAGCGATTCTTTACATTTAAAATGAAATTAAAATATTCCAGACATAAAAATTACAATATTAAGTATCGTAAAATGTTAGAAAATTTTTAAATTAAAAATATACTCCCAATTTTTGTTTTGCGGAGTAGAATTGCTTATCACATTTATTAATCACTCTATGTTATTTAATTTTATAAAATTAAATTAGATTTATTTATTTCAACTATTTTATATACATCTTACATTTCCTTTGGTTCTTCGTTATCGCGATTGCTATTTATTATTCTATATTCTAATCTATTCTTATATCTCTGCTAGAAATTAATTTTACAAATTCTACGTATATTCATGTTTCTTAGAAATCGTAACTTATATACTCTTCTGAAGTAATCATTTATTTTTATTTTTCTCTATGAACAAAACTATTTAATACGTAACAAAATCATTTCTTTCCAATTCCTGAAACTTGAGACACCAATATTGATTAATTAAAATCATCATGAAGGGTATACAAAAATTCTATTGCACAATGCAGTTCGCTAGAGACGCAGATCAGAAGAAACGAGAACGAATTAACACCGAATACGATTAAAGCTAACACCTGAATTCCTAGTACCGACACCACTTTTTCATCCAAACTACTTTCTACTTCGCCACATCTACAACGTTACGTCACGTCAACGTCATATTACCGATTCTCCTTAGCAAGGTATTAAATTCTACCATTTTTTCTCCGATTTTTCTCTCCGGAAACGCACCCCGAATTATCAATCTGCGATCCTATATAACCCGAAAATCCAAAGAAATTGACGTGAAACGCGTGGAAACTCCGCCAGTTTACCCAGTTTTGCTTGTATATTACGTTCGTATTAATATTCACAGAGCTCGAAACTAAAATGGAGGCAAACAGAGCGGCGAAAGAAAGACTTTGTCCTTCAATCGGGTTTCTGGCCAGCGAGTTTTCCAGCTTGGATTCGAGCAACCACGTCCTGAATGCGGCCGTACGGACCACGTATTATGCCAGTTCATCGCTTGGCAGGTTGAGTAATCAAGCGTAATGCTTTCGTGTTTCGGGCACGCTCTATTTGCACCACGCATGATAGCCAACGCTAATAACGTCCCATGAGGACCTAATGTCGAGCCTTGCTCCGCTCATAATCCAAACTGTGCGTGCGCGTCCACAACTTTCCGTTTCCCTTTCCGCCGTATACTCGTTGCAACCGTTAAGTAATATTTTTTCCCCCTTTTATTACGTTTTTACAAGCATTTTTTAAATTTCGGGACATCATTGTACCTGAGATTTTGCGACATTTGTAATTTTTCCGGCTGTTAAGGGGTTGAAGATGTAAATTCATAGTAGAGGAGAGGTTCGTTGATACGTATTGGTGATATATTGGTTTGGGGATTGGTAGATTTTTGAGTTTAGTTTTTGATTAATTTTCTTTCGTAATATCTTTCGAAAGATTCTTTGAATCATTCTTGCTATT
Organism: Eufriesea mexicana; assembly: GCF_001483705.2. Lineage (NCBI taxonomy): Eukaryota > Metazoa > Arthropoda > Insecta > Hymenoptera > Apidae > Eufriesea > Eufriesea mexicana. Next base: position 695,034 of record NW_016908372.1, read on the forward strand.
ATTGCAGTAATTAGAGCGATTAATTAGAGTAGTTAAATTTCTTTTCTTTCGTAATTAGTGTAAAAATATCGTTTGAATATTTCTGCAATGTCAAATATTGAATATCGCTGAGATTTTTAGTTCGCTGAATATTTAACTTTTGCGGTAAGAGAGATGGTTACAATTTTAAGTATTTTATTTAAAATTGTGAATTTATTTTAAAAAACGAAGAATATTATTTGTGACGTGGAAATTAATTTATTTTCGAGCTTCGTTAAGCATCGTATCTCGTGTAATGCCGTGAAATTGATCCATAAAATTTCTGGAGGGTTAAGGGTAAGTTCGTTCAACGAAAACAGCGTCGAAGCTTGCATGATTAAGTAAATGGTGGATGGCAGACCCTTTTGGCTTCGGGGACCATCGAAGCGAGGCATATAATTATTAACAGGCTTATAATATATCGCTCTTATAACGAGCTTACAATTTTGGGGAAGAGCTATGAAAACAGAAAGATTGCAATTTCCATGAGTTTTGAAATTTGGAAATATATCGAAACGCGCCGTTTGTATATACCAAATTAAGGTCATCTGTCAAACAAAGCCACGCGAGTTTTTTCCAGATCTTTGTCATACGCGACGTATGTCGCAATGGTCGCTGAAAAATGCGCCATAAATCATGAATTACGATTCATTATTATAATTACACGTGAGTGCCACATGTGTATCTTCCTATCAGATATGCTCGATGATCAATCTACGTGTAACGCCACTCTTTAGCGCGTTGTATAAATAAACAGGGACGCGCGAATATCGCGTGACTTTTCCTCTGCAGTAGCCCCTATTTTGTTCGGGGAAAAATATTTCGCACGTACCGGCGTAATTTGCACAGGGAAATCAGATATATCTAGTTCGAAGGATGAAAGTTTTAGCTTTCCTCTGTCTCCCGTAGGTTCTACGCAAATTCAGTCACGCGAGTCGGCCATATTTCTTTTTGTAATGGAGATGACGAGTGTCTGTGAATGACGACGAAGGTTGCGATATTAAATCGCGAATTAAATTTTAACGTTAATATCAAACTAATGTAGTTGCGCATTAAACGAAATAAAAATCTGATGGTGACTGAATCACGAAGTATAATAATTATTAGTAAAAATACGGACTCTTCGAGGCGTTAATCAAAGATAAAAATCCATTCATCTCTATCTTAGAACCTAGATAGAATAAAAAGCAACGAGAAAAATAAAAGAATTCACGTCATTACCAGGAGAAAATTTCGAATAATTCTCTAATATGACACTTGAGTAAAGTGAAAGAATAAATCGTACAACTCGAACAAGAGACTCGTATGTAAAATAAAACAATGGATTCTACAATTCGAATCAAAAATCTCGAAGAAGAAATCAGGAATAAACCTGTTACACGTTACCTAGGTAAAATACAACCAAAAATAAAACAATGGATTCTACAATTCGAACCAAAAATCTCGAAGAAGAAATCAGGAATAAACCTGTTACACGTTACCTAGGTAAAATACAACCAGAAGAAATCGTATAATTCGAGGAAAAATCTCATTTCAGGATAAAGAAACTACGAATAACCCTGTAATACAACCTGCAAATGAAATAAAGAAGAAAGCATGCATGTGATGCAACATCTAGCTAAAACGAGGACTAAATAGTTCCATCGAAAGTCTTCTGATCGTCACGAACCGTCGAACTTCGACTATTCGTCGCTTCTTCGTTCCCCAGAATCTGATGCTTCCTCTCTTCCATCCTGCGTATCGTTCCTTCTCGAAGCTAGCCATCGAAGTCCCCGTCGCGAAACACCAGTCTCGGTGCGTGAGCCCAGTGGAACGAACACGCGTTCGTAGGCTGGCACAAAAGTCACTGGCATCTCTCGTCTCCTAGATTCTAATCAAGGGCTGCGTGTACCTATTAGGGGCAGTCATTGTGCGTGGGTGCACCGTGAATACGAGCCACACGAGACTGAGCCAGCTCTCTCGCCCCCTCGTAACGCTGCGACGAAAAGCATAGGGGATGACTTACTACCCAGCGAGAACGTCACTTGTCACGTCCGATTATGCGTGATTCCCTTATTTCCAGGTTGCAGATACCGCGATCCTCCGTGTATACAGGCGAGCCTGTTTTGTGCAAGCACGCCAGACACCCTACTCTACTAGCATCGACGCAGCCGCGACTATCTAAACGCGCTCGCCTGTTCCGCGTCTGCAGCTTCCATTCTTCCCCGTTTCTCTTATTGCCCTTTCGAGGGGTGGCTCTCATTGTTCGCGTGGAGAACCGATGAGAATAATGCCCAGAAATTTCGTAGTCGCTGATCAAGAGAGGCGAGTCCGCTGTCTTCGCAGCAGCGTTCCACGGAAACGAGCTAAAGTCGCGAGGATCCCGAGATTTCGAGGAGGATGAGGTACAGGTATCTGTTGCAGGTGTAGGAGATGTTGCGTCTTTCATTTAAATTCAACGCACTGAATTTTGGGAATAGAGACAGGCTAGGCTACCGAGTTCTACGATATGTAGAAGTTAATTAATGACAGGTTTTCAATGTTTTACATGATACTTTGGACTATATGTGCATTCTATTTTATGCCGGTACGATGAGGGTGGGTATGTGGGATTTTATTGCGTTGGATGATGTTACTTTCTATTTCATAGGCTAAGGAAAGAGAGATTAGTATAGAGACTATATAGACAAGTACTACGTGTTTAAACAATTTTTCAGGGATCATTGACACAATCATTGTCGGTGTGACATGACACGTTGATAGTTGGTTAAGAATAGGACAATTATTTGCTCGAGGTGTCAGCTCTTCTTCGGTATAATTCATTTCTATATTTCCTTATGTTCAATTAATTACAAGCTTCCTTACTTGAAGTTTGACATCCCATATGGAACCCATAATCTTCCTCTTCCTTTATTATAATTCCAAGAATATACAATATACGTATATCGTCACTAGGTCTTGCTTGACAACGATTAGCGACAGACGGTTCTTTAAGGAGATTCTGTTTGGCTTTGAATGGTATATTGTATGCTTTTATATACCGCGTGCTACTATGTCCAGTATTTATATGGACCCTTGGTAGGCTATGTATTTTGTTAATTTGAAGTACGAGGCTACTGAATTATTACCTCATACTCCAGGTACTTGGCGTATATGATACCCAAGTGTCAATGTGCCATTGCGTTTTATCTGGGGTACGGGGGCAATATGATATTTCCTAATGAGTAATAATACCGCCGAAATGGTATTTCAAGGATTAACAATATACAACGAATTCGTTGTAAATCCAATACAACCGGTCATGGTCTAGCCACCGGAATTTAAAAAATTCGATTTTTATCGAGACATATGTTACTTCTGCAATAAGATCAAATCCATCGATCCTCGTCAGCGCACCTAAACTCTCAGACGTGATCCAGAGAATCCTTTCGACCAGTGGAAGCCGAATTGCTCTTGGAAGGAAGAAGCAGGCCAAGAGCCTGACGCAAAAACAGACGCGACCCTACAGGCTTCCAGAAGTTATCGGGCTACTTCCGAACGTTAAATGTTATATCCACCAGCTATCTTCCAGATCGTGCATCTGTCGCGCATTTCGGTGAATCACTCCGTTCATGGACGGTGGGCGCTGCTCTACATTATGGCTTCCATAGTCCACGGGTGTTCCGGGATATTGCGTACCCGTTATAGACTTCGTAGTACTCGATGGTCAGCTGCGGAAGCGCTCGTGCCACCGGTGAAACCATAAGGCCTGCAATTATGGGGTTTGCGGTCGGCCCGTGATGATTTGTTGGAACGATCCCCGTAATTAACGGGATGACTTTCAACTTCGTCCCGGCTTCTGCTCGCTCGGAATCTTCTCGCGTGATTTTCTTTTCGACGTCTGCCTTCTGGTGGGAGAGTCAGCTCTGAACTCGATCCACGCTCGGTCTTGCGCTCTGATTTCGTTTGAAATTCGTCGAGATAGAGTCGAGCGTCGAAAACCAACCTAGATCGTAGACGGGGAACGATCGTATCGTGGTAGATCGCGTTGTTTAGGTCTCTACTCTGTTTCATTTTCTGCCTTTTCACGGTCGTGTTATATTTCATCGACAAGGTATCGAGTGCAATAAAGTTGGAGGTACGTATCGATGGTATAGAGATACAGTAGAGTAGGGATTTATTGTAGGAGCTATTTTTACGAGTTTATCAGGCTTAGAAAATGTATACCGAAGAAAGGAGTGTACATAACGGTGGAAAAATCTCGATAAAATTACTGATACAAGATTATCTGCGAAAGAATTATCGGTGTGAAGATATGGTTGACGTTGGATGTATCTCCTGCGCTCTAGTTTTGTAAGTTCCTTTGATTCTTACTTCTTTCATCATGCCGGATTGAACTGTTTCTCCGGCTGCTCGCTGCACGCTTCTCTTTCTCCTTTAACTCGTCTTCGTTTTGGACTAGATACGCAATGTTGAAATTGACAGACAGCCGAGTCTTTTTAATGGAACATAATACTTATCGTATATTCGGATTCTAGGCTAAAAAGGTTTTCATTGGAAACACAATGCATGTCTCTATCTATATATATTTTTTTCAATTATTAATATATAGTGTATGAAGTATTATTGCGAAACTATTATTACGTATATGTAACACCAGAAGAAAATCAAGAATTCAGTATTTCAGGATCCACCTACATCAACGATGCATTTCGATCTTTTCCAACGATGTATTCCTAACATTATATATTCCGCCGTTTCGATTCTCGTTATATTCGACTCTCGTGGTCCCAAAAAATATTACCTTTCATTAAAAATGTGCCAAAAAAATGCATCCCACCTGTCATACCCGAAATCCGCGAGACAAAAGGACACGTTATGCTCATATCCTCCCTCGATCCCTCGAAACCGTGCAGCACATGTGTGAAACGCGTTTCGCTACTCGCATAACAATAAAGCGTTATACTCCGTATCACGTGTAATTTCGGATTGCCGAAAAAACAATCGTTCGTTCGTCCACTCGTTCGTGTGTCTTATGCAAAATGGAAACACCGTCGGAATTGAGGTTCCGCGTGTGCACGTATGTGCCGCAAAATCTAAACGAGATCTACAGGGACCGAGATGACGACGGGCGAAAAATCGGCGAATTTTTCGACGCGAAAGGCATCCGGTTCTTTCTATTAATTAACCAGCCGGGTATTAATTCGCGTGTCGCTCAACTGTTTACCAAAACTCTCTGTACGGTGGTACGCGGGGCCTGGACAATCGATATGAAGCACCAGGGGGATCCCCGGGAGGATCGCGATATGTATTTTCAGAAGCGACGCGCTCGAGCACACCCTCGTCTGAAAAGTTTTGTTTGCATGCGCTGCCTTTCATCGGGGATATTTACCGTTTGATCTTATTATTTCATTCGTCTAAATTTAAACACTCGAAACCTACCCGCAGCGCCCCATCCACGCTTCTGCGGCCGCAAAGCTGCTAATTGAATTGGAGAACGGTTCCGAGAAACCTTCGATCCGACTCTGCGAATTTTCCTTTTTGCAGTTCGAGATATACGGGGTGAACCATGTAACGTGACTCGATTGTCTCCTGCTACGAGCACGTAGCACGCTATATCGTGTCTTTAAGAAAACCAACCCCTAAGCTTAGCATTGCAAGCTTAGAGATTCCCTAAACAAATTCTGTCAAATATCTCGGTCTATGGGGTACGGACCATACCCTATCCACTTGGACCATAAACTAAACTGGAGAAACACGTACAGGAGAAAATCAAAAAAACTATGAAGAGAAAAGAAAGAAGAAATTCATATTATTAATATCAAATACAAACAGGAAATAAACTACCCTCCCAAGCATCGACTCGATCATTCTCCAAAAATTCTATTCCCTTCCCCTTCCTTTTACCACTTTACATAAATGAAGTGGAACAGTAAAAGAAAATCGCGTGTCTTTTAATGACCAAGTTCGCTCACTCCTAACATCACCTTCGCCCTCTAATTTCTACTAATCTCTGCATCGACGTCCAAATAACGTTCCGGTCCATGGTGGAAATCCGCTGGAGCACTCGGCGAGTGTTCTCAGACGAATGGAGCGAGGAAAAGCTAGCTAAGCCGCAGGAAAGTAAACCGATTCGTTAACCACGTTACAGGCACGCCGGTGTAAGCCAAGCCAAACATTGACATGTTCAATCATTTCGATCTCTCCACCTACCATCGTTCGACGAGCCCACGGTCTCGCACACTGCACACGTTCAAAGACCAACGGGCAAGAGAAAGAAGACGAGAAGGGTCGAAAAGGGAGAGGAAGAGAGACGAAGATAGGGATAGGGTGCAGGATCGTTCGCCATCTGGCCTCGAGAAAGGACCCCGGCACCAAGGGGTAGAAATTGAAATGAAAACAGGAGAGTCCAACCCCGGCTTGTCTCCGGTGCTCTCGTCAATGAGGGCTATTAGGGGACGATATGTTTTTCTTCTTTCACAGATTTCTCTGACGCGTTGACTTTCGACTTGTCAGCGGAATATTCCTCTTTTGTTTCGGGTACCAGAAATTCCTGCAGGTTTCCGGACAAGCTTTGCCAGTAGCTTGTACGATAATATGCAGTTATACATTACTGCTATTATTATTAACTACGTAATAGACCATTTTTCATATTCTTTTAATTAATTTAAATTAACTTGTCTGTCGCATCAAATGATCCAATTCGCTACTACCTTTTCAAGCTAAATTATAAAATGGATAAGAAGGAATAGAATCGAGCGTGAAACGCTACAAATACATCAAAAATACACGATATTATGCGAAATTTCTATGAAGAAATGGCTTCCAGAAACACGAGCAGAAACACAGGGTAGTCATTACAGGACTAAGTGTTAAACGCTCAAAAATTATCCGCCATTAGTTGTTGAATAATTCGAAACCACCAATCTGCGATTAGTGCAAACAACAACTATCAACAAACAATCTGCTCCATAAATGCAAAAGATACAAAATACAAAGACACAAATATAATACGCTTAAAATATAATAATATAATACTTTTCTCAAAGATCGCTGTAACGTCATGGAAACACGTCGAAAATGCAAAGTGCAACTTCACCAAGTTTATTAAACAGTATTAAGAAGCTTAAATCAGACTTTCTTACTATGACTACATCAGATTGATGCGGAATAATGATTTCACTTCGATAATTCTTCAATCGATGATCGAATTATATACATGTGTCGAATAATAAAATTCAACACAGAAGTGATAACGATACGAAGCAAGCATTTTGAAGTATCCTAGTCTGTGAAAAAAGAAAAATGATAAAAGATTAAATTTGTTTGAAAAATTCCTAATTTGCATATCAAGATATATAAGACGTCTATAAATACTTAATTCGATCCTCTTTAATTTCATTGCTATCTCTGGTAAAGTAAATGAATTATGTTTTGCTAGGGTCAATAGAAAGCACATTTATGTTAATTTGACTATTCAAAATATCGTGGAATGCCTCTCTTTTATAATTCTATCTTCTCTCTTCCATCTTCCAGTATCAATTTATTCTCGTTCATTTAATTGGCATGGTCAACCATATCAATCGACGGTATTATTCTGCTCTCGAGTAATCCATTCCGGATTATTATTAACGTAACAATGACTGGAAGCTCGAAAAGTTCTGTTCGAGAAAAAAGAAATGAAAAGCTTACGGGGTTTCATGCGTGCATGAATAGTATGCTTATATAGCTGCTTCTTCCCCTGTCAGCTATGGAAAACCTACGCCTAATTGTAGTCGAATCAAGTTCAAAGAAGACGTGATTTTCGTAGATTATGGAATTTTTAGCATTAATACCTCGCAAGTAATTCTATAAAACTGTACAGAAAGACACGTTTAAACTTAAAACAAAAATTCTTTATTTTATCAGTACAACGTGTTTTTCAAATATTTCTTTAATTAATTCTAGGACTTAAATTGAATTTGCAAATTTCGATGCCTCCAATACTGTATCAGACGTGGACTGTAATACTGTGGTAAAATAAATTCTTTAATTATTAAATAAATTACAATTTCCCCAAGTTTTTAATCATCTATTTCAAAACAATCTTCTATCTTTCCTATATATTGAATCGAGAGTTCAGAAATAATTTTTATTTCGAATTTGATACGATATTGTTTCGCAATATACATTGCACGAAAAATTTGATCAATCGAACAAGTTTAAATAAAATAAAATAAAATGGAAGTAAAATAAAACGAAATAAAATGAAAATAAGAAATAAAGTTCTCACGGAATATTTCATCATAATACGAGAACTAATTATAAGCTGAAACAGGAAGATGGGTGAATTTCAAGAAATAGTTAATGAATTAGACCGCGGGTTAAGGAACGGAATAATTCGGGTAAAATGAATAGGAGTACCATGGGCGGATTTACCTAGATCCAGGGCGCGCTATTGCGACCATATAATAGAGGAGCGACGATCCATCACGGTCACCGATTCGCGGTTTTGTCACTGACTATTGTGGACAGAAACAGTTTTGCGCGACAATACTTGCCGTGCCACACCTACGTACACGACGAATGCGAGCGACAACGAACGCCGGCGTTTCAGAGGAATACCTCACGGGTGTCCATGGCATGCATTGCAAATTACAGGTAGATTTATGGGCGAATCGGGACGTCCCGTAGCCCCAGTTCCCATGCTTCCACGGCGTAATCGTCCGTGAAGATCCGTTTTTCCGTAAATAGTCTCGCTAGTAACGCCATTCGTTTTTTTCCTTTTTTGTACCTCTTTCGTTCGTCTCCTTAACCCTTTTTCACATTCTTATTCCTTTTTGTCCGTTTCTTTACTCTGTCTCTGAAATGTCCATTTGCTTCGGAATTCACGAAAAAATTGCTGTAAATAAATCTATGCTAGTTCGATGGCGTTTGAGTTTCAAGCATCGAATGCATGGAATTGTGTTAATTTAAAAATTTTTGCAATTTAGGTACAAAATTGTTTGTAAATTAAATAAATCGTTGTCAGTTCGATGGTGTTTAAATCCCAAGCAACGAATGTATGGAATTTTGTTAATTTCAAGATTTTTGCAATTTACGTGCAAAATTGTGTGTCAAACTAGATTGTACGTAGATTCTCTTATGCGTGTAAATTGCTTCTTAATGCGTGACTAGTTATATAGTTTATATAGATGGGTATTTAATTATATGGTGTATTGCGTGAAAGAGATAGGGATCTGAGAGTTGGTCTGAAAAGAATTCACTTTTTGTTTTTAGAATTGTTTATAGAATTTTTGCCTGTTTTAGAATTCACGAGAGACTGACTTAAAATGAATTGATATCATTTCAGTAATGGGGTTTAAATCGAGTGTAACGAGTATATGGAATTTTTCAAGAGAAGAGATTTTTGTATCGATGTTTGTAATAGTTTGCATGAGAAAATCCGTGAGATATCTCCGATAAAATTTGTCAAATATACACAGATGTAGACTTAAATTCGTTGGACCGTGCGAAGGGGATATAGATTTGATAGTCGGATTAAAATGTACTATTTGTACGCTTTTATAATACGCTTTTGCCTTATGGATTTCTCTTTTCGCGTTTTGTGAACGTAAATAATTCTGTTTCCCATTCGGAAATACAAAGGGATTAATGCACGAATGTTCTTTCAAATCGGACACTTTTTTAAACAGCATAAAATATATAAGAGGAAAAACAGTAATACTTCTATTCGGTAAAGGATAACACAACGAGCCTACAAATTCAAGGATTTTCAAAAATTCCACTCCCTTTTAAAATTTGAAAATCTTGGAATAATTAAAAGTGTTTCAGAAAAAAAGCAACAATAATACTCGTGTATTCGGTAAAATTTATAATTAATAAATTCACGCATGTAAAGCAATTAATACGCGAATATTTCTTTTGAAATATAACAATTTTTTCGATCAATACAAAGTATCTAGAGAAAGAAGCAAATTAATAAATGCTTTTCATATAAAAATTTGAAAGCTCTCCAATCTACAAAGAGGGTAATAAAAATTTCAAATTTTTCTAAAATTATATGTTACAGTTAAATCATAAGGACTCGAAATAAAATTGCTAAACCTCGGCATATCGCGAGTAGTCATCAAAGTCGAGGCTTTCAGGTAAACGACCTGAAGACTTCTAAAGTCTTCTCTAACTTCTAAAGAAATATTCCAGCGTTTCGACTCTTGCTGAAGCTATCTTTGCGAATCCTCGGGACGTTTCTTCTGAAAGGACAGGGCTTACACCTGAAAGCCTCGACTTTGATAAGCGTGTAACATCAAAACCACGGAAGCTCGGGTCTCAGACCGCAACTAATTCCTCCAAAGCAAAATAATCTGTTAATTTTTCCTTTCTAATCTGTCAAAGCTGCCAATAGACCTCTTTCTTTTTTCGATGAAACCTTCTAGATTCTAATTTGTTCTAATATTCACTTGTCACCTTAGCCGAAACGGGCGCGTTCGTTTCTCATGGCACAAGCCTGAACCAGTCGGTCGATCATTTGGGCGGAAAAAGGAAACGCCCATGGCTTTACCACGGAGTGAATGCTCCGTAGAAGAGGCGTTAAACGCGACAAAACCATGACATCCGGTGGACACGGGTCGACACGTGGCCGTTCAATGCTCTTAAGCCAACCACTCGATGAAGACAGCCAAAATGCTGTTCGAAACGTTGTTTAGCAGTTAAGGCGATTTATTCCAAGCTTTTCCCGCTGTTTTGCTACAACGTCCTTTAATTTCTCTGTTTCGCGACAGACAGTGTTGGCCATTCGTTGTCTATTCATGCTCGCCAGCATCGTTTCGACAGTGTTTTCAAACTGACTTATTGACGTGTCACGCAAAAGGCGATTGTTCGACGTTCTGTTCTCGTCGAGCTTTATCGAACAGGCGTTTAAATAACGCACAGTGTATAAGGGCCGAGTGAATTTTTCAGGGCCTCCTCGTGGAAGCTACGGGACTGTTATAATAGCGAGAAAATGCATGATGTTATCGAATTGATTTTATATTCTTGTGAACTTTTTTATTTATTTGAAGCCACTGTGCACTTCTGTGGGTCATTTGTGAGTACATAATAATTATAATAATTACTGTACAATTAGATACACTTGTAGTTCAATAAATGTTGATTTCGAGGATTTTATCGTGTATATTGTTATCTAGTGCGATTAGATTCATCGAATTAACTTACCAGAGAAAAATTCAATAATTTGTTTAAAGGGGAATTCGGAATTTTATCATCTACCTTTTCACTTTGATTTATATTGGGCAACTGATTAATAATTTATCGGTTTGCGTTATATCCTGATCACAATTCTGTAACAAGCTTTTTCTTCAGTTGAAGATTCGAAAATAATAATATTGTCTCCTTAATATCGTTTGCAGTACGTATCTGCTAAATAGTAATTCGATGCAATAGAAAATAGTAGTCTTTTAAATAAACTCTCATTAGAGGAAATAACGAAGTAAAATTACAATTCTTATTTTATTCGTTACCGTAATAAAGTATTTATCTGCTATTACTTCTTCTCGGGTAGCCGCTAATTTAAAGATGTCCGACCTTTGAAAACTTATTAAAGCATTTACCCTTCGTATTCATGTGGAAACCCGGAGATTCGGGAACCAAGCGAGAAGGCAAATTAAAAAGCCATTTTCTTCTTGAACATGAAACGAACTATGAATTACGAAACAGTATAAAAAAATCACGCTTTGAAATTACTTCCAGACGGATATTCAAACATAGAAGAAGACGTCTGAGAAAACAAGAAACAAGTTCCGTTGAAGATTCTTCCGCTGCCGGGACAGTATAATGAAACCATTCTGGTCAGACAGCGGCGTAATACAAACTGGCCTCCCTCGTCCTCCAGCGAGTTTCGAGTCCGAGGACTTGCTCGTAGGACTGGCCTTGTTGGTCTCCTCCTTTCAGCTTCGTGTTCCCGCCTGTTCGTGCACACGAGACAGATAGTCAGACGGATAGATGAACAAATGGAAGGAGAAACAAAACGACCGCACAATTATCTTAATGGAGTTGTGGACACCGGTGGGCATTATCGATTCAGTGCGTAAACGTCGCTACGCCACTGTTCTGTCCCGTAATTTTTATACCACTAAAGACCTAGGGAAATGTGTAGTGCCTAGGAACTAAGTTTCGGAGTAGAAAAATAATTTCTTATCTTCGATAAACTAAACGGGAGATCGTGAATCGTAATTAGCAAAATTATTAATGAAAAATTTGCTTCTATGCTTCGAAACTTTGTAACAGATAATATTGGAACTAGGTGTCTGTGCATAATCTTTGTTACCGATTTTTACACAGAAATATGTAGCTTTACAGATAGAGCTACGTGAAAAATGGAAGAATAAACGTGCATGTAAATATTAATTTGTTAGATTTGACGAGTGAATAAAGTATCATTAATTCTAAATATTTCATTAATTTTCTATTGATTTTGAAGTCGATTAATGGAGTTTTTATTTTGTAATTTGTAATTTTATACTATATTAATTCTTTATTTAGGATGTTAGTTAGAAATACCTTGAGAATGAGAGAATAATTTATCAATTTTCATAAATAAATAGAAGATTATCGAAATTAATTATTCGTCAATTATTCGTTAATATTTGTTTCACAGGTTAACCCCTTGGCTTACCATTTAGGTTCCGATGGTACGTTCCATAGTCAACAGCAATGTCGGACACGTCGAGCACCTTCGTGCGAACGCGACGAAGAATAACACGTAACTGAGACAGGAAAACATCGGCGAAAATGAACCATGAGCCTGATCGGTATTGTTTACGTGCAGTTCTATCTACACCACGGTTCCCGCCCGTGATGCTCGTGTTTGGCCCGATTTCATTACCAAGAGTCTTATACGATATTGTAGGCGAAGGGGTTACAGCTGTCTGATATATTAATTTGTAATTAAACGAGCACAATCTGCCCCATAATTTTTAAAACGTCACTAATTTGTTAGTTAATTTTTATAGATAAATATAAGATCAAATTATGACTATCTATCAATCGTCCTATTGACAGTAATTAAATCGATTAACGATTACTTTATTAACCTCCAACAGGTCTTCTTGGTGAAAAATATAAAATACGAGCCCCATAGAAAAGAAATCTCGAAATTAAATAACCCAAATGAAATTATAGTCACCAATTAAAGGTACCAATTAAAAATTAAACATTAAATAATTTCGACTAAATTACATCAACAAGTTTGATTTAAACTGCTGACTGTACTAAAGTAAAGAGCAATTTCTCGACCAAATTCCCGCCAAATTCAAACGTCCGGGTGATTCATCGAATCCCTATGCCCCGAGGTGACCAAATCATGTTTCTTGTTTTTTCAATTATTTTTCATTATCGTGTCGGTGAGTGTGTTGCAACAAGACCAACCTTCTCTCAGGTTGGTACAGAAGTGGCTCACAAAACGTTGGAATGAACAATCCACTCATCCCAGCCGCCACGTGAGTCGCACGTGCCAGGAGCGTGCCGGGACAACTGGTGCCCCGTCGCTTCTGGCACCATGTGCGCCAATGAATGTGCACCCGTGTGTAACACGCGTCTTCTTTTTGCAGCCTAAGATCACATTCCCGTTCGTAGGTGTTACCCTTTTCCCGTTGTTACTGCTTACGTGTCATTGTTCCCGAGCTTTGTTGCCCGACTCCACGCAAATGACTTTTGTTCCATTTAACCGTTAAAATCGGGGGTGCTAATTGTAACGGGTGTTGTGGTTTCGTGTGAATATGCAAATCTCAGGCTAGTTACCAGATATTGTTATCTCATGCCCTTTTAAGTGGATTTAAATGACTTTTCTCGTTAGCTGGATTTTTAAGTTCATAGAGATAATAGTGGGGTGTGTTAAATTGGTTAGTGGTTTATTCAAGGTGTAATTATAGTAGAAAGTTGTAACGAAGATTTATTTAGTACGTTCCACTGCTCGGTGTATTTTAGTCCAGCTGGCAAATATTTAGAGATGTAATTGTATTAATATCACTGTTGGATCCATATTGCTATTTTCTTGCATTAAAGTAAACGTGGTTATGGAAGTTGTGGTATAAGTATAGCTCGACGTCGATTCGTAGAACAGGGAAGTTAATGAATAAATTGATAACGATCAGTTTCATTCAATTTTAGAACGTGTCGAGTTCGATTATAAATTCATGTCCTTCGCTTCTTTAATTAAACACTTTATAAAATATATCTTTTATATATTCCTCCCAATCACTAAATTCACTTGCAGTGATTAAGAGAAAGAAATATTTAGCAACTAATGTTGTATTGATACTAAAAAACATTAAAGGGCCCATGAAGAAAACGCTAAAGAGTCCAAATGGTGGACTCATTATTAAATTTGGTGGAATGGTAGATTAAATATTTAATTTTTAATTTTTCATTAAAAATTTCGCATTCAACGTTGTCACTTTGATCACTTGTCTTTGCGATTTATCTTTTCATACAGGTATAAGCAATTTTCCAATTCTTCCCTGGCCATTTGACGAGTCATGGTAGGTTTAGTGTTAATAGCGAAAAGTTCGATATAGAAGTTTCTGGTGTTAGATAACCAACTTGCATAAATTCCAACATTTTCTCACACAACACACGTTCACGAACGCGTCAGTTGCGAATAGAATATTTACTTCCACCACGAGTTAAGCTGACAGATAAAGATCTCGTTTTCAAGAATTCACCGGCATGATGAACCGTCGAATAAACTATCTTTGATGTTCCTAGAAACGTTTATGGGGCCGCAAGTAGGGGGCCGCAAGTAGGGGGCCAACTAGAGGCGCCCGCATTTTCGACAACTATGCCACTCAACTTTGAAACTATGGATGATAGCCCGTCTCGATGATAAACAACTCGAAATGCAACTCCTAATCGCACGTAACAATACCATTGTACAATGAGTGTGACCAACTGCCGTGTCTGACACTACATCCTCCGCGACATATGGGGCAGAGTCGATGGCCTTGTACTTAATGTTTCTGCTTTGTACCCCTCGGTACGAGTGAACCTTGACAACCACTTGAAAAAGTAAGGGTCAGTGCTTGAGAGATAGTCTGCTTTAGATACCGATACCGATGATCAAAGGTTTTTTTACAAATTCGGAAATTCTTCGTAGATAAAGAAATAAAGAAATAAATAGGGTAGTTATGTACTATACGTGTAAATTGGTATTAAATGGATTAATAAATATTTCGTGACTTTTACTAGATTTGGTTAGTCGTCAAATGCATATTTCTTAAACTGTGAGCTTGAATTTTAATTTTGCCGTTGTTTTTGGTGTTTCTTGTTTTCATTTAGGGGAGAATTTTTTGGCATAGCTAGCGTAGGAGTATCGTATCTAATTAAAATAGATGAACTCGATGCCAGGTGTGAAATTTATATACGAATTTACGATAGTTTAACTTCTTCGTGTGGCTTAATTTATAATACAAGGGACAACCTGTATAGTAAAATATAAATTGCTTAAATGATTACTGCAATGCATGAATTTGTACAAGAACAAACGACGATCGTAAGAAAGTAAATGAGTAAAAAATTAGAAGAAACAGAAAAAAGGACAGAAATAAACAGACATAAAGGTCAAATGAAATATCAAATTAAAAGAGACTCACGTTCTTCCTTGATCGGAAAACAGCTTGGTGTTTCGATCTTCCGTTCTAAAACAAAAGGAAAAGAATAAACTAATTAAGTTCATTAAAGAAAATCATAGACCGAACTTAAACGTAACGTGATCTTTATAATCTTTGCGAATATAAATGAATAAGAAAAAAGGAAAGAAATAATAGGGGAAGAAAATTATCAAGTGTTGAAGAAACGAATGAAAATGGCTGTGAAAATATTTCCACTAGTAGTGGCACAAATAAATAAACTGCAGTTGACATTCGGATGAACGGAGTTTCTTTATTGTCTCGTTTGCGGTTTTATCGCAAGATTTCAGAAACGCTGAGACAATGCGCCACCGTATCCTGGCGGGCACCATAACGTTTTTATAGGACATTGTGTCAGCCGTGTTTCAACTCGACGACACTTTGCTCGCGGTGCGATCATAAATAATTTACCTACGAACTAGTATATTTTCGTTCATCTACTACCCACCTGCATAACATCCTGATTTATCATCCACTTTTAATCTAGTTGTTCGTGCATTCGGATTATTTATGACCAACGTTAGTATGGCGATTACGTCTGTGTCCATTATAAATAATTGGAAAGCAATTAATGAAATTAATTTTTTCAACAGGAATCGTAATTCCTTTAGTTTGTAATATATCGCGAATTAAAATCCTCAGAAATTCTAGAAATGGAACATGAAAAATTGATTTCGATATAGGAACGTCAGCAATCCCTATTCTGCTTTGCAATTAATTTCCATTTGACAGGAAACAAAATTGAGAACTGAAGTCTAGTATGTTACAAAATAGTAATTAATAATTATCGATATTCGATTTACCGTTTACCTCTCATATTTGTTTTCAAAATACCCGAATAATCATTTCTCTCCATTTTATTGACTTACAACGAAATTCTTCTTAGTATCGCCCAGGAAATTGTAATTAAATTGCAATAATTATATATTAATGTGTAAAATAACTGCGTTTATTGGTACATTAAACAAAATATATTGTACAGTATATACGTACATGGTCACTAATATATATTAACTGTATACGAATATTAAACTAAGAAATCAAATTTAAAGGAACACTTTTTAGTATAGGTACATAAAGAAAGTTAAATTTCAAACTCACTAATTAAGTATGTTCTATTAATAGTATTACATCGAACGTTTTATACCTCTAAAGACACACGATAACATTCTTAAAATAAAATTTGTCCTAAATTGTAACATTTCAACTACTGACATACTCCACGCTTAACACTCAACACATATTGGTCACTCGCGTGATTAGGCGATAACTACACGAATCTTGGAAGAAACGGAATAAAAGAACAGATAAATATTAAACAATTAGACATGTATTATGAAAAAAGTCGTGAAAT
Source organism: Eufriesea mexicana (assembly GCF_001483705.2). NCBI lineage: Eukaryota > Metazoa > Arthropoda > Insecta > Hymenoptera > Apidae > Eufriesea > Eufriesea mexicana. Next base: position 712,026 of record NW_016908372.1, read on the forward strand.
GAAGTGACAAAAGCGTTAGATACAAAATTTTTAATCGCAGGGTTAGAAATAGTGCCAAAATTATGACCACAGTCCACACTTAACAAACCTACCATGATAAATAAAAGCAAAATGAGCAAACAGATAAATACTGAATCATACAATTAGACATACATATACGAATTATAAGAAAAATTATTTAGACAGCGAAAGCGACAACACCGAATACGAAGCTTCTAATGAAAGATTTTAAAATGATCTTTTAAACTTAGACCGAATTAATAACAAATATCACGTACATCAAAGATTGCTCAATCGTTCGAGCTCACTGGTCTCGGTTGAAACCTGGCATTATCATACTTATGCAAGCCGAAATAGACGAAAACATCCGGGGCGCGCGGTTTAAACGGTATTTAGTTCCCATCAAGAGCCACTTAATCTCCGATCGCGTAAACTCGAGCAACAATGGGGTACGCGTGCCGACGAGGGGGTGCGTGATTATGGTCGGCGAAACTTCATCGCGTTGTCACGTGGCGGCGGAAAAACGGGCCCTGGTGTTCGTACCCCGTGGAAAAACCGAACCGCAAAACCAGAAAGGATCCACGAGTACCGCCTACGAGGAAAACAACCCCGAGTCATGCGTTCCCACGTGCACGGACCACACGAAACGGCAACCCCTCGAGCTTTCGGTGTAACGTTTCGGATTACACGGTATTTTGCTGTTGCTCCCGATGTTTGCTTCGACTGATCGAATCGCTTCGAACGTTTTGTTACCGATTCTGACGCTATCCTTTAGCCGAAATTTCAAGAGTTGCAACGAATAGCGGGCCGAGTGGTCGAAGGTGTGCGTACCAATTGGTATGTAGGAGTAAATAAGCGTGCAATTTGTTGATACCTTCATGGTACCACAATTAATTGACATTGTCAGGTTGAAAATTAATTCCGAGACAACTAAGTTTTGGGATTGGAGTATATATATGTGCAGAATAAAATTATAAATATGAAATTTAATTAGTGTTTCTTTACACTGGTCATCTAGATAGATTGTAAATCAAAATATGGTAATTTAAAAAATGAAAAGAGGAGAGTGAGAGGGAATTTTAGGAAAGTATATTTATATTTTATTATTATTGTTATTTTATATTTAACGAAAATTGATGGCATAAAGATTGAGAATTGAAGAGTTCTTTAAATCATAGTGCTTTGGTATAGTATACAATGACAATTTTATACTGTAATAAAATAGGTACAACGTGTTATATCTTATATGTGGTAATAAAAAGAATATTAAATTGTAGGAAGAATGTAGGATCTATATCTCTATTAATTTTTTTCTTATTGTCAGTAAAGTATAAAAATGGTGTCTGGGTGATATAACTTTCAGTACTAGAACATTCGAATACTACATATCTCTTGTAAATAATAATATCTTTTGCAATATAAATTGAGATTTTATTAATATGGAAGCTACATATGGATGTCACTGATAGTAGAATGATTTGTGGCTTCAGATTTCATTGAGTATGGAAGTTAAATATTTATACTGCCGCCATACTTCATGTATAGAATTTTTAATACTATTTTCTGGAATGAAAATTATAAGAAATACTTGGAAATAATTTCTTCCTCGTACAATAGTATACTGTTGACAAACAACCGATCTTTTGCAACGAGGAATAAATTTTATCGATTTAAAATAAACTTTCTTCGTTAAAACTTCTTATCCAGTGAAAAAATAACTCAAAAATTTAAAAGCAAAACAGCAAACGCACGATAAGATTCGCAATTTGGGCATACTGAAAAATCCACTTCGATTTACATTATTATATAATCCAAAATATATCATATAGCTAATGCTAATTTTAATCCCGTTAAACTGTTTTAAATCTTGTCTACTTATCTGTTTCTTAATTTTATCTATACCATCAGCCACATATCGCGATAAACAGCATTATGACGTTAATCCATGATTTGACATTTTCTCTCGCGGTTTGACGCGTTTGTTTCAATAAACAATTTCGAGAACGGACGATCGATCAAACCAACGATTCTTTTATTGTATAATAAAACACGTGACGAGATATATTCGCATTCCTCAGTCGCAAAACGTATCGCGAGGCGAGATCGAACGACTTTTCGATGGAAGTGATTCTTTAGGGCAGGAAATCCTTGTCCACGTTCTTCCATACTTACGCGCAACATGGAAGTTCGGCGTTTGTAGCAATGACGAACAAAATTCTTAATCTTATCACGGAAAAGTCCTCTTCAGACAGACGAATCAATGACGCGCTATGGTATAATAGTGTTATCTGAATGTTAGTAAATGTGCTAACTCGCGTGGACGCTTCTAAAAAAGGTCGACCGTTGTCGCGGCGTGTTATCAGTGGAAGAAGTTTCACGAGCTAAAACATGCATGCGTCTACCATGACTTTTGCGTAGATCTGGCACAGCCGCTTATATAAATAGTCAATAACATACCGACAGTTTTAAAATCCATCGTGGCCTAACAGTCGTGTCTGATATCGCACGATGAAACGGAAAATGGATTCGGTGTAACGCGTTTGATACAAGATTTGCAATTGAGATTAATAAAACGAAGAAGCGATCTAATTTATTCTAAAAATAAATCAGTATAATATATCTACTTGAGAATTGTTTTCAAGTACTCACAGATAGATATTTTCTGTTTGATCACAGTAACGTACAGGGTATTCGGACTTTTAATCAATGAAACAACGCACGTTGACTGAGAACATTGGAAATTATACCGAATCTGTAATAAGATACGAGCCTCGAGAATGCGACATAATCGGTAACATAATCGGAAAAGCATAGAAATTGGTATGAATTCGTAAAATATCGGAGATTAACGCATTTTCCACATTTTTTCCCACAAATTTCACTTATTTGCGCGAGAAACATCGATGGAGTGATAGCAGAACGCGATAGTTATCACATTTCCGGCTGTCGATTTCGAATTTGCTCGCTGAAATTGCGTATTACGCTACTTTTAATCGACAGATAAACGAAAAACATCAACTTTTCCTATATATTTACAGAAACGTACCGAAGATAACGATTTCTCCGCAATATTTTCGTCGCCATTCTATAATACGAATCTCCTTTTTAAAGTTCCTTTTCACCCAAATACTCTGAAAAGGAACACCAAAGGACTCTCTAGCATTTTGTCATGAAACATGTGCATGCGTAAACGCCAAAACAATGTATCGAGGCGACCATAAACACAGCATGAACACGATAACTGGATGAATCGAGATCTGCTGTCACGGTCCCACGAGTATAGCCAAGGCTGAAAAAAGGAGAAGGCAGAAAAACGAAGAAAGAAGTGATCGAAAGGGAAAAAAAGGAACTATCGATCAAACTTCAAATTCGAAACGTCAGGGCGGAAATGGGTGAGCTTGGATCGGTGACGAAAGGGAAAAAGGCGTGCAACGACGTAATGGCCACGGGGTGAGACGCGTAACCCGATGCCTCGACGCTCGACGCGTGGCCAAAGGACACAGGGTCCTTTCCCAGACGCCACTTTACACGCCATTTGCTTTCCGTGTCCTCGCCGCGTTTTATCGTCGCGTTAATTTCCGCGACAGGATCAGCTCACGGTGCAAAACCACCTCTCGCGACTTTCCCAACTTTTTACGCTACCCTCGTATTCGCCGCCGAGTTACGACGCCGTAACACCCGCGTCTACGTTTATTCGCGATGCACGCAGACCTCGCGGATTTATGCCTTGAATTTACAATTAGGCTCGACCATCCAGGACCTATATGCATACGCGCGAATCTTGCAAATGCGAGGATACCCGTTTCGCGAATTTCCGAGTCTCGTAGATTCAGGAATTCACGTGTCGAGCTTATGGATCTTTGATCTATGGATTGAACACGTATAAACCTATACAAATATATTTCATAAATTACTAAATTCAACGTGAGTACAACAGATTGTGGATAGAAATGGACACCGATATCTTCTACATTTTTTAACAGTTAACACATTAGTATATTTAGATAAAAATATGTAAATAATTGAAAAATATTTAAAAAATGATTGACACTTTCTAGAAAATTCTTCTCTCTTTCTCTCACTCTTATTAACCCTTTGCACTCGAGAGGTGATTCTCAGTCACCGTTTGTTTTAATGCTATAACTTAGATAACGAATGATGATAATTATATTAAGAACATCGAAATAAAATTATTCTATTCGTTCGTTGCACACGCAAATTCACGATTTCCTTTTTTTTTATTTTATCGTAAAGGGTATCAGTGAGTTTATAAAAATCTAAGAAGAGCTTCGAATTGCATCTTCACAACGAAGAAATCATCGAGTCCATAGGGTTAACCGTTACTCATGTTTCCTCTTTGACGATTCTCACGTAATTCTGGCACATTGTTCTAAATATTTTTTGAAACATCACTCATACTAGACTGCACTCGCAGATATTATATTTATATCATCGCAATTGAGTTTCACTTATTCAACCTCATTCGCATTCATACGTAAAACTAACACTCACACAAATGTGTCATCTATGTTTGCATCGTTTGTAAAGTAAATCAGTTAAATCAGTCAACCCCGATAAATAATAAAACTAACAAATTTGTAACATTAACGATGATAATTCCTAACCAAGTTCTCGGTAAATCTAAACGAAAATGCAACGATAAACCAACTCTCCTATCCAACATACCTTCGTATACACGCTAAAACATATACCCAGAAATTATTCTTCCCCACAAAGAATTCGGAAAAGCAGGGAACCGTGTTCCTAAAGCATAATGCCGAAACAATAGAACGAAGCCAATCGAAGCGGTTCGTAAGAATGACGCATTGGAGCAGCCATGGGTACGCGGGAGTGCAATAATTTTTCCTCATAAAGACAGAAACTGGTTATAGCGAGTCGATAACCGGTGTTTAACGACGTTACCAGGCCGATGTATCACGCGGAGTGGTCACTCGGGGGCGAAGTCGTGGTGAGAAAACGAAGAGAAGGAAGGAAACGCCGGAACAGTCGCCGCTGGGGGTTCGTTTTCCATGGGCTTCCGGCCGTGGCTGGCGGAGGAGATGCGGCGATGCCATAAAAAAATAGGAAAAACCACCGCCACCGCAGAAAACTTTCGACTTGGAAAGCAATTCCCTTCTCGCCGGCCCGCGAGCATTTCGCCGGCAGAGAAATGTAGGTGGGAAAACGCTCCTGCTCCTTTTATACGAAAAGAAAAAGGACCGGCCAACTTTTTATTACGTCGGAAAATTTACTGTCCGCTCCCGCCGCTTCTAATCGATGCGTGGTGAAGCCACCATTAACGTTTCCACCCCTTCGCCATGGAGGAATCAATTCTCCGTTCTTAAGCATTTCTTCTGCGCTGCTTGTGACTTTGTTGCTTCGACCTGTTTCTCTACCTTTGGTATGCACGTCTCGTTCAGATACTTTCTTTTCATACTCCGGATTTCCAGTGTTCGGTGCTTTGGTTGGAATAAATTTTTACCAAATCGAATACAGGATGGGCTGTTTAACGTGATTTTTTCAAGCATTTCCAATTATCTTGCGACAAAAGCAAGTAAAAAGTCGTAAGTCGTGAAACTCTAAATTAGCATTAGATTATTTTGAATTAATTGTATTACTAAATAGAGAAAATATTAATATATTAACAACAATGGTAATCGGAGTGATTATATTCGATGATCCACTCTGTATAATTCTATGGGGTTTTTGAATTTTGTATACTGCAGTACTGGTATATCCCATTAAAAAATTGAAGACAAAGATTCGAAAGTTTCTATTTCTTAATTTTTAGAAATTAACGATGGTGATAGTAATCGGTGAAAATCAATTGTAAATTTTATGAAGCTGAGTAATGATTTTATTGGATTCCTGTGTTATGTATATTACAATTTATATTCATAGACTTTCATTTCTGAGGCGTTATTATGATTCCAATTCCAATTCAAATTATGATTCTACGTTCTACATACTCCTAATTATCGTTCATTTCTTTTTTATTTTCCAATATCAACCTTTCCCAAAGTTTGCCCCATTCAGCCTTTCCGTTGTTTGTTAAACAATAACGGCTGCAACCCCGCTGAACAAACACTACCGTCATATAACTGGAAATCGAAGTTTCGTACGCAAAGATTGCAAAATTTCCAAAAGTGATGAAAGGAAAACCCAAACCCTTTGACAAAACGCCGGCAGTCGAAATTGAATTTATCTGTCAACCGTACCGAAACCATTGTCCAACCGATCATCCATATTACCCATAAATCCATCCACGACCTTTTACAACAACGCAACGCAGAGGCGCCAACTCCTCGACGATCAACGCAGAAATAAAAAAAAGAAAAAATGGGAGCAAGGCAAAACCACTTTGAATCCCATAAAACGACGCGAGGATTCAGCAGGCCTTTAGTAGGAAAGCTTGCTCTATCCCCGTAATACGATCAAGTCTCCCAATCATCTGCTTTGGCTACCTCTAAACGAAAAAGACGTCTGAGCGCGTGCACACGCGCGTCAGCTCGACAGAAATCTTAAGGCACGGCTCTTTGAATGCGGCAAAGCCGATCCGTCGTCCTTCTCAACAAAGATACGAATCTTCATCCTCATTTTCCCGCCGACTCTTCCACCCCTGCGAGTACTACGCGCCCTCTAACCAGCCGCCATTTTCTTTCCACCCCCGTCTCCGACTGCCATTCGCCATGAGCCACCGTTTCCTATGGTTACCATTTACCCGAGGGATGCTTGACAACCTCATTGGAGCTTTCTACTCCTTGTCAAAGCGCGACTCTGTCCTTGGCTTCCTGGCCGCAACTTTGCCCGGCTGAAGCCGCGTGTTCCCTACCGCGTGTCTCCTTTTGTTTACGTCTTGTCGTCAAGACGTCGCATTGCTCTCGTTGTTATGGTTAAGGTGTCGTCATCGAGAAATTTCCAGCAGATGTTTTCGCTACAGCGAGGTAAGCTTTGGGTCACCGGACTAAATCGTCGGACGTGTCAAAGTATGAGAATAGATATACTCGTGTTTAGATGTGCCAAGAAGAATTTTGTTTCCAATGTTTGGGATGAATGAATCGGTTGGTAGACGCGTGGATAGAAATCACGAGATGAATTTCTGTATTATCGATGTGTTTTTCTGTATGAATCTTACGTATGTAATTGCGTGCCTAGTAATTGGAATGTGTTTATTCGTTGCAATTGGTTATCATATTTTCGATTTCTACGAACGATCCCCGTCTTATTAGAACATTTTCCCACGAATCTACCAGAGCTTTCCTTAACTCCGCTTCTGATTGCAAATTATCTTATCTTGGAACAAACACTGTCGATTTTGTAGTAGAAATCAATTAAAATCAGATCTAAGGATTGCGATAATCGACTCACATAATCCAATTATCTACGAGTAGTAAAGCTTCTATATCTACAGACATTTATGTAGACTAGTTACTAATACAAGACTCTCTCATGCTGCTCTACGCTTCTATATATTTTCCAGCACACCTCGCGCTTGGAAGTCTTACAAGCGTTCATCTGCTTCGCCATACCACGAATTGCAAATTTAAGGAATGGAGACGAATCGACGCGAACGAACGAAGCGTGATAAATCTATGAGAACGATCGACTTCGTTAGACGCATCAACGTTTCACAAAAATGTCGGCAGTGATGCACCTGTCAGTATCGCGAGACTCGTGAAACGCGTTGAGAAGAATATAATAGCTAGTTGTTACTGGGTGGAAGCGTTTAATCGACTGGTATAACATAGAGAAGGCTAACTGGCGTGCAGTTTGGGTTCCGCTGTTTGGGCCTAAGTTTAGATTTAGGTTTAGATTTAAGCACATTCGCTATCGTGCCCGAAGCAATACCGTATTGATTGTAGGGTGGCCGAGCCTCCGAACACATTACATGATTAAACCGCCCCAATGGCATAGCAACCGGCCTTGCAGCACTTACCTTATTAAAATATCCACCACCCTCACCGCGCCCTTTTAACAAAACCTTTACGCGGACCCGCCAACTATTCCAACACCTATCCTTTGTTATCAAGAAACGTTCGAGAGACTCCACTGTACAACCCCTGCTCTCAACCTCCTGTTGGTCATCGTTTGTCGAAAAATAAAATTTTTTCAATTTTCCCTAATTTCTCCAGTGCATAGTGGAATAATCAAAATCCATCTCACCAGTAACTGGTGGAAATTGGTATTTTCTGCTATTCTTTCTCAAATTATTTCTCTAATTCTTCGCGAAGATTGAAATTTAACGGGAGAGTAAGATTGGGATTTATTGCGATTTAAATTGGAATAGGTATGGTGTATTTTAGGACTGGAAGATTTAGGTAAATTGGTGGTAAGGACTGTGGAAAAAATTGTAAATTTTATGAGACCTGTTAAATATTTGTTAAATATTTGAGATTATTCGGAGCTCAATCTGATGGCTGATGTGCATTTAACGTTATTAATGCAAGACAAATTCCGGTTTAGGTATATTTCTATGAAGGGATTTAGAATAGATCTTCTCGGAATATTCGTGCTTATAACTAATCGAGGATAAGTCATTCTAAATACGTAGATCGCTTGAAATACGACTTCTATATTGAGCTTTAAATGGTAAAAATAAAAGAAACGATTAATTGAACATCGTTATTTATATATAATTATTTGCATATAATTCAATGAAAGTAAAATCACCTTTATAAGAGAGTTAAAGAAATATATAGGAATCTAGAGATGTTTGAAATCACATTTTTAGAACACGTGATACGTTTCTGTGTAATTATCTAATTGATCAGCAAAAACTATTTAAAAATCGGATACAGATATTCGTGGACGTAGTGATGAAACGAAGGAATATCTGAATAGCTACATTCATAATTGAAGAAATCTTCGGTCTTGTTCCACGCACTGAAATCGACTGCATAAATAATACAGAGGATAACTTGCTTTGCGAAATATGTGCAGAACTGCGATGGATTATAGCATGGAATAATTATGATACTAAGAGAAGCCTATTTTTGAATTATCAGTAGGAAATGAAGCTACATTTAATACTCTAGAAAAAATATAATAAATGAAAAAATATTATTATAACGAATATTGAATATAATATTCAATTAAAAATATTATATTGGGAATATGCAAATTGTAATTTACGATTAATTTGAATTTATAAGCATCAGAAATACTCTATTCTCTATTACATAAACTATTTACTGCAAGTTATTCGTTTAATAAAATTGAAATATTAAAGAATTTATTAAAATATTCATCGTAGTTAAAATAGGATGAGAAATAGTGTTAAATATAAAAGAAAAATTGGAATATTATTCTCATATTGATATTTTGCATTTCCTAATGCCCTAATAAAAATGTATGAAGGGAAAAAAATATAACAAAGTCTGTAAATCCTCCGCGCGGAATAATTTGTTACACGTGAAAGGCTACCGCCATTTCGATGCATTAATGTACAGGGTCATTTATCTTCTGTCAAGACACCGTAGGTATGAAAAAACAAATGAAACATAAAATATTAATGTCTCTACTTTCTTTTTCAATCTTAAAGCATATAAATATTCTACGTGCCAGAACTTATCGACAGACTTTTAGAGTACGTTTTATCTTTTTTTATTTATCTTATTTTATTTTACTTGAACGTTATACCCAGCTAAATGTGTGTTAGCAATCGTATTGATTCGTAAGAATACTGTTTCTTAATATATGAATTTATTTCACTTTATTTTCTAATATTGAAACTTTATTGTAAAATACATTTTTCTTATTTTCAAAATTCCAATATTTTGCTGTCAATTTTTCAAACAATTTTTAATCCCTTGATTTAAATTTGGATGTAGATTTCAATTTGAAGTTCAACTTCAATTTTTGCACGTTTCTATGTGGGTGTATCTAACAATCTTTAAACACATTTTTCAGGCTAGATGTAAAAGAGTATTGTGAAATGAAATGTGCTATTCTGGGCGAATAATATCTAGACAAATGAAACTAAAGTTAATTTTGATTTAGCGAATGACCTGATAATATAATTCACAAAGGAATTACATTCGCATAACGAAGAATATATACACTACGTGACCTATTCTTCGTAGACTAAACGACACTTCTTTAGTAGTTAATAGTATATAGTATATTTCCAAATTCAAGAGATTACACACCGATAACACGACAGAAAATATTCCATCATGAATCAACACCCTATAGAATCACATGCTTGTAGAGATTAATCGTGTTAATACGTGAAAACATATTTTCGCATATGTTTTAACAACATTCTCTACAACACTTACATTATACGATACGCTATTCATTGTTATATTACGATTGCTATAATTACTTCCTTTCTTGAGTTTACACGGTAATAATCAAAGATAAAATTTAGCAAATTTCTAAATAATTAGGTAATAATTAAATTCAAGGAGTCAATGAGTAATAATTACGATCATAAATTTTATCTTCATTCACAAACACGTTTGCCTAAATCTTCTTATAAATACTTATATGAAATTGATATTACATAAAACAAACTGATACAGGGGCAGAAATAAAGCAAGATTAAAAACCGTCTGGTCATTTTTCTATAAATTTTCGCTGACAGCTTACGCCGATAAACGATATTTACTATAGAATTATATTCTACGCGGCTACAATCATAATTTATTCCACTGAATGAAAGATTAAATCACGCACTTTCGTTCAAATATTAACGGCTCAAAAAATTCGTCAATTCGAGCCGGCAATCGTTCAATTAAATACATCAATAATAAATTATAAACCTTAATTTGACTTAATCTTTATTGCAATGATAATACGTTATATATTAGTGACATATTTGCCATATACATAATATACCACTCTCTACTGATAACACAGGAATTTAATAAGCCATTTTCGAACGCAATAAATGTGCCTATTATTTTAATGTCTCTTCCTTTCTCCTATCTCGTTAACCGTATATCTAGTTGGACCGAAATTTTTCGTATCTCTCCAAAGCATCAGAATTTACAGTGTAGATTAGACGTTTCTGTTAATATAAGCTGGATATATCGAGATCGATACAAAGGTGGCCCAAATGTAACGATCATTCGTTCTCGAGCTGGGCATTAATCTTATCGATCATTCGGATCGACCATTCTTATCGAGAGCTCGCTACTGTTCGCGTAATGTGGCACAAAAATTTTAACCTGACCCGATATTACAAGAACTCGCGATAGCGGCCAAACTATCACTGGTGGAACGCCTTATCTATGAATGTTTCTATAAACCTATGGAGGTAATTGCGACACGTTCTTTTCGATTTCGTCTGCGATCTGATTTCACCAAAATTAAAGCACTGGATGCCGAGTTTCATTTCCTACGAATTTCTATTTTACCGTAAATGTTGAATTTCTCCGAGAAAACGATTTGCCGAATTTCTTCTATCGATATTATCGAGAAACAAATCTTTGGGAATTGTTAGCGGATACTGATATATTTATGAGTCGAACGTTGATTGTATATTATAAAATATATTTACTTCCAGAAAAAATAAAAAGTAGTTCTATCAAGTTCTATATCGTGTTTGCCATATTTCGATATCGAAAAAATTGAGGACTTCATCGAGTTAGAGGAGCATTTAGGTTGGAATTTCTATCAAGTTTTAAGGTATTCAAACTGTATTTCGTTATTTTACTGTTTGAGATATTTCTTTTCGGATAGAGATAACGTAATCATCGCGACGATTATGTTAATTTCGAGTTCTGGCTGTCGTTCGAGAACTGGAAGCAACCTAGCAAAGAACGATAATCGTTACCTAACTTCGAGAATGTCTAGGAATTCTCAAGGAATGATAACACGTGACAGATACAAAGAGCGTACCAAAAACTCTCGAATGGCGACGCAAAAATCAACCAAATTCTCCTTTGTTTACTACAGATCCGAAATTTCAAGATATCCCGGAGCGATACTTAAATTGAATTTACGTGTAACAATACTGATTTGGATAATATTTATGAATACCAGAAATTGCAAATTCTTCGGGACGATAAAAATATAAATATATTAGAATTTCGGTATTTCGGTACACCGTAAAGCAAGCATAAACTTTTGCTCCCTAAGAAGCGAACTGGTTGATTTAGTAAATGCTAGCAAGAAGCCGAATCATACTCCATTTTGCTTGTTATTAACCAGCGATACTATTGATAAATAAACCATAATATCTCTAAACGATAACCGAGAAATGTCTAATCGCATCGACTCTACACCTACTTCAAAATCCGGAGTACTTAACAAAATACTCAGCCTATCTTTTCAAGCGACAGAGCAACAATTCGCATCAACAAATACCCTGGCCGCAATCTCTGGTCTCTGGAACGAGAGACGTCGATTTTCAGCCATTACTCTGTACCACCCAAAGAAACGATCCGCCTAAATCATCCCTCGACCACGCCGAACCTTAACCCAACCCCGTTCCTCCCGACCATAAATACTCCCTGACCGATCGATCCTTCGATCTACGAACGCTGGATCCAGCGATCTCACGGTCGTGGGGCAAAAACGTCGAAAGAATCCTTACCTTCCAAGTTCTTGTTCCTGGCCAGCAGGGCCAACAGGACGTCCTGGTTGGGCGCAGCCTCGGCCAAATCGGCGGCGTCCTGGTGCGAAGGCGGCAACGATGGACCCAAGGATGGCATGGTGCTGGTCGGTGGCCGCGGCATCATCACCGGCGCCGAACCCAACGGAGGCAACGCCAGACCTCCGGGTGTATGGTGGAGAGGATTGTGCGGCGGCGGGCCGCTACTCGGTAGCGTCGGCAGCGTCGCGACCGGCTGCACCGCCGCCGACATCGACAGATCGACGCCACCCAACAGTACCGGACGACAACCCCCTGAACCAGGCCCGCTGCTCACCGCCGGGAGGATTCCGCCACCCCCCGGCAGTGGTGCGTACGGCAAGTACAGCTCCAGTATAAACCAGGAAGCGGCTGCCGCGGGAACACCGACCGACGCCGGATGTCCTTGCTTCGGACGAAACGAGTTAGCCCGTCAGGGCTATTTCTCTTTCAGCATCGATCAGCGCGAAATGTATCGCGTGTCCCGACTGTGTTGTCGTGCTAGATGCTGGTCGACGTCTGTGAAACAGCTTCGGTCACACCAAGACAAGGAATTACGAATAACTCGAACGCTTTTGTTTTCGTTTCTTACAAAGAGAGAGAAAGAGAGAGAGAGAGAGAGAGGCTTATCGAAGGTTAGCCGGTAGCGGTGTAGGAGAATCGGTCCGTTTACAATCGCCTCGTGATCACCTTTCAATTCACTCTACACTTTCTCGGTCATCGTTAGTTGTTCGGCTTCGATCGGGTTCAAGCGTCTTCGAGGATAACGTGCTCACTGACAGAAGATCGTTCATCAAAGCTCGTTACACGAACCGAAATTCCGTATCTTGATCGCCTGTTCACTGGACCCGACAGACCCGTTCGACCAGAGACACTCGCGTCGTCGCGCCGAGGATCGATCGTTGGCGCGAAATCGACACTCGCTTTCCTCGCTCCTCGAAGCCGTTTGTCGCTTCCGGATATTACACGACTCGGGAGTCTGCTCGTTGGTTTTAATAACCGTCCAGGCGAACGGTCGGTTTTCAGCGTTTTTATCGTTCGATCGTCCAAAGTTCCGTCGTAATCTCGACCGCGTTGTCGCGGGGCAGACACCGATGGCGATCGATCGTCGAGAGGCTCTTTACTTCTGTCACCTTCCGATGACTTTGTCTGTCTGGGCGAGAACAAGACTCGGTTTGTCGCACCAACGATCGCGTATCACACGCGCGACTAGTCCGACCACGACTCTGCTTCGAGGTTCACTGAACGACTACCGATGACGGACGCTTACGAACGTTTACGAGCGTTGCTGGTAGCTGAATGGCTTTTGTTTGTAAATAGTCTCGGCCACGATGCCCGCGAAGAGGAAAACCTCGGTCCGCCTGGCGTGCTCACGCCGCGGTCGCGGTAATCAATGAACACCAACGTCCTCCGAAACGACTCCCTCCCGAGTCGTCGTTCGCGTTTTTCCCATCGAATGTCCTGAATCTTCTGTGTAACGATGCCAACCGATTTCCAAAGTTCTTCTCGGTATCGGGTGGAAAAACTGGTCGCGTTATTCGAAGCGCGACTCGTGATACCAAAGTCGACACTGGATGACGAAAGCGGCGGCGTAATCGCGACGATGAAGACCGGTGGTCGTCGAGACGCGATAGTTAAATCGTTTCGCGGAAAACTGTCACTTCAAAGTGGCGGGCCACGACACCGCAGCGGATGATCGGCATCACTGAAATTCTCGAGCTTTTTCTGCGCTTCCCTGCGGCCCGATCAGGACGCGAATCGACAGGGTCGAGATCGAGAATCGGACTGCAAAGGAGAGAAGACGTGGAGTCTCGACGAGGTCCGAGCGGACCTGAAGCCAGCCGTGCACTCGTAGCGTCCCTCTCGCGATCTGGTGCCCAGTGTGCGACGGTCCACGTCTTATCGGGCCGTCCACAGATCTCGGTTTATCTCGACCATAACCTTGGCTATGCTGCTTCGATCGCGGCACTTTTTCTTCGTAAAATCGCGTACTCCACTTGGCCAGTTCTCTTCGCGTTTCTCTCCTCGTATTACGGGCCTTTCTACGTCGTATCGTGCCTCGGCGGTGTTTGCCCGGTTACACCGAGATTATCTTCGACTGCTGCGAGACTCTCTGTTCAAGGGACCTCTCGTGATTCACGCTCGATAATTTCATAATCGGTTACGTTACAAAGTGCATTGAGAAGCTTCCGCGGTTGCATTATATTTCGCGAGAGATACAGCAACGAAACGTGCTGTTCTCGTGACAGAAGACTGCAAGATTACATCCGATTTTTCTCGAGAGAACTTCCGTCGAGTTTCCAATCCGGTGCTTCTTCCAGCCGATTCTAGCGAACGATATTCTCAGTGCACGCACGCGTGTATTTCTATGGAATACATCGATGGTATATAAGCAACGGGAGGATAATCCGAGTCCACCTCTAAAGGCGATGGCCTTTCTTATTCCTCGCGTTCCAATCCTAATACGAATTTCAACGGTGCAGTCGAAACGGACAAGTCCTCGTCCTTTCCTTTCGTCCCGCTCGACGAACTCTCTCTCGACGACAACGTCCGTTGAAAGATGGAACAACGAAGATCACCGATAGGCGTGTGGGCTTTGTTAGTGGGTTCTATCCTCTAATCTGTTCCACGCGGCGCGTCTATCTCGGCCGTTCGCCTTTGATCAGCGGCGGGCGGCCGTGCGGTTTTTACACGCGTGTCGATGGAAATCGTGGCCGGGCCCGATGTAAATCCCGGATGCCGATAGAGAGAAAAACCCAATGAATCACGTAGCAGCGATACTTTCGGCCGATTCGAGCAGCGCTGCCCTCGTCGCTCGCCTTCTTTTCGTCCAGCGATTCCGAGCCGAATGCGCGTCGCGCCGCGGCGACCGGTAAGAAACGGCGAATTCCACGGCTGTCGAATCGCGATTTTCGTCCTGCCACGCTCTGCTTTTCTTTTTTCTTCCTTCCACCGAATCCGCCGCACCGAACCCGTCTCCAGTCCGTCATCGGCCTGCGACGCCCGCCTCCATTCACCCGACGATGATTATCCCCCGCTCTGTCCACTGACAATGACTTTCTTCACCAATCCTCCTATCCCGTACGATTTTTCTTCCCAATCTCACGAATTCCACCCGGTGACCGATCTTCCACGCCGATGCGCCCGTACTCGAATTAATCTCTCCGCTGTCCTTTTACGATCTCCCGCGCAGCCAGCGCCCGTAAATGGTGCACCGATCGGTCCACTTTCCGAGGTAAATGAAGAACGCAGCTTACGACACCGTGCAACGTTCCGCGTTGACGTCTCGCCGATCTTCTGCATTTAATACTCCGTTACCTGTCGCGTTTCTCCCTTTGTCACTGTCGCGATCGATCCGTCAACCGATTCGACGAGAGATTACCGATAGCTCGTGGATCCTGACATCCGTCAACGATACGAGAGTATCGATAGTCACCGGAAACATCTTCCACGATCTTCTCGATTCTCACCAGGTGTGCAATCGCGACTCGACGATCCGTCAGACCCGTGGCAGATTCCGCGCGAAGGTGAACCAATGTCTCTCAGTTCGTAATTGACCGTGAAAGGTACACTTGCCGCGAGATCTCGGAATGTGCGATTTGATTAGCGGGTACCGCGGCACTATGGAGCCGGTTTCGCGGGGTTCCTGGCTTCGACGTCGAGGATCAGAGAGCTGGAGGGACCCGGAGGGACTTGGAGGGACGCATAGAAAGGTGGAGGTGGCTCTGAACGTTCTGTGAAACTGTGTGCATCGCCCTGTCGGAGGAGAGGTTTCCACCCTACCATCGACGGCCACCACCGAACCGTCTCGCACCAGCTCGCACCAAAAGGGGGGAAAGTCTGGTGGGGTATCGATGTTGGTACGCTTGCGCCGCAACCTGTCTCCCTCGTGCGAGAAACCGCGCGGGGGACACTTGCGCGTCCTGCTACAAGATTTCGGAATGATTTGCGGTACATGCGAGCGAATCGAATGGAAAGTAGAACGTGAAAACGCTGTAAAGTCGTCTCGCTTTTCTAGCCGATGTTTACATGTCAGGGGAAGTTCGGTTTCCGAGAGACGAGTGTCTCTTCGCAAACTTTCCCAAGATTCGGAGAACGATGCCGCTCCTCTGCTATCCGCTTTCCTGTTTGCACTCGTGCTCTCCGTTGTTTCATCCGTTCTCCAATCCGGGATTGAACTTTCGGAAAGATGGATTTTAATTCGAAGGGATTCACCAGGCAAGGTAGTTCGGTGACACGTGGAGTCGTTTACGAATCAGTGGATCTATGAGATACGAAATAAAACGCGACAAGGATAACACGGAGTTGGAGATTTTTAGAAAATTATCCTACATCTAACCTGGTTACGTCGTAACTTGATTGGGAAGAATTTTAGAAACGTTCTGGGTAGACAGTTTGAACACGTGGATTATACGTATGATATAAATGATGTGACCGAAGTCGAATATGCATAAGAATAGTATTCAATATGAATGATAATATAATTCGATATGAGAGAATATCATGAATGAAAATTTCGACAAGCTTTTAAAACTGACTGAAGCTTGCATACGGGAATATTCATTTTTACCACGTCACTCGGAAGTACCTCGGTAGGATGGTGATGGCTGGTGACTTCTCGTAAATTGAAATAAATCCGAAAAGCAGCTGAAAATTTGATCACGTTAAAATCCCGTATAAATCTGGATTATTGTTATTTTCCTTCAAGATTAATTGCCTCCCCGAATAGTCCTGGCAGGATGCGCCTTCTCGTCGCTCGGTTACGAGAAGAAATTTTCATCAATGAGGTAAGGTACGATAATGGTTCTGAATATGTTACGAGATTCGGATTCTTTCATGAACAAAAGATGTCCTTCCGCTCTGTCGAGCGGAAAATCTCGAAGCATCTTCCGCTAGAGAGCATAAGAAAGAAATGACAGGCGGAAAGAAGGAACGAAACGTGGAAAGGAAAGCTCCGCGACATTTCGTGGTTGTCGGAGGTTGCGAAAGAAGCGAGACAGAATAGTATCGTGTTAATCAAGACCGATGGTCAATAATGGCGGCCACGGGTTGGTCGGATCCAAGTCCAACCTACCCCTCGGGTGTCGGGCGTGTACGGGGGTGGTTTAAGCCGGCATTTCACCCCTCTGGAGTCGCCAGAGCCTGATTCTGCCCGTAGCCTGGGAGCGAGACATATTTTTATTGTACCTAGGTGAATCACTGCTACGGGCCTTCTTTCCATGTGTTATTCACTCGCGTCGTGCTCCGTGCACACCACTATCGTCGACCAGCGATGGAAACAAGGTGACAATGGATCATTTCGATGTCCACGTGATATTAAGGATCATACTGATTATGATCTTTCATTCAAGATTCGTTTTCTTTCAGAAAATTTATATGGGATCGAGGATCGTAGGTTAAAAATTGTAAGAATTTGGAATGGAGGTCTGTATAAAGATAGCAAAGATTTCTTAGGTGATACTTCGTAAACTAGCGTTGTGTTTAATTGTTAGAGTATCGAATTTTATATATAATCACTATTTTGAGCATTGAATGTATAGTATGTATATGATAGACTCTTCATACAATTGATATAATTTAATTAATCAGAATTTTTTAGAAAACAAGGCAAAAAGGATACCTTCATCCTGAAGACAATATATCAGACACAGAATATATATATAAAACAAGCTACACTTGTCATGCCACTAGAATTATTCTTAATGTGTCTCAACATACGCAAAATTTATATAAATTCTAATTTCATTGCGGACCAAGTATACGTGGGACTAATTTTCGTATAATTACTTTTCTTTTAATTTGCATTTCTTGAAACAAGCTTTATATTCCTACAGTTCGACATTTTCATAAACTTTGTCACGCGATTTTTTATTAAACGCATAGCAGGAGTCCCAGGTGTAGCTGCCCGTACACGAGTTATTAAAATTGAATGCCGTTCCCGTGCACGATTTTCCAAAATTAAATCTTCGAAATTAACATTTCGACAAAAACCTCTGTTGCACTAAATTTCAGCTTCACCCACAATTGTGCGACTAAAAAATTCACCACCCTCCTCCAACTATATTGCCCTAAGACACCGAGTATTTTCTCCATCCAAGCAAAAGTTCGAATCTCGAAATCCCGCGCAACAAATATCCAATAAATTCCCAGAAGTCGAAGCAATAGATGCGTCTATTGTAAATCAAGCGTGCAGCTCGTTCGTCTAAAGAGTACAACTTGCCCCGCGTCTTAGCATAAATCCCGCGAACTCCTTTCACGCATGGCGTTTTATCCACGGGTGCCTTGGACAATGTTCGAGCAACATCCGAAACGTAAAAGTCGGTGGATTTGCTCGAAAAGCGGGTCCAGGGTTGCATCGAATGCCCATCGCTAGCGCTGGCGCGCGCGCGCGCGCATAACGACTTACATGCACATGTTCCTGAATAGACACATATCCAGAGGGTAACGTCGACCCGTCGGATCACCCGTTGGATGCACTCAACGAAATTAAACCTACGTTCCTCGACCTCGGACCGACGTCGCAGTCACGTCCAGCCGAGATATCGGCAACGTTAGCTTTTACCACGTTTTGCGCGCGCCACTTCAAACTTATCCCCACGAAATTTGGCGGCTACGAATCTTACCAGGCTGCCCTGCCCCTTTCCTCGCGTCGATCCATGGTTAACCCGAATTTAAATTAACTCCAAGCTCTACCTCAGCGACAGTTAAGATGATTTTCTCACCCCCCGCCGGAGCTAGTGCGATACTTCTTGGAAGGGCTGGAAGGGAAAGGCCTCGAATTCCTTTCGAGCAAGTTTAAAGGTGGTTATGCAGACCAGGATGTGCATTTAATTGCTGAAATATGGATTAATATAATTTTTTAATAAGCAATTGCGATAACTTGTTTTGGAATTGATATGCTTATTATATTTAATAATACGTCAAGTGACTGGTTACTGACCGTATACTCTTCGTTCAGGCAATGTCAACTTGGACACTGTAAGTGTCATCGTCCAAATCATCATCACCCAATGGCGACGATATTACAAATTTACTACAATTCTTCTAGGAGATATAATTTCACTTATGTTGGCGTTACGTTATTGTTGTAGGTACAAGAAAGTTCTTATTGCAATGAAAAATGAATTAAATGTAACTGTTCGGAAAATAAAATAAATTTTCAATGAAAAGTAGGCGAATACTTGTAATAGTATAGAAATATTTCGGAGATGCTCTCAATGAGACAATATTTCGTAGACATAGAACTGTTTAACGAATAACTTATTTATGTCTATTTGCTATTTGGTGCGTCGATCTGGCAGAAGATAATCTTATCGTAATCTATTTGTCCAATAGGTGCACACGAAAAATTGAATAAAGTAGTTAAAACGTGTTAACACGTGAGATATTTAACAACAATTTGGTCTTCCTCGTTGTAATTATATATAATACAGAAAGCGTTATTAAAAAATCTTCTTTCAAAAGATGTCGGCGACAAACAAATAGAGGTAAAACGAAGAAGTCATGCTTTAATTCGACAAAAGTTTAATACCAAGTGTACCACGACTGGGCGAAGAAAGGGAAGAAGAGTTTAAAAAGCGATGACACAGAGGAAAAATCTAAAAATTGATTATACATATTCTAAAAAACAAGTCACATAGTTAAGTGACCAAGGCGATAACACCGAATTCGGAATTTGAAATCAAAATTTTGAAAAATAGTCATTTAAGCAGTGATACTTCCTCATTCAAAGCAATCTTAAGTCCACGGTTTATTGCATAATCCGTGCATTCTCGCATTCTCCAAGTGCAACTCGCGAAAGGATCATCCTAACGAATAATCCAGAGGTACAAACGAATGAAACTCATAACCCCTTCAGCGGAGTCTGGAACGAGAGAAAAAAGCGTTAATTCCCGCTTTATTACGACGTTCACGATCAAGGATCCCTCGATTTCCGACCGTTCTTTCGCAAATACACTCCCAGCAAGCGTGCCGAGTCGGACCTATCCTCTTGCTTCGTTCATCGGCTAATATAATCGAAAGCAGTGATGCACGGAATGGAAATTGGGTTATGAGCAGAAAAGTGGTAGGTGGCGAAGGTCCTCGAACGACTCGAAAGTATCGAAGCGTCTCGCTGGAAAAAAGAGGTTTTTTCGGATCGCCGCTCCGCCATCGGTGACTTCTCTTTTTTCTCCGCTGAACTAGCAGGAAAATGCTTCGCGAGGCCGGCTTGGAAAAATGTGGAGCACGTTGACGTTGGAGCAAGGGAGCAGACGAGAGGATATCGAACCGGCAAGTCCAGAGGCGGAGTTGCCCCACCAGGTTTCCATGGAAACGTGACACTCTCTTTCGGGCTTTTCGAGCTTTTCGAGCTGTTCGAGCTTTTCGAGCTTACTATGGTCGCTCTCTCTGCCGTTTTGCACTCCCCGCGTCGGCACCAGCGGATCGCCGCAGGATCGGCCCTCGCCTCGGAAGAACGATATTTCCCGTTATTTCGCCCAAACCGAAGGGAAAAATTATTTCGTTTCTCCAGAACTGATATCGCAGCCCGGCCAGTTTCTATTTCCCAGTTTTATTTTCTCGCCGTGTCGTTCCTCTTTCTCGTACCTCCTGCGACTACCTTTGGATCGCCTCGTTGGTGTTTCAGGCCGCGCCTCTTCTCGCTGCCCATTCAATCCTTTGACGAACGACGATTGAGTTTAACGCTGTACTAATTAGGAGGGAGGAATGGTTTTTAGTCGAAGAATGGAGTTACGAGAGATTCTACCGTTGTTTCGTATTCGAAAACTTTTATTGTTCCAGGTTTCGCGTGCGTTGCACTGTTTGCATTTTCTTTCTGGCATATTCAATTGCATCAAACGTAACCATCCGTGTGTGGGATAGATAAGTTCGTAACGTATTAGTATGGAAGAATGTTTCATTTAAGATATAATATTAGAGATCGTTAATGAGGAATGGTATTTTGATATTTAAAATTCTTATGTTATATCCTTTTTGGTTTCTACGTTAAGCGAGTGTTGCTAGTAATATCACTAATTATATTAAGGATTTATTTACTTTAGGAAGGAAAACAGAAATAAATGGATAACGCTTCGAAATATAAAGAAAGTTTAATATTCTTAAACTAAACCTTTCATTCCCGTATTAAACGAGTTCTATGACCAATATAATGAATTATGCTAAATATTTTGTCAGGTATCTAATGATACGAATTTTTTTTAATCGTTTTCGATAATGTCATAGTAGTAGACTTAATATTAATTTTCACGTTAATATTAATCACATTCTACAACTAATATTATACTCTATATCAATTTCAAGTATTATAAAATTCGTTGAAGAATGATTAATACCAAATGATATCAAATAAACGCAACGATATAAAAACCACCCCTCCTCAGACAGGAAAACGGAAATAAACACGCGACCCCTCCAAATCTGAAGGAACCTTATCAAGTAACTGTTCAAATGAACATACACAGGCTTAATATTAATCTTCGCGTCAGTACTCCGATTATATTAATAAAATTCTGCCATTAATATTATACCCTATACTAATTGCAAGTACTATGAAATGCGCTGAAGAACGAGCAAACGCAGCGACGTAAGTACCACCCCTCCCCGGATAGAAAAACGGAAGTAAATGGAAATAATATGCGACAACTCGAAATCTTAAGGTGTTTTAACGACTAATTACTTACCCAGAGAGAAACAACTTGATGGAATGAACATTGGAATGAAAATGTCAAAGTCGACGACGTGGATCGCCTGGAAAAGCGAGATGGAAGAGAACAGCGGGCATTCGGCGAATCCTACGTATCGCCGGTGCCGGTACACAACCGGAAAATGTACTTTCATCGGGCACACATCTTGTTCTGTCCTTTCCAATGTACTTCGTAGTTACTGGCTCGAGCATGTGCTCTCTCGCGTGTGAAATGTCCCCACGATTTGCTCTTCGCTCTTTCGCCCTTTCTCTTTCTTTCCTACCCCACCCACCTATGCGTGATGCTGCAAACGGCACCGCCGTTTATGTAAGTTAGGACAGCGTTTCTCAAACGGCTTTGGAATCGAGTATTTCGCGGGGAAATGCAAAAATCGCGCGATATTCCTCGAGCATCGAGATTTACCAAGTACCCGCGAGAGTGGCGGATCTTTATCGACTGTGGCTTCTTCAGAGGGTATAACTTGGATCGAAATTCCCTGTACCCACGGTTTCTAATTATGCGAATGTATAAACCCGGTATTAATCGCCTCCATTGGTCCCGGATATAACACTGTGCACCGATGAAATTCCATTCCTGAGTATTATTATTTAGCATCGATTCCAGCATCGGCAGCATCGTGTGCTAAATTATAGCTAAAGAACAATGTTTCCCTGGATAACGTGTTTGTACCATGAGGTATGGAAACAATTTAAGTTTTCAATTGCGAGAATGTCTTTGGTATCGATAACTCGTTCGACTTCTCGAATGCTGATTAAAATTCTCAAAATTATTAAAAAATAAATAAAGTCGTCGTTAATAATATAGAGATCCACGAAGATAAGTGCTAAACAAAAGAGACAACAATTTTACGAATAAAGTTTAAACGGTATTTTAAACGACTCGGTGAATTTAACTAGTATTATCGACTTGTAACGAGAAATGTAATCGTATTTTCATGTTACAGAAAATGAATAATTTACTATTTTTCAATGAACAGCAGCAAATGCTTACAGAAATTTCCGAATCATTAAACGAAACATTTAACAATTCGAAAAATTCTAAGAACACCCTCAAATTTTAATCACTGACAGTCAGAGATACCCATCGCCAATGGTCTCACTGTAGATGCGACATTAGAGAATCGATTGAAATAAAAGAAAGGAATCAAAATTGATGCAAGAATGGAAATCCTGAAACTGCTCATTTAGACTGATTTGATAATTCTACATAGTGTTTGGAATTCTTCCTATCCCAATGAACCAGAGTCAGTTGGCCGATTTTCCACGGAAGATCACGTCGGTTGACTATAAATATTCGACTTTCGACGCCTTGCTTTTTACAGTCTTCGCAGAATATGGCATAAAATAAATTCCATAAAACGAAATGCTAACGCTGACCGGTTGAACGGTACAGTGATCGCGGACTGTCACGCACAGACCAACACCAGCGGCGATTTTCGCCGTAAAACGTCGGTTTGAGAAGCACTGGGTTAAAACACATCTGCAGACCCATCCGTCTGTACGTGATCGTCCACGAGTATTCGTAAAGTGCGCGAGAAAGAGCAATATGCGGAACGTAGCCACCTCTATATTTTACTTGAAGCTATTCGCGAGAATTTACGACGAACCCGCGATACTCTCTTTCTCTCTGTCTTCTCGCCACCCCCGTCTACTCTTTATCCATACATCTATCTCCTTGCTATATTTCTCGATTCTCTTGGCTCCTACGAGCTCCTCTTTTCACGCTGCATAGGAGGACAAGACCGTGTACCATCTAACTTAACGCGAATTCTGTTTACTCCTTTCGTCCCGATCATTCTCCACTCTGCGTCCACGAATTAGATCCTTCGTGCTTGGAAAATTTTCTAAGAACGTAAAAAGAAACCGATCTTTTTAATTCCAGATTGAAACCTCCCTGTTGGAGAGTTCAAATCTCCCGCTCCATGTTACTAGACGCTTCTAGCGATATCTGACACTTTTTGGCTATTCAAATAAAACCTAACGATGGAAGACACTTCCTTCCAAGCTACCGCAAAGAAAGCACGTACAGTTATTCCGATTGTGAGACATTATTCCAGTAAAACGTAACTCATCCACTGTATTCAACAACACTCCCCTTAGGTACCCCTTTGGTTGCTCATTGCTACCCCTTTTCGCTCATGTACAATTTCGTCATTGAATAGTTATCGAAGTGGCTGAAAATTGGACGAAAAGTCCTGACGATGTTTATTTATCGAATATAGTGATTAATACCAAACCTACCGCAATCAAATGTTCAGTAAACGAGAAAACAGTAGAATCTTTGAAAAATGGAATAACGAAAGACATTAAAAGATCGATTACACGTATATTGGAAGAAAAGTCACGAAGATGAGTGATTAAGACGATAACGTTGAATTTTAACGCGGAATTTTGAATGAAAGTTTCAAAAATTGCCATTTAGGCCACGGCAGGCTTAATGTTAAACGCGTAGCGAATAAAAGAAACGGGTTTGGTGCTACGAAGCCAATTCGTGAACGAAGCAAAAACGTAATTTAAGATGCGTTGATCAAACTGAACCAGCTCCTGCGGGGAATCCGATTTAATGTATTGAAAAGCTCGAGGCTGATGCTTGTCCGGCGTTCTCGATGTTAACGACCGTATTAATAAGAAATTAATGAATCGTGGCACGAGCAATCTAGTCTTCGCGGATTATTATCAGTTAACGAAGTTAAGGTAACTCGGTGAAGAGGAAATATCCTTTCGCCTGCAGCTACGTCTTTAATCTCTTTCTTCGACCTAATCACGAGATCCTTTGATACCGCGAATCTTGATTGCAACCTCGTGTTATTTATTCACAAAAGAGGCAATCAAATTGAGGAAACAGAAATTATAGCCTGGTTACGCGAGTGTTGTTTTATTTGATGATTTGGTGTATAGAAATAGGAGGAAGTATCTGTGAGTTACATCAAAGGATGAAAGCGAATTATGATTTTAATAATGCACGGTATTTGATTTGTCGAATTATAGTCATATTTATAACCATGTATTATTTATTATACATCTTAATTATAATTATACGATGCTTATGGGTAACTATATAACTAGAAAATTAATTTTTCTATGCGACACGAATAAAATATCGTTTCATTGATGTAAATGAAAGTAAACCAAACCGAATAATAATTGTGATAAGTAAAGTTTGGTGTTTAGAATTTTTTAATCAATAGATTTACGTGCACTCGAAATTTTGCTACGAAAGATTTAAATAAATAGAGGCCTATTACATTTTACTTCGAGAAAGAGATTAATCATTTTTCCCTTTTTCAATAAGTAACCTTAATTTGAGGCTCTTTGCGTATTTATTTATATACGTGTAGATTTTAATTTATTAATTATCGATATCCAGTAACATAAGCTACGAGTAGCGAAAGGAGTTACTCTACTGAAATTACGAAGCACCGAATGAATTATAATCGAATGGTATATATTATTTTCTTCGGTAAGAACTAATAACTACCTGTGATTAATATTTTTAGATTATTATATATATCTTAATCTATTTATAAATCATGCAAAATTGCAATAAAATACTTGCACATTTTAGCACGTTTCAACGGCGCCGTGGCTTAGTTGGTTAAAGCGCCTGTCTAGTAAACAGGAGATCGAGGGTTCGAATCCCTCCGGGGCCTGGTGGTAACAAAATTTTTGAAAATTTATTTTTTTTCCCGTAATTGAGGAAAGACGAAGAAAAATACGATACTTTGACACGTTTGCCACTGTGGTCACTAGTCTAGATTTTGAAAATTTGGACAACGTAAAGAGATAAGGAACATTGCGAAATGAAAAGTGCTCTATATTTTCTTCATATTGTTTAATAATTTCTTATATCCCAAGAATAATGAAAATTTTATTGCGAACTGTACGCATTATATAAAATAAAAATTGCGTAGCAATCAACGTGTTAAACCTTCTTACTTCATACCTTGAATATAAAAATTAATTCAACATATTCAACCACTGTATCCAATATATTAATAAATATCAGTATTTTAATTCTTTTACAATTTTACCTCATTAAATCGCCAATAAAAATTAATATTGACGAATACAGCCTCTACATATACTAAATTCCACTATGGCCAAAATTAATAATTACAATTAATTTATAATTAATTTAACATTTAAATTTCTATCATACGAAGAATATGCGAACATATATTTTTATCCTAGACAATCGCGACAATTGCATGCTAAATGCTATCTACGAGACGAACTATGAATTTTTTAAATTTATATTAGCCAATATTCCCAGACGCGAATTTTAAATAAATATTGTATAATTGATCAAAATATTTACTGTCTAACGATACTTATTAACATACAACTATAACCTACATATAACAAATTTCAAGTGACAATAATCGTTATCTTTCGAGCGATAAAAATACGAAAACCTGTCAGTGAGATAAAATTTCGGGGGAGCCCCTTGATGATTGCTTATAAAAAGGCTAGGAGAACTTTTTAATTGGAACAATACGGTGTAATTTCGACGTGCCTAACGCGAGTGCCACAAAGTCTGTCGCGGAACTTTGAGCAAGTTTTATCAGCCGTTATCTTTTATCTCGGTACTTCGCCAACTTTTTAAACCTCTGCCGGCGGGTCAGCATTTTTAACCCGCAAGACGTAAAGTTAAATATTCACTTCATGAAAGTGCCGTAAAGGGGCACAGTTTCCTCTTCTTAGCGGCTTGCCCGAGCGGAATGGCGGCGAGGAATTCATTTACTCCCTCCGCGAAAACACGGCAAACCCCGATTCGCGTAATTTACAATTTCTATTTATATTCCTCTCTTCATATTTACAACCCCGTCTATGCTTAACTTCGCCAACACTTGACGCGAAGAATATACCGGAATTCGAATGCTCTATTGATGAATACGATGTCAGGATTTCTTGCATTAATTCATCGACCGCACTCGCGGCACATATTTTTAGTTTCCCATTCGCCGAATTTTCTTCGTTCGTCGTTTCGAATTTGATATGTTCTTTCGAGCGATGAATTTGAATAGTTTGCAAGTGAAATATGATTATTAAATAATAGTCCGAATTATGATATATTTAATATTATATAAATTAACAAGTGGAAGCAATGGAAAGATGAAGGTTGGTATTAACGGATACTGTGCAGTGTGAAAATTATTTTACATTAATTAGGCGTTATATACGTATTTTATTCGCGATAAAATTATAATTAATTATATAATTTTTTTTCATTTATGAACAACTGAATGTCATTAGAATTTTCTCTTCCTTATAAAATCAAGGCTTTATACTCTGCATCTCAATAAAAATAATAAAAAAGAAAAAGGAGGGAGAGATACGATAAATAAAAGTCAGACATCGCGCGCGTCCGATAGAGGACAAGTTATGTACTTGCAGTAACATGAACAAACCAATTAGCTGGTTAAGCGGCCAAACCCCCATGAAATTCAATTGTCTTCGCCCCATGCGTCTCCCGGCTAACCACCCTTATATTTTCATCCTTCTCCTCGAACGCTCGAGCACCGTACCCGGAACTCTAACGGCCGTGCAGGCTCGCTATTAGGGTGTCAATTAAATTAGATCACCAGACAACGTGGGGTGGCTTAACTGATAGAATGTCACATATATAGCCGGGTACGCTCCTCCTCGCGAAAAATGGGTTACCAGAAAAGAGCAATGTATCGATTCACGTCGAACGAAGAAACAAACGTCCACGCTAATTGCAATTATTTCTCCACTTACCGAATATGGATTATATTTACATAGAGTATATTATAAACTACAGGAACAGCAATGTTTGCATTGGTTTCTATTCGTATTAGAACTGTCATCTATTATTAAAAATGATGGCTACTCTTTTTATACGTGTCTATTATAAAAGAAAACAGAAATTATTTCATGATACAAGAGTCACATACAATATACTTTTAACGTTAAGTTTACCACGACCAGGTTAAATTACCGGTGGATGAAGAAATAAAAGAAGAAGAAACTCAATGAAAATGGGTTAGAAAATAGATTTTAGAAGAAAAATCGTGACGTCAAGGGACCAAAGCGATAACGTCGAATAAGGAATTTCTAATTGAAGGTTTAGAAACTTTTTGACAAGAATATTTGTAAAATAAGGAAACAGAAATTATGACAAAATTGAACGACGGTTGCTATTTGTGCAATGTTGAGATTCAGCAATTCGGAAACAATGGTCTGCAAACTTTTATATCGTGCATTCCTTTTTGCTTTCAGGAAACTTTTCGCCTTCGCGTTACCTTTGGTCAGCAGAATTCTGAATTGGTTCCCATCTTGGATCCCCTCTGAACAAAGAGACTTTCGCGGACCGTAAGGAAACGAGGGAAAATTAAATTAGCTTCGTCTATAACTCTTTCGACACAAACGTAATTTTCCCTTATACCGCCGCGTTACGAAGCCAATTTTTTATAATACAAATGATGCCGTGAAAAGTTTCCTGTGTTTGAAATTTCTACTGCAATGGAACCGAAAATTTCTTGTCCTAAGAAAAGCGGAAGCATATATCTTATATATTAGTAGCATATATTTATAAATAAACATATTTATTTATTTACATTGTACTATATCAATTAACGCTATATATTATATTGCACACATTTTTAGTAATTTTAGTGCGAGTAAAATCATATCTTTTCGTGTCTTCAATTTCTAAATTGACACGAAATAAATTTTATACTTCGATGTTCTTTACATTCTTTTTTAACAGGTAAAAATATTTAATTATTTAAGGGCTTCAAAGTATTTATATGAAATGAAGAAGCCGTCAAAATTTGTTGAAGACTGAAACGAGTATAAAATTATTCATATCGATTTATTTTAAGTATATGTACATGTATGTTTACAACTATTTCCCGCATAAGCAGGGTGTCACAAAGTGTGGGGTTTTAAACTGCCGAGACGAAATCGAATATAGCAGGGACGTTATATCACGTAATAGTAAGTTATATTCTACAAATCACTCGACTGTTTATGAATAATTTAAACGCTCAGCCCTTGAATATTGGCAGGGGTGAGACTGGCAATCCTCCTAGGACAAAACGCAGAAACCCCTCAGGGACGAAGACCCTTTGTTACCGCCTTGCTGGTGGTTGAAGCAAGGATCCTGCTCTTTGAACCTATCGCACGTGGTAAGCCACTGTTTGCATTGGTCTTCCATGTAGTACGATAGTACCCGACCGAATGGGGGTTGCAAATTTATAAATAACCGCCAACGGAAATATTAAGTAGTCAAAATTCGAATTATTATAGAGGTAAGGATAATGAACGGTTGTATAGTCTTAGGTGGTGGGGATTGATAATGATATTGTATAATTTTCTATCTTTTTATTCCGGGAATATGGAATTAAATTTTATTTAGATATATTATTGAATATGTTAGTATTGTTATTAGACACATTTAGTAGCTTTCAAGATTATCTTTGAAGTTCGCATACCGTAGCTATTCAGATCCCAAAATGAAACAAGAATGACAAGCAGCTCTATTGAAAACAACGGATAGCACCTGATCATAAAATTACACGAATCGATGCTTCTTTTTCCGACACATCGGTCGTTAGATTAGAACGGATAGATCGATCTATAGTGATTCACGCGACTGCTCATGAACGACTGAACCAGCTACGGGGTGGATCCCTAAGCCCTGTGAATCGAAAGTATTGTATTCAACACAGGGCCGATCATTGGCAACGATAATGGCGGATTAGCGCGGTCCCATCTGTCATTTGACTTACGCAGAATCGCGTACACATAGCAATGATACCTGATACATTATCGAGGATGAAATAAAGTAGCTTAATCTCGCGCTAAGTTAATGCTCTTCGCGAAACTCTTGCATCTCGATAAAGAACTATGTTTATCTTTTTTCTCAATTTTTCTAGCTGTCAAAGAAAATTTATTTCCATGTATTTTATTATAAGAATTACAAGATGGATTTTTTAGAAAAGTAGGGTTTACTTGAATTTAACGCTTAAGTTAGGAAAATGAAATGCAAATGGGAAGAAAATGTTTTAATAAGAAATAATAGTAAAAGAAAGTGGGGATACGTATTTATATTGTTTTGTATTCTATTTGTAGTTTTATCGATGTAATTGTATATTCATACTCGTGGATTGATGTGATATTCATAAATTAATATTTTAATATGATTTTTATGCTGTGATACAAGACCCTGATTAAAATTGTTTGTTTTCTATGACACGGAAATGTATTGTGATTGTTAATGTTATGTGAATATCACTCTGTATTTATTTTAAATAAATTTTTCCCTTGTATTTCGGTTGGGAATGATTGTTCGCGATAACAATTTACGTTGTTTATCCAAGATTAGCAGCACTCATAGGAACCATTCATGTTGATTATTCAAGTTATCGAACTATACAAGATGTGAGTTGCAAGTGATTTTAAGAAAGTTGTTTCATTATACAACCAAAATTAAATGAAATATATATCGATTAGATTTCGTGTATATAAAATGATCGTATTAATGAATTAATTAAAAACAAAAATATCTATAAGTCAATTATCTTTTTACATGAAGTTTTAACACTGTTTCACCTGATAAAATTTTTTAAAATTATTTTCATTTGGTCTCAATTTAATTTTCAAATTATTGATAATATTAATTACCATTAATCATTACGTTTCGTGTAAAAATAAACCATTTAGTGTACATATCGCGATAGACGGTATAATTATTTTTGAGCATACAAAACTATGTAATTAAATATAGCATAAGAACTCAAAAATGTAAGTCGACTAGCAAAAATTAAACAA
This sequence comes from Eufriesea mexicana, assembly GCF_001483705.2. Taxonomy (NCBI): domain Eukaryota; kingdom Metazoa; phylum Arthropoda; class Insecta; order Hymenoptera; family Apidae; genus Eufriesea; species Eufriesea mexicana. The sequence goes on from NW_016908372.1 coordinate 743,108, forward strand.
TTTATTATTCTATATTATCGATATATTATATAGTATGTATATCGATATGTACAGCAACATATGTAGTCTACAGTACATAAGCAATAGAGACGAGCATATAGAGGAACACAGAAGGGCATACGAACGTAAATACGACAAACGGGTCAAATGGGGAGACTTATGCCGGATATACATTTCATTTGGCGATCGGCCAATTGGCCTGATCATCCGGAGCACTGCGGGCATTTCACGGATTTCGTCGAATATTTCGAGGATTTTACGGATTTAACGTTTAGTGTCGAAGCAGGTGGTTCTCGCTCCAAACATTCATCTAGTGCGGTTAGAAGTCCCCTAGATCGATCGACGACCCTTCTGTTCTTATGGCGATGCATCCTAGTAACGTATTCTCTCGCTTACTCTTCATTTTTCTTTTGTTCTTTTAAAAAGAATCTTTTATACTTTCCATTCTTACGAATGTACGCAAATATTCCTCTTGAAAGTTGTAACTCGTAAATGTCGTCGTATCGCTATCTTCATTATTAATATTAAGATTACGTAAAATAATATACATACTCTATTTTCCAAATTTCTAATCAGTTACTTGTTAAATAGACATTTTTGTGACATTTTATCAAATGCTAAATCAATTTATTTGGACAGTCGTCTTTGATAATTGAAATATACCTAATTTCTTTTTCTTAGTTTATTTTCTCAATAACCAAATAGAACTGAATTGTAAATAGTATTTTATCAGTTTAGTAATTTTAATGAATAATATTTGCAAGACTTGTATGAAACGTGAGTGTAAGTTAGCGATTTGGTTAATTGCGAAGGATTTAATTGAAAAGAAGCAATCGATGATTGCAATGATTATGAACATTCGATGTGTTTGATAAATGATATTAAAATTGTACTATAGTGTGACTTATGAGAACGAAAAAAAAGAAGAAAGGGGGCACCCGGGTTTGAACCGGGGACCTCTCGATCTGCAGTCGAATGCTCTACCACTGAGCTATACCCCCAGTTGATATCACTATTATTCATTGAATTTCTAACGTACATTACTATATAGTACCATTTAATAAATTTTATTACCTATATAACAAATTTTACTACTGGTGTTATAATCTAACTCTATGCTACATATAATTCTAATTAATTTGCACATACGAATATATGCGACAAATATAAATATAAGCATCAGTATACAGCATCGGAAAGAAAGAAGAAATTACTCCTTTAAGCAAAATATTTATTTTTTATATTCCTACCATTGCTTCTAATTACATGAAAAATTAATAGGGGAGGAGAATAGTACTGTTGTATTATTATATACTACAAAAGCAATTAATCACGCGGCAAATATTTTTATTTAACCACATCGTGACTAAATAAATTAAATTTCGAATTTTCCGTTCTTATATCGAATTACCTTCAATTTTCTTAAACCCACAGTAGTACAATTATCTAAATAAAAATAAAAAAGAAATACGTCGAATTTTTCTCAAATATCCAACACCTCTTATAAGAAAATGTTATTCTATGTGTTCGACTTACTTTTTCCCTGCAGAATTATCTCCTGATCTGCTGTTCCACTAATTACCGAGCACCCTGTATAGTTTATTACAACGAAAGCTTTATATCTTCCTCAAAATGCTCATTGATCACAGCAATGAATAAGGATTGCAGGTACCAGCAACCGTAGGCTCTATAGTAATTGCAGGTCATCAATGACTGACATAGGGCAGTCGAAAAACAGCTCTTGTTGTCATACAAATAGCCATGAATTCAACCCCCAGTAAGGCACGGATGGCGACAGGTAGAGTAATATACTGAGGACCACCTAGTGGCTTCATGACTTAGCCATATGCCACCGTGACTAAGGCACACATGGCCGGGAATCGATGTGTATAGGGCCCCATAAGGGTACGGAATCCTTCAAAAGGGACTCCTGTCGCCAACGCGTTGTAAAAGTACGAACTCGACACGGACTACTTGCTTTCATCTTTCTCTTTCGTTCAATGTTTGACTTAGTCTGTGACAGATCAGCGCATCTCGAATCTTATTATAGAATAATTTAACAATTTTAAATAAAAACTTCCCTGATTTCCATATCTGTCTTATATTTTCTATATCTTTGTGCCTGATGCTTCTGTTTCGCTTTTAATTTTTTACAAATTATAATTTTTATATCTTCTACTATAATTATTTGATGATTTATCGATGTGATTATAACGAGTAATTTTGTTTTCTTCTTTGGGGGAGAATAGTAAGTTTAAAATGCTGCATATGTGTTTATTGAACTATAAAAAAGGAAAAGGTACCGCGAAGCTCTTCAACATCGTGGCGATAACCATGAACAATTCGAAGTTTATTTGAAAATTATAAAAAATAAAAAGAATAAAAGTTGTTTAAATGATCATAGCATTAAATAACGTTGTTTTAGATTATCTCCTTCCGATTACAAATTGAAAAAATAGAAAAAGAATCCGTGCACGTTTTCAAACCATTAATCGAAACTGACTTTTTACGGCTGCAAATTTCTCGAATTACTACTAAACAGTGAGTGTAAGTGCTATTATCCATTACTCTGATATTTCACAATCTACAAAACAAAAAGGGGGGAAAAGAGGAAGAAAGAAGGAAAAGGAGAATGGAATGAAAATAGGGGAGAATACGATATATTTGCAATTATTAGGAGAAAATAGTCGAAATTTGAGAAATCGATGGATAGTATGAGTCGTTTTTTTAATAGTTCTTTGCCTAACTAAAAAAATGAAACGAACCCAACACGCCGAAGTCGGTCTTTGCAGCCTTCCGTTCGGTTCGCGAATTAATCCATCAAAACAGTCACGATATAACTCACGCCCACCTTTTGCCACCCCTTCTGTTCACCTTTTAAAGTTTCGAAATTGATTGCACTCCGTATTTAAATACGCTGGCAACCGGAAACTTGATTTGTCCGTGTTTGCTAGAAATTCCAAAAATTTACTTCAAGTTTCGCTTTCTGAACATAAATATTCATTTCAAGGGGGGTGGTGAACTGTGAATATCATGGAGATATGTTTTCATTAATATTTTTCTGTCTAACTTTTGTGCGCACATGTAGACATTTTTCATTTTGACGAAAGCTACTTTTTAATTATTAAAACAAATATCGTTTAAATTGTTTATTTAATCATTTTAGTATTTGAAGTATTCAATTGCTGATAATGATAATATTATAGGTATAATTAGATAATATAGTAATGTGAATCTTATGGATTATAACAACGTAATAATACCTGTTTAGCATAATTGTGAGAGTAATACTGATGTCATTAATCTACTATGTGAGTAATGTAAATGATCAAGAATTAGAATCATTTTAATTTTGATTCTATTTATTATTAGACTAATGATTTATATTATCTATTAACATAAAAAATTATCCATTGTGTAATATCTTTTATTGTAGCTTTAAAGGTAATATTTATGTTCCTATTTTCTACAGATTAATCGTAATTAAGATAATGAAAGTGTAATATATATACATATATTTTCCTGAAAACAATTTCATTTATTTGATAAAAATTTTAAATTAAAAAATGAGAAATCTTTTATACATCATTTTATTAGGTACACGTATATTTGTGTTTCCAGATTTTTCGCCATTTTTCTAATTTTCTAATAGTTTCGCCAAGCTATGGAATAAGCTACCGTAAACTGGCCGTCATATAAAATGCAAAAGAACTTATATGAAGATTCGAGCATTTACTTCTTACCATATATCCACCTCGAAGACTATTCTGGCTGCAAACCAGCTGGCACCATTAACCCAAATATATGTGCCGTTCATAATGAAGAGAGTTCCTAATAGATAAATTAATCATGATCCTCCCACATGCACTCTTCCCGACTATGGTTCTCGAAATCCCGCGATTCAATAATTCGGCAGTGAATGAAAGATTCAAGTATCGGCGGAAAGTCTTATCCGAGGTTTACTCCAACGCCAGATATAGATGTATATACATATCCGTATTTAATAATATAATTCATAATACTTCTGCAAATTGTAGATAAATTCAATGTTAATTAGACAAACTTGAAGTTCTAGGAAAACAATTCTATGGTTCAGGATTTCTGCGAAGTATGAAAGATTCTCAAAATTTAATAACAGCTTTTTGGTAGTAGCGTGAACCATTTTATCATACAATCGGTAGTTTACGATTAGTTCTCATGTCTCGTCTAAAATCGGACACCAAATATACTACATATTCTACAAATTCGAAATGAATTCCACTATTAGAAGCATCGAATCAAAGTTTCGTGCGTTCGAAGGAACTCGTATCCAATGTTCCGCTCATGAAAACACATCTTAATCTCAAATCTAGTCACCTTTCTTAAACCAAAACAGACACCCTATCCTTTCTCAAACACACGAGACCACGGATTCTTACACTCTACCTTCACCCTTCAAATTCGACTCGTTTAGACATCTCGTCCGCTTTCCACGCGTGGAAATATGGCTTAAGCCGGTGCCACACTAGCGCTGCAAATCGCAATGCAAATTGTAAAAATTTAGAAATACATTGTAATTTGGAATACTTTGCGATACACGTGGTTTCAACGCTCGTGTGTCCGGGCCGTGAGTCCCAACGTAAGTTACAATCCACACACGTCGTTTCAACGCTTTTGTGTCCCTGCCTTAAGATTCAACGAGCATCAAAATCGTAGCGAATCGCAACGCACGTTGTCTCAACGCTCATGTGCTCGAAATCGCAAAGTTTGTCACCATCGGCATTGTTCCAACGGCAATGTGCCCCGATTCGAACGTCCGTGAAGAGCGACGCGCGTCGCGACGCCCGTCGAAATCGACGCGTATCGCAACGCAAGTCGTTTGAACGGTCGTGTGCCCTAACAGTAAGTTTGGACGAGCGTAAAACTCGACGCACATGGAAACGCACGTTGCATCGTCTGATCGGTGGTGTATGCCCGGCCTTAAGCCGAACCCGTAGCACGTCGCGCGTCCCGCCGGCAGGTGAGCGTGGAAACGGAAATGGAACGCGTCTGGGGGACGTGTGCTCGGCAGCGCGTGTACGGATCAGCTCGCGGCGGCTCGCGTGGGCCGTGCGTGTGGGCCGACGTCGGTGTGTGCGCCCACGCCACACACCGTGTTCTCCACACCGGCTTGGCCGACTATAGGATCAATATAAGCGATGACATAGCGAGAGCTCATCTTTAAGCCACGCCCGCGAGACCGCGAGCGCCAATACAGCCGCGATCCACCGGCCACGCGGCCAATGGGCGGCCGGCATCGATTTTTCGCGGGCTCTTTTTTTCGCGAAAGTGAATTTCTTCGCGATGCTGACGGGAGTGCCTGGAGAGCAACCTGCGCGAGCAACAGAGAAGTCGCGAGAAACGACTGGACGAAAAAGTACCTCGTTGAACGAAGAAGAGAGACAGAGACGACTCGATGGACTCTGGTAGGGGAGAAGGCAGGATGGAAGTAGAAATAGAATGAGGCGCTCCGAGGATGGTAGCGCTGGTGCGAGAGAGGGAGTAGCAGAGGGTAAAGAGGAGACGCCCGTGGAGAAGGCGGAGGATGAGGATCGATGAGGACAGGGTGACTCTTCCAGGGGTAAACGAACCCCCATTTCATCTACCCTTCGCGCTGTTATCGGCTGTCCCTTTTTCAATCGAGGGAACCCCTGCTGCTAGGGTATCGACGTGGCCCGCGAGTTCATCTGCATGCGTGGCCTGTTGCCTGTTGCAAGACGCCGCGACCACAGCGCCATCCACCCGTCCACTATCCGCGTACACCGTTCGTCACGCTTTTTCACGCGCCCGTTCGAACACGCGACACGCCAGCCTGTCCGTCTGTCCAACATTAATCCTATACATCCGTGGGCAACGACGACTCGAGAGGGATATCGATGGGGTTCAACGGGTCGAAACGGGTCGGGGGAAAGGCAGAGATCGATCGAGATCGGATCTACGAGGATGTGCAGGTCCTCGCGGATATGTTTGTTTTGGTAGTGAGATAATAAATGCAAGAATTTCGTAGGGTTGCACGTGTTAATACTCCGACATTTTTGCAGTTTTTCTCTATCGAATATTTATAGAGAAATAAAAATTCATTAGAGAAACTTGGAAATGGAGGGTATACAAAATTCTAATTTTGTATAAATTATTGTTTAAATGTTTAAAATTGCCGTTTAAAATCGATACTTTATAAAATTGAGTTTGAACTATGTTACGATCATTTTTCGGGAAGATTTAATGCTTGTTTGAGTATATATGTTGAATAATACACAATGATGGAAAGGAATTATAAAAAATTATTTTTTATTAACTTTATGTTTTTGCATAAATATTTAGTCGAAACGTGGAGTATGCAAGTCCAGTATTAATGCGAGTAACTGTAGGTATCTGATGCTGAGATATTTTCTTAGAGAATCGAGTACATGTCTGCTTTATTTTTAAGAGAATAACTCACTGGTGAAAATATTGGTTAAGTAACAAGATATGGAGATGAAAAATTAAATATGCATATATATAGACATTATAGAATAAACCATTTTTGGAGAAGAAATCTTGAAGAAAGTTTGGAGTTTGTTACTAAAATATTTGTTCAGTTGATGAGATATCGAATGAAAAATGAAGAAGGGAATATGTTTGATTAAAAATATATGTTTCAAGATTGGACAGTCTTGTTGGTATACTTGCTTACATTGTCAAATAATTTTGAAAAATTAGATGCATGTTCATATTTGATAATAAATGATTTCTGATAGGTAAATGAATTAATACCGTAGGTAGAACTTATGGGAACTTGCAGCAACGTTCTTCTGTCGTTGAATCTAGTTTCTAATGTTTCAAAGAAGCAATGATTTAACAATGAAATGTAAAGGAAATTCAGACAAAAATCTTTTGTAATCAGTGGCGTGGTTGATTCCGCGAGTCACGAGTGCAATTCTGTGAAACGAGTTTATCTATAAGATTGCATTCACCTGTGAAGTTTAACGTGCTTTTCCATATTTCAGAATAGATTCCAATCTGGCAAAGTTCTTTGGATATTTTGTTTTCAACCTGGTAAAAGATTAGCCTTTTTTGTTATTTTCAATACATAAAATAAAAGGTTATCGACAGGTTGCTAAGAAATCAAATGGTCTATTTTTGTATGCATGCATAGGTATCCAATTCTCGTATAATGTCTGCTGTTACGTTGAAGTTCGAAACGTAAATTTTTGATGAAAAGTTTACCTAAATTTTAATAATGTTAAAATTATTCGAATAATACGTGTTATTATTCTGTTTACACAAAAATGACCTGTGCTATCTTGTTATTTAATGGTATTCAGTATTCAGCATAGAATGAAATCGATATTAATTATTAATTATTTAGAGCGTTTTAAAATTTTACTCGTATCGATCGAATAATACTTATTTATTTTTCTCAAATATCTTTCTTTTATTAATCTATTTAATTAATTTACACGTCATAAACTATTACACATCGTAATTAGGAATTTTAATCTAGACGAATAATTTACGATCATTATTTTCAGATACATTAAAGTTTGATTTTACAAATTTTACCATAACGAGATATATCGATTAATTTTAGTTCAAAGATCAATATAGAGCGGAAATGTATGTTGCACATAGAATAATAATGCATGTTTCAACTTCATTTTGTTGAAATATTCTTGTATAAATTTTATTCGTACTACACATTGTCTTAAACTGAAGTCTAATAAAATGATATATAAAAGACATGAAGCTTTTATGAAAGCAATAAATATTGGCTATTTTGTAAAGAAAATCTTCTACTGTGTCAGTGCAATGTTCTCTAGCGAGAAATATATTGCCAGAGAAAAGTTTATTTCGCTTATTTCTACACATTTTTCACGAAATAATAGAAAATAGTAATATATGAAATTTCATATATTATAACTAACAAAGTAGCTTGTACAAAAGAATAATAAACGAACAAGAAAAATAACAGAAACATGACCTCTATCATGAAAAATTAACTATTTAAAGAATTAAGATTTAAAAAAATAAAACTTTTAAGATAACATTATTATCGGTGTAAAATTACAAATAATTTGTAAAACTATCGATTAAAACACATAATTTTATTTTATATAACTCAAATTTGAACAATTCATTTCATTAATCGAAAATAAACGGTAGCTACTAACTTTATACGATGCTATGTTATAAAACAAATATCGAAACAGCGATAGGTCATTGCATCTGTAATTATTAGCTACGAAATTTAAGTTTACGATCATTAAATTTGATATATATATATATACAAAAAAGATTTTAATAAGAATATATAGAATAAAATAATAGAATCGACAAGAATATAAATCACTTTTTATGATCTAAACTGAAGTTTTAGAAAAGTGTAGGAAATTTAAATATGTAAGGCTCGTGTTATGAATATAAAGTTTTATCATAGAAGAACTGTTTTCGTTTTAGGCATGTAAAATATTCCATCAGATGTCGCTCGTTTATAACCGACTTCTTTATCTACCACCGGTCACCGTGATTAACAGCATAGACGAGATATGAACTATGGTTCATAATTTGATGTTACACAATCGATAATATAGAATTAAATTTCTCATTCATTGTCACTAACAATAAGGAAGAATAATAATTATTTTTCTACGGTAATAAGTATTGAATTATCAATTTTTGTACTCTCCTTATAAATTTATGATTTGAGAATTTTCTGAATAATATTGATTTTCATTTCAGTTATATATCCCCTACTTACCACATCACTGTTATTAGTCCATATAATTTGTTGTACAGTTTATAATCGTACTATGGGTTTTAACTATATGTATAACGATAAGGTTAGTAATTATATATAAAATAATGTTTATTGTTAATGACTGTCCTAGTTAAATATTAATTATATCATCTAATATAGTTGACTATATTATATTACTTATATAACATTAAAATAATTGATACTGTAAAAATGAAAAAACAGAATAGTTATAAAAATATTATAGAATATATAATATTTAACATCACATAGTTAATAACATTCTAATGTAATAAGTCGAATAATACTGTTAAAACGGTTACTCTAATTGTATGTTGAATTACATAGAAAAGATCCTACAGAATGTGATTAATATACTAGGTGCTCGCTAGATGGCGGATTTTCTCACTAGTGAGGATCGCTGCGCAGGTATACATTAAGGAGCAAGGAGAGTTAGTTGTTACTCTGGTTTCCCTTCAAAAAACGTATAAATCTTTCGCCTTTTACTAAAGATTTCCGTGGAGGGGAATATTGATGAGTCTATAAACTAATTTTTTTGTAGTACCCAACGAAAGTTGGGTCATGAAGTACATGAAAACTTAATTTATTTTCAGATTTTTAAAGTTCTTATGAAATCATAAAGGGTTTGGTACATTATGCTACTTTCGCTTGTAAATAATGTAATTGCGTAAATATCTATTTAACAATTCCAGTAGGAATTATAATTTAAAAAATAAAATTATAATAAGTATTCGATGCGAAACATTTAGGAAATATTATATCATATTTAAACATTTATATAAAACGTTTATATACACAATATATTAGTAAAATTTATTATGAATTAAATATATCTTAGTTTGCAAGTATTCGTACGTATTTTACGAATTTCTATATTACCAATTAAAGGAGAATTCACAAGATAATAATACCATTATATACCGCTAAATGGAACACTTTATCACTTTTGTAAAACATTTTTCTCGTTATTATATTAATGTCCTCTCGTTATTTATACGAACAAATTTTCCAGCTGAGATGAATTCAGACATTTATCATTTCTTATGAAAATGACAAAAGTTATTTAATTATAATATATGTTATTATGACACATGTATTAATATTTGTTAAATTATCCACTTATATTTAATGTTTCAATTCAGCTCATGCATGAGAAAAAAAATTATTGATTCCCTTTAATTTCCAAAGGTAGAAATTCAAACTAGGCCCCGGAGGGATTCGAACCCTCGATCTCCTGTTTACTAGACAGGCGCTTTAACCAACTAAGCCACGGCGCCATTATGAATCACACTTTTAACATTTAAGAAATGGAGTAACTTTTATAAAAAAACTTTCAATACATGTATATAGTATTTAAATACAATATTCTTCAGTTTATCAATATTTTATTAAAATTTATTTTATGTCTTTTAAAGCTTCCAACTGATTCTTGTCATGTAGAGATATTATATTTATTCTATTCTTTTAAAATATATAAACCATTGGAAATTCAGTTGAAAGACACATCACTATTAATGAATCAATGTATCATAATTGTATTTATCAAATATATTTATCTCTGTTTTTATTCGTTAAATAATCCATATATAATTCTATAAAATTATTCAACACGAATTTCGATCTGCAATATCCATTGGATAACACATGTAAAGCTTATCTTCTACTTATGAATCCATAAACGAAATAACTCTACCAACCTTAGTTTTTGAAAAATATGAATTTTTCAAATATGAAGTCGCTTGGATTTGAATTAGTTATCTATTCTTGTGATGTTCTAGTAATACATCGTGATATATCAATTCGGCAGTGGAAAGTTAACAAATTACTGAGTTTCTGTAATTAATTCATGAACGTTACTAGATAGTTTCTTATTAATAATTACTTAAAGTCGCACGTGATTTGGTAATAACGACCGTTATGATTCATCGTGATGAAAAATACAATAAATCAACAGGTTATGGACCTTGAACAAGGACCACGTGCTTGAATGCGGGAAAGAAAATCTGAGGAAGAAATTGGAAATATCAACAGATTAAAGAATGCAAATGGATATCATATTTGGAAATATAGAGTGGGCTTCATGCTGTGGTTTCAAGTTTTGTATGAACATATAATGAAAAAACCAAGAAAGTTGCTTCTATTATACAGCACGAATTATTAATTGATGTAACAACCTATATGTCAATTCATGAGATGTGAGTAAAATTAAGCAATATCTATGAAAAGGATATAGAACAGTAAATATATTATGTTACAGAGGAATTTTTCATGTTTAAATATAAATTTGAACATGATATTGTGACCCACATTATATATCTGACAAGTAAGTTTTCAACAATGCATTAGAAAGTAAAATAGAATAAACAATGCTAATAACTAAAATCTTATGTATGTTTCCAGATCGTGTATTTACAAGTGCCTGGGAATTAACGCAGAAAGGAGAAAAGAGAATAATTAATCTTACAACTCAACTGATTGTCATGGAAGTGAGGTCACCAAAATTATCTGTAGTCTTCAAAGCACAGGAGAAGAGGTATTTCACGTGCAATTCCTACATACATCTTGCAATTGCATCTTCCATAAGCAAAAAAGGTAACAAAGAAATTAAATATTTCAGTTATGGAAGATTAGGATAAAAATCAGAAAAATTTCTAGGGTTATGAAGAAAAGAAAAGAAAAGAAAAAGATTGTTATTTTAAAAATACGAAGGAAAGCAAAGGAGATCAAGAAGAAAAGAAGAAAGTGTGCTCCTTGACAAAGAGCAATGGAACAAAACAATGGATTTTGAACTCAAGAATAACCAACCGTATGGTGAACCAGCTAGAATATTTTAAGGAATAGGAAGAAATAGGAACAGAAATTAGATCAGCAAAGAGAAACATTTTCATGGAAACTATAACAGGAAGTAGAGTTGAGTTAGATAGCTATATATGTGAAAATGTTCTGTATATTTCAAACTTGAGATAGAATTTAATGCCAATACATCTGACAACTCAAAAGGGTGGTAAGATAATTCTAAGAGTCGTAAAATAATGTTCTAGAAACATACTGTAATAGTTTACGAGAAGAAGAAAATAATATTAGGAGGGAAGATGTGTATTAATGGTCATTATGGTATGGATAAATCAAAAGGGAAAAGGCAGACTAGAGGATTACTAGTAGAAAGGAACAAGAAGCTGGTAGTGATACAAAAAATTGGGCCATCTAAATGTAGAAAACATGAAAGAGTTGTCCAAGAAAACATTGAAAAACAAATTAATGAAAAGAGAACTAAAGACAAGAATTAGAGAATGCAGGGAATGTGAGAAGCAAAGCAAACGAAGATTCGATTTGCAAAGACAAGAATAAGGGCAAAAAGGAAACTAGAAATAATACATTCTCATATATGTGGGTTTATGGAGTCAGAGACATTGATATGCGATGACAGTCTTAGATTTTACTAATTTCGTAAGGATTTATCTTATGGAATCATATACTGAAGCATTACAGAGGTTGTTTAATTGTGTTGCAGCAGTAGAAGCAAAATGGAATAACATACAGATTTAGAGGCGATAATGGAAGCAGGAGGGTTTACCAGTTGAGAATTCAAGAATTGGTGAAGACAGAAAGTAATTATACTAGATTATACGACACTGTATACACCTCAACTGAATGGAAAGGCTGAATCGAACATTACTGAATAAAACACGAGAATTCCTGTACGACTGAAATGGAAAAGAAATTGTGGATGAGGGCTATATATTTTGCAACTTATCTACAGAATAAAAGTTCTGCAACAGCAAGGAATACAACGGCATATAGAAAGTAAGTAGGAGAAGGATCTCACATATGAATAACACGTTTTTTGAGAAACTAATATTCTTCGACATCTGAGAGTAATATAGAGCAATTTTGTTTGCAGATTCGTTTCAAGGAAAGTAAACTCTGCAAGAATTACGCAATGAATATTACAGATTAAGATTTGTATTGACAATATAATTGAATAAATGATACAGCATAAGCTTTGTACTAAGAGTTTTGTTCATTTCAATACTGGAATTACTAAAGTGGTCTCATGCATAAGATATTGCAAATTTATTGTTGTTCTATCAAAAATTATTATTGATTTCATTCAGATAGCAAGGTAATTATATATATTTATTTCTTTTATGCATTTGACCCCTTTGGTAATTCTGGATAAATTAATTCCTTTTTTAATTGATTATTTTGTAATAATTATTGCACTGATACCGAAGGCATTGATCGTTTGACAATAATTATTATCCTTTATACAATCAATTCATAAATTCCATGCACACGTTATAAAAAGAATATCCTTGGGCATCGTCTCATACATTTTCGTTCACATTGTACTTCTAGTTTTGTCCATTATTTAGTATTTTCTCAAAAGATCATGGTTATTGGTACGAAATCACGTACGCTTTTAATTAATTATAAATAATAAATTAATTAGCATCAAATTATTCTCGGAAATGGCAAAAGAATGTTGTCTATAGTTTCAACTTTGCGATGCAACTATAGAAATTCATGAATTAATTACTGAAACGTAGGATTTGTTAATTTTCCACTGCCGAATTAATTTATTAGGATAATAACCGATTCAAATTCAAGCGCCTTCGATCAGCGCCATCTATGATTTGGGCTCAAAAATCAAGAAAGTGATAGGAATATAGAATAGGCAAGGAGGTCGTCGGTGTGCATGTCACGTGACAGACAAGGACAGAGAGGGGATAGAAAAGGATAGAATGGCTCCGGCAGTGAAAAATTATTAATTACTCAATTTTCGTAATTAATTTATGAACTTTTATAACATCATTGCAAAGCTGGAACTTCAGGCTACATTCTTATGTAATATTCGTAAGAAATTTAAGTCTAAATTGTTAGTTATTAATTTTTGTTTTATGGGGTCTATGATTTCGTAACGACGACCATCGCGACCTTCCGTGAAAATATTTAATACTAAACAAAACTAGAATCAAAATGTGATCAAAAGTTATATGAGAAGATTC